>NC_135477.1:101062887-101377887 GCF_052094955.1 Ictidomys tridecemlineatus
TACTGCACCAAATATGCATTTAGAAGCTCTCCTAAAAATAACATTGCTCATAGCGGGCAAATATATTCTTCTGGTAAAAGAAGAAAAGAAATTCCTCATTACTACTAAAGAGCAACATCAGATTGATTCACTTACTTTTATTCACTGAATGGTTGATTCTAGAGAACTTTGTTTTCTAAACCATTAGTAAAAAAAGATTGGCAGGCCTACTCAGAGAAATTACCTTTTACAAAACTTCTACTACTACTATTCTCTCAATCATGAGAACACGTTTGAACACACATTCATACTCGCCTACATGTGACCATGTTTATTCATACACAAAATCATATCAAGTGCTTGTGAAAGTACAGTGTTGGTTCAATGGTGTTATTCATCCTAAAAATGTCCAGTTTAATCTGTTTCTACTGGAAGTTAATGAGAAACTATGAACTTGAGTCTGTTCCAAGATGAACCAAACTCCTGGTCATATATAAATAGTGAATAACTGTAATTACCATGAAGGATCTGGGATATTATTTATTTCTAACTAACAGCTCCTGCCAGTATTATATATCAAGTTATTATTAAAATCCTCTGTCTGGATGCTAAGCTGACTTATTTTACAACTAATTGTCTTTTACAACTAAGCATGAAGTATATCTAAAGTTTGGTAAGTAAAATCATCTAATTTGACAAGAGACATATAAAAATGATGTATTTGTATCATAACATGTACTATAGCAGCTTGTTTTCATGATTGTCAAATGCAATTTCATAAATATGTTGTCATAATGATATTTTAGGTAACTTTTTCTTATGCTAAGATAAAATTTTTAGAAGAATGCATCATTCAACTTTTTAAAATATATTTTAGATTGGGAAAAACTCCTAATGTTTGAGCTATGACTCCAGACTGGCAGTACAGGTTAGCAGTAGTTACTATAGGCAAAGTTCTTTCAAAGGCATTCTTCTTATACAGATAATTTACTTCTAGGACCATTAATTTACTTCCATCATCAGGAAGTAACAAGCAAATCTGACAGATACTTAGTGTTTAAATGTTTTCTATTGAAAAATTCCTCTTTATCAAAACTTTCTCCATATTATTCCTAATTCATTTTTTAAATTGAAGTTGATTTTTAAAAACCTACTAGATGTGGCCTATTAGTAACTAATGGGAAGCAAGCAAGAATTTCCATACATCTTTGGACATCCATAGAAAGAGAGTCTGTGAAGACACCTAATTATGAGTGTGAAAGAATGTGAAATGTAGCTCCCACTCCATGCATCCAGGCAAGCTGTATCCTTTTCTATACTGGCTAAAGACAAATACTCAACAAACTGGATACCTAGAAGGTTGTCTAAGAGTGTTTCTTTTTCTAATTCACATAATGATACATACGGATTATCAGAAGCCTTTGTGGAAAGATTTCCATTTCATTTGTTAAAACAAACCAAAATATTTACAGCGAGTCTCAAAAGTAAATTTATACTTACTCTGAGCAATGCTTGACCTTTAAATGGCATAAAACTAGGAAATTTTGGAATGTTTTCTACGATACTCAACTTCTGAACGAGTGAGACACTACTATTTTCCACTTACTGAATGAACTCTCTTAACCAAATTGCTTTACTACTTTGCAACTATTTGTTTTTTTGTGACTATTGTAATCCCATTATATTTAAATCCCTTTTCACATTGTCATGTATAAATGAACCAACAGCTTACCAAGATCCATAATAGGGCTATTTTAAAAAAGTCACTTACTTCGTTTTTCATGTTAACAAAGATTAAAAAAATATATTAAGCTAAGGAAATCTCTGTGGGAGAAGAAACTTTCCAGAATGTACCATAATTTTCAAGTGAAGAAGTAAAGAACATAATTTGACCTTATTTCCTTGGTTTATTGATGTGCTAATGCTAATCTTGGACTAGGTCAGGGCTAACCCCAAAGAATAAGCTATTGAGCTTGGTTAATATCTTTGTAGTACTTGTCAATAACAGTGTGTCTGTGGCTCTGGTTTCTAAGTTTTAGTCTCAAATAGTGTTTTCTATAATAAGTACAATTAGACAATAAATATCTTCCCAGGCCCCATACAAAATACTTTTTCTTTATTAATTCAATTACCATTTATTGACCTTCTATGTAAAGGCATTTAAAATTTAAAAAAAAAAGGTTTATCAAAAGTTAATTTTACAGATTCACTATTCTCTCCCATCACATGAAGAAATGTTTGCCTTTGTTTAGTAGAAAATACACTTAGTTTCAGCTATATCATTTTGATAATCTCTTACTTTCAATGAGATAGTCAGTCATAGGACATTATTTTTTCTATTGAAGACATATTTGATGTTATTAAAACATCTTTTAAAGTATGAAAACCTTTTATGTACTTGCTTGCCTCGAGAGTGCAAGTAAGTAAAAAAAAAAAAATCACAAGAGATAGATGACGTATGGACTCCAAAGCAGTATTTTACTATAAAAGCATGGAACCCTGCTGGCATATGTAATTTAATGTGCACCATGCCTCCCCTAATTCAATCAGGTCTCTACATCCCTTCTTTTATATTCCAATTGGATTCCATGTGCTAAAGCCATCAAGATTTTCAGGATGAAATGAATGCTTGTATTAATCCTGCAATTTCCATTTAAAACACAGCATCGATTTGATTAATAAGGTTTGATGCTGAATAATTATATGGCGAATATGTAGGCTATAGGAAAACCACAGATGTGACCACCAGCAAAAGCCTTGTGGGAGAAGAGGGTCAAAGGGAAGCAATGGCCATGACTGAGGTGATGAATTCTTAGGCTTTTCTTTTATGCAATTAACAAGCAGGGCTTCTATTAATTTGCCACCCCCAGAGCCTTGACTGGTCAGATGCGTCTGGGTCAAGGGTCACAGGGGCAGAGTCGGGGTCACTATCACAGCAGCCCTGAAACAAAATGGGAAAACTAAAGAAATCCAAATGATATGTCTGAATATACATTCTGTAATATGGAGAGGTTGGGAGGAAGTGCATCTCCCTAATGTTAAGATTGCTGTTTTAGAATAATAAAAATGTTCTCTGCACATTTAATTCAAAGTAATCAATCTAAGGTGCAGTGGTTGAGCATCCAATAAAAGAAAATCAATGTGGTCTCTACAAGGGAAGACAAACAATGCTCACTTTTACTAAAGGGATTATAGGTTAACATTTATTCAGTGTATTGTAATCTGATGTCAAGTGGTATAAAATCAAGCCAACAATCCATTACCACCCCTTACAGGTTAGGTGCTGATCTCATGCAAATTGGCTTTTCATAGAACTTATTAAATCATTTCTGTGTTCTAGCTATGAAATATTTTTCTACAGTGGTAAACTTCAGTGAATTTTATTTCATACCTTGAATGAAGGCATATAAAAAAATATTTGGTTATGATACTGGACCTGAATTTTTTCTTCGAAAATCTTTTATTTCATTATTGCAAATGTTATTATACCAGTTCATGTAATTCTGTAACAGTGATAGATTGTTACGTATTTGGAAATTTTGATAGAATTTATACTTATTTAGAATTTAAGAAAAATAATTCTTACTCCATCAGTAATATGCATATTCATAATTTTGAGTTTATCTTGAATAGATTCAAGTTTGCATTTTACACTTTAAATATTATGAAAACTGGATATTTTAAAATGTGATGTCTCATAAATAGATTATATGGTTCCACAATCTTGGACTTAATCATTGTTAAAATTATAAATATCATAAGATAAGTAACCTAATTCATTAGTAGCTCCACTATTTGCTTGGGCAGTAAGGATTTATTATAATTACGACCATCATTGTACCAAAATGCAGTCATCTTTTGAAGTATTAGAAAAAGTTAGTGATCTCTCATTAAACATAATAAAAACAGGCCCATAAAAGCTGTCAAAGTTAGCATTTTTTCTAAAGCAACCATGCTTATTGTTAGAATTGGGACCACTTTAAAGTGTGAGGAAAATCATTACCACATGTTTGAAAATATTGGTGATATTTTGCAGATTGCATTACTCTACAGCTTGGTGCTACTTCAAAACATTTCAGAATTACTTGGTAGTAGAAAGGGAAATTGAATTTGACACTATTTTTATTATAAAAGCTAAGTTTAGTTTTACCACCCTTGCTTTGATGGGACATTTAGCTTTTATTTGTTCAGTAATAGAAACTTGCTTATTCTGAATTCAATATAATAAAAATTGTAAAGTTTATTATTTTAACTATTATCAACAAAGTCTAATACATGTATAAAATTGTTTATCATATTATTAAACTACTCAAGTGCTAACATTTCTCAGGATTACTGAAATTTATAAAATTTGTAGCTTCCATCATTATTTTTCTTACATATGATGATTTCCCCCCAATATTTAAATCAAAGTAGATACCTTTACTGATACTCTATAATGAAATAATCAAACAAAAAAAGTTAAAGTGTGTTTGTTATATTATGATAAACATTGCTATGATAGACAATTTCTATTATTGCTGCTTCATTTTCTATTTGACATAGCAAAAGGAATGTTTCAAAGACTCCAATAATTCATCAGCAAATCCTATGTATTAAACCTGAAATAAAAGTAAAATACTTATAAACTGGTTCAGGTCAGTAATCCAAAGGTACTTAGATAGGCCACTATCTTTCCTGTCCAAAAACTAACTTTGATCAATCTATTACATATCTATTTACATGAAGCACTCTGAACTGATCAAAGTGAAAACACATTTAAACAATATTAATTTGATATGATCTTGTAACATGGCTTGAACTGGCTAAATGCTTTTGTTCAAATGTGGAATTAGCCCTAAAATATTAAATTCTTGGCATTGATAATTAAGTTGAAAGTCAACTAAAAGACCAGTGAAATTTTTACAAATGTAGGTATTCATATTCAGACTATGAATCTGAACCTGGATTCTCTCCAGGATGTGGATCTTATCAGGATTTTTTATGAACCTTTAATTTCTTGTCCTATTTGCATTAATAAAGTAGAAGTGCTTGCTCATTTCTACTATGCATAAACTGCATTTGTGAATCTGCTTCCTTTTTATAGCAAAAATAGGAAAAAAATGCTTTAAATAAATAAATAATCAGACACCCCCCACAATGCAAGTGAGCTTTGTGGATTTTTTTTTAAGCTTCATTTTTATTTGTAAAAGATTACCTTGCTTTAGGGCATCTAGATAACATGAAATCACTTCTCAACCAGGAACGATGAAGATATGAACTCTAGGCTAACAATAATGGCAAAAATAATTTCAAACTGAAGGCAAAACCACTTCATTTTGTGCACAATGTCTGAATGTCTTCCAATGGACTTTAAGTAAAAAATGGAAAACATTTTAGCAAATATAGGGAAGCACTGAGTATATGGCACTGAGAGGCATTTTTGATGTTTTTGCATTTTTGTGCAGAGAGAGCCATAAAAGGTTGCCAATGGGGTATTGTAAAACCACAGTTAACAGTGAATTTTAGATAGATATAACCAGTTAAAGGTGATTGAATATCAAGGGTTGAGTAGTGCTTATTATACCTGCTGTTGGGAGACTTCAATTCATTATTGTAACAGAATGAAAACAGCATTACTGCTGTCCAGGACATGCTTGTAGTATTGATTGGGTTTCTCCAAAGTCTTCTCTTAGGATGCAGAGTGCAGTCAAACATGCACAAACATCACTCAGTTCCCCTGATTCTGTCATGTGCTCCTTGTACCTCAAACTAAAGCAGCCTTAAGACACAGGAAAATGCTTCTTTATTTGAAGGCAGACAGGGCTCTAAGCCTGACTCCAGGGGCTATGCAGATGTGGTGACCTTTCTTCCAGAGACCAGATTTTACACTCAAATTGTCATTAAAGCTCATTTTTCCCTGGAGGTTCCCAGTCAACTTGTGTGCTCTCTCCATTAGGGTTAAAAGTCAAAGTGGCACCATGCCTACTATGCATACTAAATGAAATGGAACATAAATAAAAAGGGGACATAACTCTCCCTCCTGGATAGATGGCATCATCCACAATCCAGCCAGATGTAGTCAGACTTGGTCAGAACCACAAACATCCAGCATAAGACTTCAGCCAGAATTTCATAGGATGCTTTGTCTCAGGAAATGAGACTCTGAAGTAGGATATCACTCTCTCTTAATTTTCATAACCAGTAATAACAACTAACTCATCTTGTGTAAATCTGGAAATCTTACATCTTTTCATACACTTCTGTCTATATCTGTAAATTTAAGATTATTAGTCTGATAGTCTATGACCAAAAACTAAAAAAAAAAAAAAAAGAAAGAAAGAAAGAAAGAAAGAAAGAAAGAAAGAAAGAGAATATGCAGTACAATGCAGACATGAACTTTTCAGGGCCTTCAAATTATCAGAACTCAGAGTAGCTGTGCACATAATGAGAAGCATCTGATGAAACACTTATTTTTCCTTTGCCTACTATGTAGGTTGTTTAGAGGACAAAATGACCTTAAAAATGTGAGGATTTCTCAATCTCATTTTAATGCTATACCACAAACGAAATTTTTTAAAAAATTCTCTATTATTACAAGTGAATCAGCTTAATACTTCAAGAATGGGAGCTGTTTTTTTGACCTATTGATATGCTATGTTTGTCCCCACTGTCTTAACCAAGAATTACATTTCCTCAAAGCAGGAACATTTCTGCTTAATTAAGCATTTCCTGATTTGAGATGACAATGTAAAGATCTCCATTTTTTTCCTTTAAAAGATGCAGGGGCAAGAATAAAAATTGTTCATTAAAATATTTCTTAAGACTTTGAGAAACTCCATTAGAAGGAAACAGAACCAGGGAAGATAACTAAGTCATATTAGACTTGTAGGTTAAACTGCTACAACAGATATAACACTGAGAGATGCTTCAAGATCTGAATATAAATCTATCCCTAATGCCTAGATTTGACCTGATCAGTTCAGTATCTATTCACAAATTCCATGCAATGCTCTTACTTAAATGATATTCTGAGTAAAGATGCTGATCACATTTTATAGTAGTAAGATTTGAATGGCTTATCATAAGACCTAAGTTCTAGTCCTCTCTTTATTATTTATGCTGTGACTTTGAGCAACTCACTTGCTTTTTTAAACTATTTATTTTTCACCTGCAAATTGACAACATATGCTTTGATGGCTTCTCAAAAGGTTTTTTGAGTTTAAAATGACCTGATTTTCATGAGTTATTAGTAAACTTTGGAGGAAATAGATGATAGATACATATAGATGGATATATCGATATATAGAAACTATCTATAGGCCTGATCATTACCTAAAATATAATCTTCCCCACATAAACAAAATTTCTCTTGCTGATTATTAGACTAGTCATGGCTTCCTAAATCCTTTTTGCCTTTTTCTTTGCTCCAAGTTTCCCAGGAGCAGATTATCTTTCATGGTGTCAACACCATCTTTAATTAGATGATTTCCAAGGTTAAGGTCATCCTCTTGGTCCTTTGATCCAAGTCTCACCCTCCATGGGGCTTCATCTCCACATACCAAGCATGCCACCCTTCACAATTATCTAATGAAGAGATGATCTCATATTATTCCCTTTGAGTAAACATTCTGCTTATCAGGCTTTTGGTTTGTTTTCTTTG
Organism: Ictidomys tridecemlineatus; assembly: GCF_052094955.1. Classification (NCBI taxonomy): domain Eukaryota; kingdom Metazoa; phylum Chordata; class Mammalia; order Rodentia; family Sciuridae; genus Ictidomys; species Ictidomys tridecemlineatus. The sequence continues at coordinate 101,070,509 of NC_135477.1, forward strand.
TATTAAGGATGCTATGATCTCTACTCTGCCTCAAACTCTATACTTTTGGCTTGACTTAAGTTTGACCCTTTCCTTTTATTTCACAGTAATAAAACTAAAAATTGTCATTTTTGTAGTAATGTTAATAAAAATTCAGATATTTAATTTTTTTTCCACTATATTCCACTAGATTATAAGTCTAAAGCAGAAGGAAAATTTCCTTTCCAAATACTGAGCTTGATATCACAGATGTCACCATGGACTATTCCAACCTTGTTGTCACAGACTATATGCAGTCTTTGTAACTATAGTCAACTTAAAGTTCACTCCAAATTTCCCATGTGCCATCACAAGGTACATGGAAAGGAGCAATTCATTCCCCTTCTGTTCAAATTATTCTTGTGACTTTTTTCTGCCCTCAGAAAGCAATTGCACAGATTATATACATGTTTAGTATATGTATATAATATAGTTTGTTCACATTCCTGATCTCTCCCACTTTCTCATCAACCCCCCCCCACCTTTCTACCCTGTATTATTAAAGCAAACTTGTTATCATTCTTAGCCAAAAATAAGAAACTAGAATTTATTGCCTAAAGTTCTTAGCACACAAATTTCCAATCTTTATCACAAACTAATTTTCCAGATGAGAAAATTTAGACTATAAAAGTTAAATGATTTTATTTATGCTACAAAGCTAGTAAATATCTGAGCTAGAAATTCTTAAATTCTTTACCAGGTCATGCTGACTCTGAAGATCAATATATTACAACTCAGTAGGTTGACTTCCTTTACTCCATATTGATTTCCATAACCCCATTTGGGAGGAATTTTTTAAAACTCTGTATTCCATGGATGGCTCTGAAGCTGACCACTGCTTATATTCTTATTCATAATAATCTCTTGTGATCACATTACAGTTTCTAAAAGCACATTTCCATACATAATCACATTTGATGCTCATGAGAAGCCTCAGGAGTGCTGGGCAGGTGCTATAACACACATCTTACCATCATAAAAGCCAAGACCTTAGGTTAAAGGACTCACTCAAGCTATCACAATTATAAGCAAAAGTAAAACCATGGCTAGACTTCAGGTCTCCTGACTGCACTTCCAGGGCTCCAAAGATGAAAGTATCACATATTATTATGTGCATCCATAATAATAGTTTAAAAGTTATTAGTACAAATTTCAGTCCAAAAGTTCAGAAGTTCAAATGTCCAACTTTATTTTGTCATAGTTGAACTGAATTTCTTCCTGAAAATCCCATTTCTGCTTGAGTATAGAAAACAATCTAGTGCACTTTGGAAAATTCCAAAATTCCTCATGACTCAAACAGCACTCTAGAAGGACAAACCTTCTGATTATTCTTTTTTCTCTGAACTGTTCCCTCAGCTTTTCCCCTTGACCTGGCACTTGTGTGCTGTCATGATAAGAGATGAGAGCTGTCTTGGGCCCTCTTCTCAACATGTACCCCCTTGCTGGTGAACACTAACTGAGAGGATACCAACTTCAGGCTTTCTGCTTCCCTAGGCTTCCTCAGGAAAGTAAATCATGGGTTCCTGTTGCTATTGAACCCTAGAAAACTTGTTATTTTTATCATATAACTTCTTCCAGCAAGATTTGTTCAGTATACATTGCACTCATTACTTAGTTATTTTAACAAAAGTCAATATAGCATTTATTATTTGTCAGGTGCTAGTCTAAGTACTATTATTATTATTATCATTATTATTATTATTATTATTATTATTATTATTATTATTATGTCATTTTTAAAGCTAAGGGTATGCACCAATGACAGGCTCAGAAACCTGCCCAGAATCATACAACTAGTAAGTAGCAGAGCTAAAATTTGAATCTCAGCAGTTAATGATAGATGATAAGAGTGAGTTATGTGAAGTAGGTTAACCACACCAGAACAATGAGGACCCTAGCAAGATGTCATTTATAAAATTTACTCAGATGCTCTTAGACATACAGCCACAAACAGACGCATTGTACTTATCTGAAATATTTGATGTCCATAAAACTAGTCATTATGGGCATGGCTACATGTACATATCAAGAGATGCAGATGGTTCTTTCAAAGTTAGAAACCCTGAATTCATCATAATATGTTCTAAAATATAAGAGTATATTCAAATTAAATATTTTATATTTAAACTCAATATAGTCATATAGATGATTATAGCATATATAGGTAGTTCTTAAATGCATTTTACTTATTATTAGAAGCAGAGTTCTTGAAAAGAAGATATAGAATATTTCAGAAAATAGATCTGAAATTTTCATTAAATTGGTTATCTTTAATACCTTAGAAAAATCAGTTTTTATTATTTGTAATCTTTTATAAAATTAAGCTTGAAGTTACTGAAGTCATAGATACTCCTCATGATTAAATTCCCCTTCCTGAAACATGAAATAATTTGTCAAGAAAAAAAAGAAAAGCAAATGCTATGAATATGTTTAAATAAATAAAATCATCCATCATAATATAATACGGAATTTCATCCTCTTGCAAAGATAAAGTTATTTCCCACATGAAATAACAAAAAAGAAAAATAGGACAATGGTTTTCAAGATATTGAACATCAGACTAAAATGGACAGTAACTACTGAGAAACAAGAAATAAGAAGCAAGCCCTTTGGTTGTACTAGCTCACTGCATAAAGAAAGTTTCTGGACAATAGTTCAGGAAGGTGGAGTTTAAGGGAAACTCGACAGCCTCCCTTAGTGAGATGATGGAGCGGAGAATCCAGGGAGATTATGACAGCTAAGTTTCATGGAAAGAGTGGCAGAAAGGAGAGAGAACTGAATAAGAAAGGAATCCTGTAGATTTTCAGGAAGTCCACTTTGAGTATCCACTTGGGTACTGAGCAAAGCATGCATCAGGGGAAACTACCCAAGACTTCCAGGAGTGCAGGTAATAATAATGCCAGCACTCTCCAAGGTCTTGACTGGAAAAACTTCAAAATTCACAGGGCATTGAATAGAGTAGTTCAAAAGGTCTTACCTCAGCAGTTGGGCTCCTTAGACTGAGCATTATTTGATTCCTGCATAATAAACCATAAAAACTAGATTCAAAATGATCAAACTATTACAAGTAACTGCTTTGTAAAATAAGTCACAAGAATGCTTTTAAAAATTCAAAAATATCCAGTACCCAACAAGGTAAAATTAATCATGTGTGGCATCTAATCAAAAATACCAGCCATACAAAGAAGCAGGAAAATAAGGCACAGGAAGAAGAAAAATCCAATCAATTATAATCCACCCAGATGTTAAAATTAGCAGACAAGGATATTAAAACAATTTGTTATAACTGTATCATGTTCATATGTTCAAAAAAACCTAAGTATGCTCAAAATCTAAGTAAAAATAAGAAGATTTCAAAAACTAAGTCAAGCGTACCATATTAAAAAAATAACAGGAAAAAACAAAGCCTCAGTAATCTATAGGATAACTTCAAGGCACCCAATGTACATATATCTGAAGTTCACAGAGGAAAAATTTTTACTAATTGTTGGAAATAATATGTGGGAATTGGAATTTTTACAAACTGTTAGTGAAATCTAAAATCGTACAAACATATTCCAAGACAATTTCATAATGTAATAAAAAGTAAAATACATATATACCATATGATCCAGTCATCCACACGTAAGTATTTTTCTGAGAGAATTGAAAGTATATGTTCACAAAAAGGTTTATACTCAAATGTTTGTAGTTTTATTTGTAACAACCCCATGGAAACAATCCAATGTTCATCGATATACAAATGGATACAGAAATTATATCAGTGTGAAATACTACTCATCCACAAAATGGAATTAAATATTCCTTGGTACTACAACATAAATAAACCAAAATAATAATGCAAGTGCAACTAGACAAAAAAAAATACTACATACAATATAATTCCATTTGTAAAAAAATTCTAAGAACTGAGCCAGGTGTCGTGGCCTACACTGGTAATCCCAGCAGCCTGAGGCAGAAGGATTGCAAGTTCAAAACCAGCCTCAGCAAAACCGAGCACTAAGCAACTCAGTGAGATCCTGTCTCTAAATAAAGTACAAAAAAAAAAAAAAAAAAAAAAAAAGCAGGGGTGGAGTGGCTGGGGATGTGACTCTGTGGTTAAGTGCCCCTGAGTTCAACCCCTGGTTCACTGCCCCACTTCCCAACACTGCCCCCCATCCCCAAAATATCTAGGACATGTAAACTCATCTATAGCTACAGAAAACAGACCAGCAGTCTTCTGGGGACAGGGTACAGTAGAAGATTAGGAAGGGCTGAGAGGAAGCAATTGCTATGGAAATGTGGAAAAACTTTTAAGGTGATGGAAAGGTTTCCCATCTTGATTATGTGCATAATTATGTCTCATAAGTGTATGCATTCCTGGGAACTCTTTGCTTCTTTACCTTAAATGTATTCAGTTTATCATGTATTAATTATCTATTAATAAAGTTTATTTTTAACACCATGTATATATTTTAAAAACATAAGATAAATTGTTTCAAATAAAAACACTTTTATAATGATTTTATTGCACACAATGGGACTAATTAAATTTGATTTTCTCCTTCACCTCTTCTACCTTGTACCGGGGTTTTTCATAATATAAAATCAGATTAACTTAAAGATTTTTTTACAGTGTATTCACTTTTTCCCCATTATATTGGAAGTAAGTTGATTGAAACTTTCACCGTGTTTCTTTTTTAAATAATCAAATATGCTCATGAGTAGTTGACTCTTAATATTTTATGATTTGAGTTTATATGGCTTAGATATAAAGCTCATCTGTGAGGCAATGCAAGAAAGTTTAGAGGTGAAAAGGTTGGGTTATGAAAATCTTAATGTAATCAGTTGATTAATCCACTAATAAGGATTAACTGGGTGATAACTAGGCAGGTAGGGTGTGGCTGGAGAAGGTGGGTCACGGGAGGGCTCTGCCCTTGGAATTTATATTTTGTTCCTGATGAGTGAAGCTCTCTCTGTTTCTTGGTGCTGTGTTCCCAGCTGTTTTCTTTCCCTTTCATCATTATGTTCTGCCTTACCTGAGGTGATCAATAAACTTGGCCAACTATGGATCGAGACCTCTGAAACTATGAGTGCCAAATAAATTTTCCTCCTCTAAAATTCTTCTTGTAGATCTTTTTGGTCACAGTGGAAAATGAAGACTAACTGAAACAGAGCTTTTCATGAGAAAGAAGTAGCATAAATTTCCATAATTATAATAAATATTTACCAGCTGTATCAGAATTTATTAGGAAAATAAATAATTTAATTAACTAATGCTCAAATAAGGAAAAGAAAAAATTCAAAACTTGAATTCAAGTTATAAATTGTGAAATTTCTGAGAAATTTTTGAAATATTCTTTTATGTCAAAATTTTGCTAAAAGACAGAATAAAGGCAGTTAAGAATCTTATGTATCTCAGGACAACAGGCCATGTCAACTGTGAATTCTTAGGTGTGAATTGTCGCAAAGGACTTTCATTCTCTTTACTAGAAGATAATGTTGTTGTTGTCAAATGATCAGTTTCAGAGAACATTTCTAATGGATGACAAGATCATTTCTGTAAAATCAATCACAATCTGTCATATGAGAAGAGACTTCCAATAAGGTTTTTCTTCCTCTCGTCTCTCAAACCAGTTCATTTTTTCACATTGCTTCCAGAGTTTCTAAAGGAAAGATCTGATCATCTCATGCTCTATCCTAAAATCCCCATGATTTGCAGTGTCTAAATTCTCACTTAGAGTACCTCTGTCATTATGTTTACTACATTTCCAAGTTTTTGCCACAGTAGACTAGGGTATATAAATGCATATATACTGACATTGTCCTCTTTTTGTTTTATAAAGATCACTCTTCTTTTGTGTGTGGGCATGGACTGGAGGAGAGTAGGAAGGAATGGGGGAACCCACAGTGTCAATTCTTGTGAGAGACCATGGTGACCTGGGGTTTTATGATGGCACTGTTCTTGCAGGAAACTCTCATGGACAGTTCCCTCTCTGCTATTCCACTTAAAGCCTTCCCAGATGGGATCCAGGGTCCTTCAAGAATGTCACCTTGTCTGTACCTTTTTTCCAATTGCGCAAGACAGATTTCTTTTCTCTCCACTATGCTCCTTAAAATCACTGTGTACCTTCTTCTATCATGGTCCATTGTCTCAATTCAGAGTAGTTATTTTTTATTATCCTTTGTTTTCCAGTTTTTCTCAGAATCTCATACAATGATGCTCACTATGTTGGTCAGGGTTTCCTAAAAACTAAGTAAATAACATATCACAATCAAAAACAGTATTTGAAGAGAGTTTAACTGCAGGCCTCTAACAAGGTCTGAACAATTACAGGAACAAGGGGCTCTACAACACCCTGGGTTAGACAGCCTTAAGAGGTTGTTATTCACCTAGGACTGAAAGGGTAAGAGAAAGGAGCAGCTACTAGGAGCTAGCGTGAGCTATAGCCACAAGGTCTCATACTAAAGCCTTGGCAGAAGAATTCAGCCTTTGACAAGCCATAGCTGCTGGAGAGGAGCCTAGGAAAATAAAGACCTGACATCACTTTGTACTGGCCTCTGAAAGCAAGAGATACTGACTGACCTGCACACAGGCAAGCCAAAGAAGATGGAGAATGTCTCTGGAAGGCAAATGCAAAGCCTCCAGCAATTAGGTGCATGAAAAAGAACAAGAGATTAACTTCACAGGCGGAAATATGAATGAAAATACATGGAAAGGAAACAAAAACTTGGGAGAGTTTTCCTGTGTACCTTATTGTATTACTATAGCAGGCCAAACTGGTGGCTGAAGATTAACTTCCAAGTCTCTAAAAATCTGTCAGTGCTTCTTAAAGTGCTTTCTTAAGAACATCCGCATCAGAATTGTTTCATGTTGAAACACAGATTTCCAGGCACCATGTCAGGCCTATTGAATCAGAATCTCTGAGGGGAAGGCCCAGAATTTGAGTTATTAACAAGGTCCCTGAGTGATTGTAGTGATATTTTTTTTTATAGAACTACTGACCTAAGAGCCTATTAGAGTCATAAACTTCAGATAGTTGAAGGCAATTTTCTATAATATCATTATGCACTGGTTTTAACCTGGATGATAATTGGTACTCCTTAGTTCAGGTGTTTGTTTTAAAGTGGAGATACATGAGATACACAAAACACTCACTGAAAAAAAGAATCGCCAGGCTGTGAACACCTTGGGGACCAACTGTCACTGAATCAGAAGGAAATCCGCATTGGAGAGGCATATTTCTTTCCTTCTTTTCCTGTGCAGAGAGAATCTCAGGGAGGTCTCAACTCCTCAGCCCTTTGTCACGGACAGGTGGTCTGGAACCAAACTCAGTCATTACTATGCACCCTAATCCCAGAGGTTCCACAGCCCTGAATTAGCCAAGCTAACTCATTTTCAAGAAGCTTAATACTGGTGATACTTCATCAGGTGTTTGCAAATGGCCCTCTAACAAACACATCATCAGAAGCAATGCTGCTGAAAGCAGCACGTGCCAACTTGAGGATGACAGCCCCGTTCCTAACCGAGCAACACCAGGGACTCATTATGAGGTGATGGGAGAGGAGGATGAAAGCATTTCTGGTAGGCCACACGTGGCAGAACTGGAGCAGTCTTCCAGCCACAGCTCTGCAAACCAGAATGCTGAGGAAAGATGCAGGCTGGGATTCAGAACGGGTAACTTGGATATCAGAATGTCAGAATCTTTTCTTTCTCCTTTCTGCCATGTAGTCAGAAGCAGGGGGAAAAAAAGATATAGAGATAGAAACATTTTCTCAATATCAGGAGGAACAGAATCTTTACTATCAAAGAATTAGCTTCATCTGGTGACAACAAAAACCCAGAGAAGAGATATTATAATTTATTAAACATATTTTAGTCAGGAATTACTTGATTTTCTATATCAGGCAGGTATTCTGAGGAACTGTGAAACTACTGCTTAGAAAAAGTTAAAAACGCTTTGGAAAATAATAGTGTGATTTAATAATATTAATAATAATATTATTAATACCATGTACATTTTAAATACTATGCTCCAGGTATGCTAAATGTTTCACATATATTAACTCATATAATTGTTTGAACAACAACCCAAAGGCAAGTCGATGGTGTTGTTTTTTTATCCAATTTTACTTATGGACGAATGACAGCTTACCAAAACTGTGACTGAAATTCCAAAGAAACCATAACTTATAAGTGGCCAAGTTGAAATGCTAACTGAATAACTATAAATCTTGTGTTTTGGGTTAAAATAGCCATTCAACACCATTTGAAATATATTCACTTTAAGTTTCCAAAGAACACTAAAATTCTAGAAATGTTTACACTATTTTTTAAAATAGTGTAAATCTTTCAAAGATATATGTGAAATATTACATATATAAGAGTTAGAGGGTAAAATCCAGGTTTGAGAATCAGATTGAGGCTCAGAGTGCTGAGGGCCATTACCAAGTAGGAATGACGCATCGAAATTTCCTTGCCAAGCGTACCCCATGCTGCTTAGAGGACATTTGATGGGACATTGCATGCATGCTTTAATGAGGTGACCTTGCTCAAGGACCTAGGCAGATCCGGGTTTAGAGCTGATCAGGTTTGAGGAAGTAACCGGCTCCTTGAGTTTAAGGCGTTGCCAGTTTAAGATAATGGGTTTTAGGGAAGTTGGAAGTTGAAGATTATTGCTGGGATTAGGGTGTTCCTGCTGCTTGTTCCCGTTGAGTTCTCGTGAGATTAAAATGGGATTTGGAGATAGCCTCGTGGAGTAGGAGAATTGTGCGGGTAGACGGCAGAACACGTTTGCCCCTGGACCTGTGTGGAGGCGGTGTGAGAGCGGGAATAAAGAATTGCTGTTTGAACCTACAAAGCTGTGAGTGCCTCGTGATTCTGGTGCCAAGCCGAGACATTGGCCTTGGCATCAGAGTGATTCAGACATTAATTATCTAGATGACTCTGAATGTCTGAATCATAATTTTTTATATCTACAGGAAATCCTGTTATAAGGAGTTGACAGAATGTGTATTGAATTTAATGTGTATTAAATTTAATGAATAGAATTCATTAAACGGCAAACACTAGAGTGTACCTATTTGTTAAGTATCTGTGGTATTTATATTCATTAATTGATGACCATTATTATAATGGATAATGTAATGTTCCTATGGAATTCAGGAAGCCATTTATTAGAAGCGGACATATTTATTCATATTTACTAATCAGTACACCTGCATATTCTTGTTGGGGGGAAAATGTGGTAGAATTTTAGATGCAAGAAAATCAGTCTTCAATGAATAATTATTTTTCACTTTAAACCCATATTAAATTTTAACACTACATCCTACTTTCAGTTAAAGAAGGTTTTTATTCCATAATTATAATTCTTAAACCTGAAGCCATAAATTAAGAGCACAGTGGAGAACTAGTTAAGGAAAAATGACAGTCATGTGAGAGCTAGTGCTTCATAAGCTGCTTAGGTGAAGAGTCAGTGGTAGAGATGAGGGATGTCTGGTACTATGGAAAGTTCTCTTCAGCAGGAACACAGTCCTGCAGAAAATACCTGCGTGAAGGTAAATCTGCAGTGAATACTGCAGGCAAGTAAGAAAATTATTCCTGCCATTCTTTAAAACTTTCTTTTATTCTTTATGCCTCGTCATATAACAATGAGAGCTATTATTATCCTCTCATTTATTTACCAAAATGCTTCAACGTGTCAGGTTGTTTTCACCAGATAAACTTTGAAAGTCAGTGAGGTTAACTGAAAGCCGGAGGGTGCCGGTACTGAGGGAGAGGTGGCAATGTTGTTGGACAGATGGCCGGGGACAAACTGGGAGGCACAGAGGATGGGCTGGCAGCTCTGGGTATCCCTTCCTCTTCGCCAAGATTCAGGGAGATCTGGGGGTGTGAAGAGGAGTGATAACCCAGGTGGACAATCTTTCTTAACTAGCACTAATTAGTCTTGGCTGAAACATCCCACTGCCACATAAAAGAACACCACAGATCTCATCGTGTCATTTGTTTGAAGATTTTGGATTAGGTCTGGCCATAACAGAATGCCACAGGCACTTTCCATGCCACTTCTTCATCTCAAAATTTGAAAGATATGAGCATATTATCCATCACCTACGCTTTCATTATTGTCAGCATATTTCTCTCAGCCTAATGTTGATGTTATTGCATTCACGATAGGTTACATTTCTGCAAATGGAGCTTGGCTATTTAATATTTTTCTTCCTCATTTAAATGTCATCTAAAATAGCAGACTTTGAAGAGTCTTTGGCATATAGTCTGCGAAGCCACAGATGGTCTGGTTTCTCATGCAAACTCTACCATTTACCAGGTATATACCCTGGAGCAGTTCATGTTACTTTCCTTGCCTCAGTTTTCTTGTATGTGAAATGGGAATAAATAATACCAACTTCATAGTACCACCAAGAGAATTAAACAAATTAATATATGGAAAGTGCTGAAATAGTGACTAGCAAATAAATTGAGTCAGCTACTAGCCTGGCACATAGTAAATGCTATATAAATGTTAGCTATTGGTGCTGCTAGGAGCTGTCAGAATAAATTCCACATGCTATATTATTACTTCAAAAACAGTACACTGATCTATCGTCCCAGGGAAATTTATTCAAGTTTGCCAGATAAATGTCTAAACACACTTACTCATCAAACCAAACATGAATTTACCCTGTAAGTAGAAGAGAAGCACAGTGAAAACAACCATTTTATTTTTTACAGAAAATTGTTTAAATTTTAGTAACTCCATATAGAATTAAAATGGTTTATAAAAAGCATTTGGCAGACTGATTTTGATCAAGTTCAGAAGTAATGTGAGGACAAAATAAAATGATTATTCAATGAATTATTGGTTCATTAAATAATCAATTACTATGTATCTTGCTCTGCATAGAAATTTGAAAAAGAAAAACAAGACCATTCATACCTTCTTAAAAGTTAAGATCCAGTAAAGAAAAGTCACATAAATAAATAATTTTTAAATTTATTATTGACTGAGTACCATAATAGAGTCAAGTGTGAAATGATATGGGAACATACAGAAAAAAAAAAAAGTGATTTTTCATCCAGGGAGAGCACTTAGTGACACTTTGAAGCTGGTAATTGTGAGGCAAACATTTATCCCTACCATTAAGTTTGATCACTGATGTGTGAGGAGAAAAAAAAAAAAATGTCTTGTTCTCATACATAAATGTTTCTTAGGTACACTTGTGCAAAAGAGAGGGGGATAATAAAACTGAAAGCTTGTTTCTAAAATATAAAACAGATAAAATCTGTTAAATTTTGTATAAGAATATATAAAAAATATTCACGTATTAATATTAATGCAACATTACAATTAATATTTTGAATGCTTGGAGAAAAAGTGCTTCAAAACTTGGCCTGCTAACTTTAGGCAGAACTGCGGGTGGGCATATGTGAATATTTCTTCTTGATTTTCACATCTTCCTGAGCTAGCATGAACCCTCAGGGCTCCAAGTATAATTAGTGCCATGGAAATACACACTTAGCAAGAAAGAAAGATAATTCCTGGGAATGATTCCCACAATTAGCAGTCACTCAATTTCATTGGTCAAGCAACTCACACCCTTCCCAGTCATGGGCAAAATCAAAAGCCAGATTATCTTGTCGGTCTTCTTTAGTATTATGTAGTCATGCTGAAAAACTTGTTTTTCTTTAAACAAAAGTCTGTAAGAATAATAAATTCAAGAACTACAATTCAACTTGGGTAATTATAAGTGATATCTGAAGGGAATAAGTAGAACTGAGGATTGAACCCACAGCCTTGCACAAGCTAGGCAACCACTCTGCTCCTCAGCTACACCCACCTCAGCCGTTTTTATTTTATTTGACATAGGGTCTTACAATGTTGCTGAGGCTGTCCTTGAACTTGAATCCTCAGGCCTCAGCCTCCCTAAGTAGTTGGAATTATAGGTGAGCACCACTGTGCCTGGCTAAGTGAATTTTGAGAATACACAAATAATTTTTTTAATGTTTATTAATCTTGATTATATGCTAAAAATGCAAGGTAAAGTTCTTGATAAATGATGAGTTCTACAGTATAATTTTAAGGAATAAACTACCAACAAACATTAATGCTTTTAAAGGCCAAACTATTAGGTCATTGTTTTAGTCAGCTTTTTCACTGCTTTGACTAAAAAACCCGACCAGAACAATTGTAGAGGAGGAAAGGTTTAGGAAGAAAGAGAAAACTGATCCATGAACTTGGAAAGTAACTGAATGCAGGTTAGAATTGTTTCATCTCTTCAGCATAAAAACTTAGACATCACAGTTGTTTTAGAGCTTACTGCCGTCTAAATTCATCTACTGTTAGGTTTCTCTTTTTTAAAAAAGGGCAATCCTTGAACATTCAGAACACAAGAAAAACTCGAAATTTATTCTCAATGCTGTAAACTTCTCCATATTATTGATACTAGATGAAACTGGAAATTGTTTTAAATGTGGCTTCAGTTACATAATTAAGCCACATTTCCATTAAATAGGAAAGTTTATGCATCCTTTCAGTTTTAACACCTCATAGGTACTTTGGTCCACCAAATTATGGACTTCTTCCAAATTTCACCATCAATGTCCATTCTTATTTCTGAATTTAGTTTTAATGACAAAGCTCTTTCTATGGTTACTGGTCACTTTCCTCTACATGGCCACACTTGAATCATGGCGGTCTCTGCTAGTCCATCCAAGGAAGCTACTGAGATGAACAACCATATTTTCAGACATTAAATAACTCAATGTTGCACAAACCAGATTAAATTTATAATCACAAGCCATGTGGCAGGGTTCTTACAAACATCAGAAAGTGCAAGGTAAAATAACATGGTCTGTTAATTAAGACCGATAAAGGAAGAATATAAGGGAATCTGAAAAGTTTTCTGAGATCTATGTCTTCATCCAAACACAACACTATCTATGTAGTTTTCTCACATACAGCAGCTCTAAGTTTTCATATTCAGGTGTTTATATTCCAAGATTCTTAATTATTCTTCATATTAAGCATGTTGGAAAGACAGGAACTTAACATTTGTAAGCAATGCAACATGAACAATTTCCAAGGGACATAATCAAATAATTTAATACTAAAATCTTGGGTAAAAAATATTTTATCAGTAGAAAATCTTAAAAAGTAAAAGATATATAGATGTGTTCAAAATATTTTTCATGTCCCCTTATCAATTAATTAAATTTTCCATGAAATTCTTCATTATAATTGCACAGTTAATACCAAAATAGAGTCTTAGAATAAGGTTTAGAATTTATGAAAGAAAATATATTGAATTATGGAATTGTGGATAGACTCAAGTTATGTCAACATTATCAACACCATAAGTAATAATCAGGAAAAAAAGTGCTGATTATTATTATTAAGGTAAATCATCTTCATATTTTGTCTTCCAATTGTAATAGCATTACTTTAATATAATTTGGAAAATTTAGAGAAGTATAAAGAAAGTAATATAACCATTCATCCATAATACAACTACTGATTATAGCCCTTGCTAATATTTTAACATCTCTATCTTTTTTTATCTTTATATATATTTTGCATGTTCAGAAGTATTTTAAATTGATACTATGGTTCACACATAACTTGGCTTCTTTCTTTTTCACTTAATGTTTATTCTGACCATTTGCCCACATGTTAGTGTCTAAATAATGACAATTTAAACAGTCGTGTAATAGTTCTCCAATAGACTGATTTGCCATTAAATATTTAGCCATTCTCTCATTATTAGAAGTAGCATGATGATGCACAGTGCTATCTGAACTTTGATTATTTTCCAGGGGTTGATTCATAGAAAGAGAAACCAAAGATCAAAGAATGTATCTGTTAGATTATTAATGTATGTTGCTAATTTTATCAGCAGACAGATTGCTGCAGTTGGTTACTATAGACTCTTTCTCCCAGCACCTCTCTTAGCAGTTTGGTCTCTGCATTGTCCCTTCACCCTACAAGTGATTCCATGACATGTTTGAGTCCCTCAAGAGAACACTCAGTGAAGATTCCCTTCTTCGGAATTGCCTTGAGCCCTCCGTACCACATGGAGTTGATTGCTTAGCCTCTCTGCAGCCCTTCCCCATTTCTGCACCTTCAAATTCTACAAAGAGCAATAGTCTGGACTTTTGGCCTTCATATTTCAGACAACTTTAATACTCTCCAAATTCTTCAAATTGCAAAATTCTTTGTCACTTCATGGGAAGTAAGACAATATCAGAAAGGGGATGAAAGGGATTATAGGAGTGAATTGTCCTTTCCTGTCCTTGTAACCTAGAGAAAAATGGTAGGCGACAGTTTGCAGATTCAGTTTCACAATCTTTTAGTAAGTGCTAAGAGGTAGTGCAGCAATGTCTTTACATATATTGAATTGATGTTTCTCCTTAAATTTTAAGATAATGATAAGGACAACTTTAGGATCATCTTAAATGCACACACAGTATTTATTTATGTATGCATGATACCCCTTTATCTCTACATTTACATATGAATGTATGCAAAATTTGATAGACTATTTATCATAATATAGAAGCCAGAACAGGGAAAGTTACCAAAATTCATATCCATACATTATCCAAAGCAGCATTAAATCTTTAATAGCTGCTAACTTAATTGTGTCTTTCACATATATTAATTAAAATATTCTGAAAATGTATTCCTAGCACCCCTCTCTGTAACTACATTCTCACTTCTTGTCTAGGACCTAACCGAACATGTTTTGATTTCTCAGAATCTGTTTCTGATCTCAGTTCTGATGATGTGCGAAACTACCTTGTAAGGATTCTTCTTTGGATGTTGATTAAGATTTTGAAACTGGTATGAGACAAACCATACCAGGAAGCATCATTTACTAAAATTACCTTCAAATTTCAAGTAAATCAGTCCAAATATTTATTTTTAAAATCCCTTCAACTGGGAGAAATATCTCTATGAGGGTCTAATGCCTGTAAGAAAATACCAGTGCAGGGATGTTCTGAAGGTTTGCATCTGACCTTTCTTTGGTTTTAATCACTGAAGTTCTGGACAGCTTAATAAGTTGAAGGTGCTGGGTCACAATCTAACTTAATAAGGCCCACCACAGAGAGTTGGTCACCCCTGATTGCTCCCATAAGTCTTAGGACATCTGGTACTGTCCTTGGGTGAGAAATGTTTTCCATAACTTTCCTCTTGTTCACTACCCTGCATATAAATTGTTTTTATTAACCTGAGGATGATACAGCACTGTATATTTGTAAGAGCCTTTGCCATTTTCAGCTTTATCCTGCAGAAAGGAAGTTGATCGTTTTCTCCAAAATGGAATTAAACACAGTTTATCACCAACGTCGTCTTTTCTATTTTTCTACCCTTATTTAATATGGGTCAAACTAGCCTTTAGTTTGACATGAGATTAAAGAACTAAACATTGTAACAAGACTCTTTGGGACAATTTACAATATGCCATACTTGCAGGAAGAAAAGAGCCAGATAAAAACAATAGATCACTTTTAAAGATTCTGACATAGAACAACATATCCAGATGTAAATATCGAGGGTATTCAATTATATATGGAAATATATATAGTTGAATGATTGACACATTCTTTTGTTCAAATGATAAACAAATTGATAGAAAATCTAGTCTGTTTTATTTCAATAGGTTTTACAAATCTAGTGAAAGTCATGTTTCTGCTTTTTGCAATTCCCCAAATGGCAAATAGAGATATGAAAGTTGATCCAAATGGATGAAAATATAGTTTTATAGTATAATGTTAAATCTGTCTCTTCCACCCTAAACTTTGTCATAGAGAATGCATATCAGAGCCCATAGGTTGAAGGAAAGAAAATTATGTCTTTATAAAAAAGCAGGCTGAAAGACAACAAAACTATTTTTCTTAATTAAGAAAAGTATTCAAGTGAAAGTAGTTTATGCTAGAATCCATCTTGTTTCTATAAAAGCCAAAATACTTTCATGTAGAGGTCATCTGCCTTCCCATCACCAACACATCATTTGAACTAAAGCAATGTTTTAACTCTCTGATTCAATGTTGTCTAATCTGAGCTCATACACAAACACTATAGTGTTCACCAAGTATTACATTTAGAACACCAAAAAGAAAAGGGAAGCATCTGGGTGGTATTGGGCAAAGATTAGCTAGTCATTCTATTAGGCACCAGGTGAAGACCAGTTCTGACCACAATTAGATCAGTCTAGTGGCAGCACAGTTAGAGTGACAGAAGTTTTGGAAAGAGTAAAAGTATAATTTCCTTTGTACCATTCTTAATTTGCATACTGAATATTGAATTAAAAGCTGGCAAATTTTCTTCCAGTTGTATTACGTATCACCGATGTAGATCTCTGTATGAAACAATGGCTTTGCCATGTCACTTCCACATTACCAAGACTAAACTATTAATCATATGTGTTCTTTCTCTCTTCAAGAATACACTCTATGTCTCTCAATCACTGATGGCTCTTTGGTTTTTCATTTGGTCTTTTGGTTTAAGTTTTGCTTTCAGTGCTTAGTCACTGTTTCAGAATTTCCTTCAACTTTACATTGCACCACATTTGTAGAGGAAATTTCAAATGACTCTAACTTAATAAACTTAGATTAAGATTTTTAAACAGCTTTTTCTATTCACATCAATCTGACTACCAGATATGTTTACATACAAATCACCAAAATCTACCTCCCGTTCTTCACTTTTTCTCTCACTGACATCCCTCACTAGGCATTACTAAAAAAACATTTTTACACTATGTTTATTTTAATATATATTATTTCTCCTTGATCCTCATGAAGATCATTTTCTCCATCATATTTTCCCAATCTAATCATTCAACTATCTAATCATTTGCACATCTAACAATTTTATGTTTCATATACATCGTCTGTACCTCATATCACCTTAACTATCTTTTGTCAGACTTAACTTTTTGTCAGATTTGAGGCTGCCTGTCTTAGATATTCACAGAATCCCATGGTTTGAATTTGCAACATAATTGTATAATGGTTAAGCCTAAAAGAGACTTGAAGAATTTTTCTTCCATCTCTCACATTTGCAGCTAAGAAAAAAATGCTCAAGGTGACAAAGAAAGAACTAAAACACCTATCACTAGATTTGAAGTTCACAGCTCCAATGGCAACAGCTTGCACTTACAATCCATAAGAACTGCTGCAAATTAGTCCTCTGCAAATAGGTCGTCTTAAAAATGTCACTGCTCAGATCTTCCAGAGGATTCCAAACCATGTGGATATTCACACTGCTTCAAGTGTCAGTGTTCACTGTCCTCATCCTTTACCCCATTATCCTTCCTTTTCCTCAGAAGCTCTTGCTCACTTTTACTACAGATCTTGATTCTGCTTTTGCTAAAAGACTACCTCCTGAGCACATTTTGACAGTCTACTACAATCATTTTAATTCCAATTTCTTTCACTTAAAAGATTTCTATGATGGGTTTACCTCCCTCAATGTCTCAGAATATTTAACTTTTTCCATCAGTGCTGAGGCTGGCTTTGAACTTCCAATCCTCCTGCCTCAGCCTCCCAAGCTGCTAGGATTACAGGAATGCCCACCATTCCTGGAAAAACCCACAAATATTTCAAGACTCCCTAGGAGTCAGTCACTATGGAAGCACAGAGAATATGCATCAGACACTTCACATGTACCCTACTTGTTTCTTTTTCCAATGCTCATTGTATGACTGGCTTCATGCTTATGCACCCAAATAGCATTTTCACCATTATTGGGTAGTAGAGGGTAGAGGTGAATCACTACAACCTAATGAGTATAAATTAATTTTGGTATTTTCATATATAGTTGTGTTAACCAGAAATGGATTATCACTGTATTAAATATACACTTAGAGTTTGTTTAAAGCACAGTTTTAGGGCAAATCTTATGAGCAGAGATAACAACAGTTGACTTGGTCATTCACTCAAGGTCTCGCTGAGTTAGTGCCTCATTAAGTTAATGAGACTGGCTTTGAACTCGAAATTCTCCTGCCTCAGCCTCCTGAGCCCCTGGGATTACAGGCATGAACCACTGCACCTGGCTTAACATAACATTTTAAAAAATAAACATTAAATTGAAATTCTCACAAAAATTGGGAGTCTGACAAAAGTCGTAAGCATGTGTACAAGGGTCAGAAATCCAAGTGTCTTCAGTGGCCAGGTAAATAAGAAAATGAAAAACATGAAATTAGTGGACAACTGGTAGAGTATGATATAGAAATTTTAGTGAATCTAATTGAGTGTACCTGTCTTAAAGACATTCAAACTCTATTTGTTGTTGTTTTAATTGAGCTCCATGTCTATGAGCCCATTTATGGCTTCTGATACATGGTACCAAAATGTATACAGTTGGTGGTTGATGAAAGTCAGTGATCACCAAACTCACTGAACAGACAACTAAAACACTCATATTTTCACAATCTATATCTACCATACGGTTCTTGTTTTTGTAAAATCTGTTTTGTCTCTTTGGCCAGGGAAATCACTGAATTAGGTAAGTTCATTCAGAAAATGGTTTAATGTATAGTATCAGGTATTTTCCAGGTGCTGTAATTATGGTAGTGATTAAGCCAATTTTCCTAATGTCATAAAGCTTACATTCTAAGTAACATAATACAGATGAGCATATCTCTATTGTTAAAGGCAACCTGATGAACTAGGTACTGCTTATCATATTAGCCAAGGGCAAGTCATTTAAAGGAAAGCTAGTCAGTCACAGATAAGACAAAGCATACATAATCTTGATCATGTTCCAATCTTCTATTACTTTTGGAATAGTAATTCTATTCTATTATTCTGTATTTTTTATATTTGCTATTAATTCAATAGTATTCTTAATTCCCTTTTATAAATCTAGTTTTATAAAATTATGAGGAATGAATAGCTTGCAAAAAGTTTAATTAATATGAAATGATTTGTTGCATTTTAATACCATTCAGAGAAAGATGTGAAATCAAAAACTTAAAACAGTTAAGAGAGGAGAGTTACCTGTTCCCTTTAACATGTGAATTTGACATAATTTTAATACATATTTCCCCTTTCCTTCAGCACTTCTCTGTGCTAGCCTTCTATTTCGTTTCAGTACTTGAAATCTGCTCACAGGGTATAGGTTTAAAATCTCAAGTACAAAATAAAGACAATTTGTTTAAGACAAGTATTTTATGGCCCCCTGCCATGACAGAATTTTCCTCAAGAAACTGGCAATTTTTCTTTTGAGTCACATCAAACAGTTTCTTCCACTTCTACCCATCCCATTTTTATCCACTGGGTGGTCAGCATACTCTCTGCTTAAAAACAGCTGGGAGTGGAAAAACTACCCTGTATAAATTTCATTTTGATATAAAAATTACAACTCTCAAAAGACTAAAGGCATTGTAGTCCTGACTTACTGACCTTGACCAACTGTTTTGACTACTCACCCAAATGGACCTACCAATAAGGAAATCAGAAAAGCTCTGGAATGCGTTTTGTGTCCAGGATAAACTCAATCTACAGGGAGGGAACAAGACTGTCC
This sequence comes from Ictidomys tridecemlineatus, assembly GCF_052094955.1. NCBI lineage: Eukaryota > Metazoa > Chordata > Mammalia > Rodentia > Sciuridae > Ictidomys > Ictidomys tridecemlineatus. The sequence continues at coordinate 101,090,038 of NC_135477.1, forward strand.
ATTTTATTTCCCAAGGTAATGCCTACCACATGGAATGCCTAATGAACACACAACCACAACACAGGTTTTCACTTTTTTCTCTTTCTCATTTTTGGCTGATTTCAGGTGGTCACTCCTTCACCCAAGGTTCTTTGTGGGCAAGCAGCTACACTGCAGAATATTCTGGTAATTAAACAAAGTTAAAATGATTTTCCTTTTGAAGTTGTTAAAACAAGATTACTCAAATTTCAAGGATGAAACCATATAGCTTTGGTTAAAATTGTGCCCCTATTCTTAGACCCAGTTCATTCTTCTCATGCATTTTTGTTTGTTAAAACATTTTATATAGTACTTAGTATCTGAAATATACTAAGTAAAGCACTTCATTTGTTTGTTTGATGTAAAGAACCAAATCCTGTGCTGCCTAGGTCATTCAAAACAACCATATTATCATCATGCTTCTTCCAGGAGATTACTACATTTTTATTTAGGGAAGACAACTTGGATAAATTCAAATGCATAATCTACTTAAAACAGGGTACTCTATAATCACATATAGGAAAAAAAAATGCTTGAGTGTTGCCAGAGTTAATAACTCATATATTTCGTAGGAGCAAGTTTGTTTTTTAGTTTGCTAGAGCTGAACAATTCCTAATGATTTTTCTTTCAAATCCTTCCTGTAAATATTCATCTGTTCCTTTTGGAATTTAATTGTAGAGCCTGCCTATATTGGCCAAAAAGAAAAATATCTGTGTTCTCTTCAAACCACCTTTCATTTTGCATTTAATCAAAGACCTGACTCCATTTTATCTCAGTTCCACATTACTATTCCTCACACTTCAACTTAAAGGCAACAAGCTTACCAAGTAGTAGTATTAAGTGTGCGGGGTGATGGTAAAGAGCAAATTTCATCACAACATCAAGCATAGTATTGGGCAATGCCAAGCATTGTGCCAGGCTGGTGTGCTTGTCTTCCTTATTGAATTGCTTGCCAAGGAAATCCAATCCATGATAAACAGACAAATGTCTGAGATCACTGTGGCTCAGACTCTGATGAGGCAGCTGCCTCCATGCTGTGTTTGTTGTTCTTAGATATTGTAAATACTAATATTTTATAAGCTCTGCTGCAGTTTAGAAATGAATCTCATAAACATAATTCTCTATTTCCAAGTTTTTAGTAACACACAGCCTGAAAGAATCCTATGCTTGGTCACTTTGTGGGTTTGATTCTCAGCTTCAGGAGCTGTGAAGAGCAGAGAAAATTTAGGATGTGTAAAGAATCAACTACCCTGTCTTTCAGGAGAACAGAAAAATTTGTGCATAACCAAATATGATCCCAAGTGACTGAACACTACAGAATAGAAAGGAATATGAATATGTAAAAGGTATTATAAATTAAGAGAACCAGGGTGAAAGATAGGTTAAACACACAAACACACACACAGTGTTGATTATTAAAAAGTCACCAGGATTATTTACTTTTTCTCTAGCAGAAACAAAAGAATACTTTTTTTTTTTCCTTAAAAAGTACCAACTGAGATTTTTCTGCTTAAATACTAAACAAGTGAAGGTGTTCCATACTAATATTCCTTTTATAAATTCTCATCCTTTGGCAAGTTTTGGGATCTGATCTTTATCTATAGCCTCTTTCTCCCTTATGTGTTTATTTCTTTATCCACAGAACAAAACCCCCCTTGCTTTTTCTCCATTCTCCATTCTCTTTCTTAACTAATCAAGTCCTTTTGAAGGTGATGACTTTTCTTGCCCAGTCACTGCTTAGGCTTGCTTTGCTAATCAGTATCTATCCACACAATATATTTATCAATCTGCTCATTTTCTAGTAGCATGACAAAAAAATAAAGACATTAATTCCCTTTCAGATACCGGTGATGGACCTGGTTAATTTTATGGAATAGCTTAGTGTAAATGCAAACAGATGAACTAAAGACTGAAATAAAATCTATATCTTTAATCACAGCAATCTCAATTAACACAAGACTAAAATAGACACTATGCAAAAGTAATAAAATAAGTGAAAATATTTTGTAAATTCTGTAGCAGTGAACACACATCACTGCGATTGTTTTTCCTTTAGGACACCTCGCTGAGAGTGAGTTAAATAAGATGCCAATTGCCTATTAGAAATGTAGCCCTAATTAGAGTTGAGAAACCCCCCTTTTGTATTAAAGGGCAATAATGATGGAAAGACCTGCTACATGTGGGATCTTTCTTTTCTTTATTCTAAGTCGGTGATGCTATTTGGGTAATAACTGATGAAAGGACTAGGGTGCCAACCAATTTGCAGTTAAGTGGCTAATTAAGACCCAAAGCAAAGCTGCCAGGAGGTTGGGTCTCTTTGCCTTAAAGTGACACATAAAAGCAATTAGACTAGGACTAGATTTGCTAGGACATATTTAAATCTGGACAAAAGTTTGGGCCAGTTATTATTTTATGTTAATATATTCCTCTGTACGACAGCATCAGAGAGAAAGGGGAATCGTTTAGGACATAAGAAATAAATTAGAATATTACTTGAATTCACTGAACTTCAGATATGAATAAAAAGCACAACTATAAAATCATTTCTGTGTTTGCAGTCATAATGGGGCTACTATATGTAATTAGATTTCCTGGTCTCGGAGGAAAAAAGGATAGAAGTTCACAAGGCACACTTTCATTCAAGAGGAAAAAAACTCTTAATTCTTGGGTGTGTTGTCACTTGTCTGTCATATCACCTGAGTGTGACACCTATCCCAGAATGCCAAGATTTTCAGAATTGTTAGATTTCAACTTGGGACAATTGGGTGTTACATTTAAATATAGTTTCTCTAATAGAACAGGGGAGAAATCAATTATTTGGGGGTTTAAAAACCTCTGAAGTTGATGAGGAAAAGCAAGAAAATAGAAAATGGAAATTATAACACAAATTACCCATGTACAGTGGAATGGTGGTAGAGAGAGTAGATGACTTTTAAAATCATGGCTCTAGTAGCATCATAGAGTTGTGGGGAAGCACAGTTCATTTATACCTTGCTTTTGTGATTTATGATGTCACCATTAAACCCCTCGATGGCATTATATTCTTGTAATTTGCAGTTGCCTAGCATTTTTGCCATATACAACTCAATAACTCATTGTGTAGCTATTTCACACACATATAAACACACACATTAGTGTGAATATGTGTGTGCTGAATCTGTAGTCAGTGGAAACCATGATTTTTGATGTAATAATAAGTTGGGTTAATAAAAAGCAAGAAATCACGGGCTGGATATGCAGTTACTGTGTCACTAGCTTTGTTATGAAGTGTCATGAGACACAGCACTGCGTGCTACCATAAACTAATTTCACAAAGGTTTTGCATATATTCTTTTTAAGAATTTAAGAAGCAAAACTCTTTATAAGGTCCACCAAAAAGCCATTATTACAAGAGACTCATGAGACTGCACAGAGACAAGGAAGGAAATGTATTCAATTTATCTAAACATTATAGTAATAGGATTATAAAATAATAGGATTAGAACTACTACACCTTCCTGAGGTAAATATATGGATCTCCTTACTGTTTGGGGAATCTGTTTCCTTCCAGGGATTCTGGTTGTGGACAATAATTATGAGGTCCTAAGTCCAAGAATGAGAAGGTTTGGAACTTTTACTTTGACTATAATACAAGTAGTCATTAGCTAGGGGGTGTGAGGTGATGTTTCAACATGTCTTATGCTAGCTTTTAAACCAACTTCTGTAATTATTCTCCAAAGGAAATATGAATGCCAGCAACTTTCTGGGGAGTTATTTTTATTTCTATTTGAATATTTTAGCTACAATGCTGGATATGCACTGCTGGATCTCTGAGAGTGCTGTTCTAAAATGCTATATTTATAAAATGACCAAAGAGCACATGCTGCCTGATTAAATTTATCCCAAAATGAGAGGTTTTCTCTCTAATCATCTGCTTGTTGACTAATCTGGGCATATCTCAGGCAGGTTTGGCGGCTGAGATATAACAGGCAACAGTAATCCAGATCCTACAGGGGTATCCCTTTGTCTTTGCCTTCCTTTGAAACATGGAGATCATGAATGTGGCCGCTCTGAATTTACCATGGCTTAAAGTAGCATTCTCATTGTATGAGACTACTGGTTTGATACGAAAAAAAAGTGGGGTTCTATTTTTAAAGTGGCACAATATATTAGATCACAGAATTGCATAGGTGCCTGAGAAGATATTTTTAAAAATATAGAAATTTTTTTTTCTAAACTGTATTTATAGTGTGCATCAAATGCAATTCTCAAAAATAACTTTTCCTGTGGAGTTTCCCTGCATACCATAGCTCATGTCACATTATAATGTTTTTAGTATCACATGAGTGTCATAGACTAGACTAGACTGTGAGCACCTTGAAAAACAGAATACTTCACTTGCCTTTTTTTTACTCCTGCCAACATTCCACACAATATCAAGCACACTGTAAGTATCCATCAAGTTCAGCATAAGAAAGATCAAATGCTACTCTGTGTTTAAGACACTCAATGATAATATATATTTATAACCCTGTTAATCTGCAACAACTTCTGCCGTGGGTCTACCTTTCTTTGCATTAGGGTTTTCTTATAAAAATCTAAATTGGGATTTAAGACTATGTATTAGAAATCTTTTATGAAGTCAGGAAATCAGTAAGAAATATATCCACAACAGAATAGATATCTCAAAATTTCTCTGTGGAAGACTTTAATGCCAGTAATTAAAAATTAAATAATAAAAAGCTCAACAAATAGAGTTTGGTAGTGGGCAGAGAATCATTTGCCTTTGTTCGATGTTAGGGCCCATCAAAAACTCTAAGAAGCTTTATTGTTGGCTACATTTTCCTCCATGGTTATTTTCTTTTCTATTGAGTAATTTCTTAATGCCTGGAGGGTTAAACATTCTGATGAAAAGAGAGTACTTAGCGTCTGTCTTAGATTCAAAGCTTCAAAGATTTAAAGCTTAGCAACAATGTTTTTCTTGATCTTGTAACTTTAAAGTGCTACCTGTACAATTAAATGTCTCTCTTTTGATATGGTTATTTTGGTGATATTTTTAAGGTTATACATATTTTGAAGTCAAGATGTTTGTACAATAGTAACTTAAATTTGTTGCACTTTCAACCTCGTTTCTCTGTTATCTAGATATACTATCTTGAATCATCCTTAATTCCAATCATCTAACATCTTACTGTTTTTGCTTTGGGTAGGAGTAGCTTTGGGAAATGGTATGCTATTCTTCAATCATAGTGATGTATTACCTGAAAGCCAACACAGTTTTAGCAGTGTGGTATTTCAAAAAAAGTTTCCAGAACTGATACAACTTACAGAGACATGTATGTGTTTGAGTGTGTGTGTGTGTGTGTGTGTGTGTGTGTGTGTGTGTGTGTGTGTGTGTGTGGTGTCTGTAATCCTAAAATGAAGAAACATCTATTCTGGTAATAGCTGTGTACTTGGACCCATCCACAGTTTGATTGTACATCAGTTATGATGTGTCTCTTTTTAACAGGAAGGATACCGATCTTGATGAATAGCTAAAAGGTAAGATCATTCTTAAAGGTGTGAGTGATTAATAATGGCCATGCATAGATTTTTTTCTAAGAGTGTAAATAAAATATATCATTCACATGAAGGGCAGGCTTTTGGCAGAATGATTCATAGTGCATTCGAAAGCATAAAAAGTCAAAGCTAAGGTCTCTTCTAAGCATGTCAAAGAGGAAGCTGGCTTAACCATTGGAAATATTCGAGTGGATATTGGTATAAAAATCATATGCCTTATGACATACTGAGGACTGGTCTATAATTTAAATTACCACCAACTAAACTAAATATTTTCCCTTTTAATAGCTAAAACCCAATAGTATAAAAGGGGTATGTGGATATAAGGTAAAGGTGGCACTTGAACCATAAACATAAATCCAAGCAACATTTGCTATATATTCTTTAGATGAGAGGAACCTATGGGAAGAAACCCTTTAAGCTGTAATATTAGCATTAAGCTTGGCTCTGACATGGTTAGTATTCATACTGAAGTGTAACAGGGCTTATTAAATTAAAAACTAACACAGTATGACTAGAAAATCTCTTCTTTGAAGACAGAATAACTATGTCCTAGTGGTGATTCTAAGTACAACAATATGCAACCTATATGGTTGGCTTTTCTTATTCTGCACCGATGAGTTAGAGCTCAATATATTTTCACAATGCATAAAAATAAGCTTCATGATGTTATGATACTACATGTCATACTCCTCTTAATGGCCTTGTGCCACACAGGTTGGACATGTTACAGAAGGAAAAGGCCTTGATCCCAAGGTCAGGGTATGATTTGACTTTTTTCCCCACAGTTCCAGGTGAATGGTGGAGCATTGGTGGTGTCTGTCCATCATGGATCCAAGGTGAAGAGCAGTTGACTGATATCATAAACTGGGTGAAAAAACATGTTGATGACTCTCTGGGACTGAACCCCTATTTTCACTAAAAATCAAGTGTCATCATTTTTGCTCTTTTAATAAGAATAAATACTTAAGAGCCATTGGGTTTTAAAATATTTATTGATCAAATGTCCCATAAAAGATTTTATGAATGTTATTTTCTTCATCTGATCACTTTCCTGAGCACATGGGGCACACATTCTAAACATGATAGAAGGCATCACAACATTTTCTCTGCAGTTATCACAGCTTTCTCCCTCTGCTCTTTGACTTCCAGTATTCCTTGCAAGTTGGGGCTATGTAAACAGTCTAAGCATGAAGTTTACTGATGGAAGGAGATCTGGTAAATACACTGGACCTCAGAAACACTGCTTTGGAATGTGAAAAGCAAAAACTATGAAACACCAAAGGAGTATGTCAAAGATACAACTTCACTATATCAAGGTCTTTTAGTACTTTTGGAAACTAAACTCTCTTTGAGAAAATCTAAGATAATAATATGGTATATTAACTTAAATATAATAGTCTCTCTCTCTCTCTCTCTCTCTCTCTCTCTCTCTCTCTCTCTCTCTCTCTCTCTCTCTCTCTCCCCTTCCTCTTTCATACCCTTTTCTCTAAGAATTTCTCTTAAAAATACACATTTTGAGGATTATTCTGCTTCTGGATGAGACAGTGCAGATATGTTTGCACATTATAGTCATGAATCTTGTAAATATCTTCAGTTTTCTGAGGTAGTAAGATTTAAAATTTGTTCATTTCTATACTGCAATATAGTTCAAGATTTGGAAATCTTTGAATAAACGAGGAATGGGTTGCTTATAACACATGTTTGAAGAATTCAAAATTATATCTCTAGAATAAAAATAATTAAATTTTGTCTGTATCTAGTAAATGCTCTCATAAGACCTTATCATGTGTTGTACTCTAAGTTTTAACTTCAATATATAGTGCTTCTGTGTAAGTAAAAATAAAAACATCAGATGGGTGAGAGGAATTAGGTTTGGGGAGATAATGGTTATATAGGGAGCTAGTAGTAAATGTATCAAAAGTGTATAATATGTTACAGTCTTCCAAAGTTCCTTTTTAGGATATCTCTATATGCAGATTTAATAGAGACACATTTTCAAATATTAAGTAGAACACAGTAGATAAATAAGATAAATGCCATTTCTATATTATGTTTCCATATAAATCATCATATCATGGTCTATGGAAAATTAAATATACTAATTAGTCATCAACCAGACAAGTAAAGAATTACTTTGATCCTTTCTCCAATAATTTCGCTTTTTTCTTTTGGCTGTAGCAGAATATGACAGTGAATAAAGAACTTTCTCCTTCGTCTCACCCACCTTCTCTCCTGCCAGTTGTGAGTGAATCTGGGTGATCAGCTTCTTTATTCCATGTGGCCAGGGTGATTAGAGATTCTTCTGATTCTCCAGACTTATTGAGATTCTTCCCAAGCTTCCTATTTTCCTGGCAAGATGACAACCAAATGACTTATATATTTGCAACATAGGAAGAACCAAAAAGTTGAAATTGTACAACACATGACCATACTCACCTTGTGTTTCCACAAAGGACACATTCTCTGAAGTCTAGCTCTGACTTCATGTCTCATGTGGTGACACAGATATTCTTTCATGTGTTTGTAACTCCCCTTTTTATATTGCTACCACCATCACTACTTTTTTTTTTCCTTCTGCTCAACTTTTCAACTCCTCAGGATCTGGCAAGACCCAAGACTTACTTAAACAGAAGTCTATGCCGAGGCGTTTGACTGTTGAGTCACTAGTGATTTCCCAACCCAGAACACAGTTGTTGTTCTCTAGTTGTTTTTTTTTTCTTTAACTTCCCTTTTTTACTCATCACCAAAGCACTATTTGCAACTAGCTCTCATTTAAAAGGCAGCCAGTTCCATGTCTTAGTAAATCAATGACTTGCTCAGCGAGTCACCAGTAAAGAGACAAGCTGGAAGAACAATAATATAAGAAAGCAGTTTCTTTCTAAGAGAAACTGCCAGGATCTAGTCATCAATATAACAGATGGTGCCAAAGTGGGAAACTATTATATTAAAGTGGGGGTTGTCCCATCTAATCAGAATATATCGTACTTCAATTTTAATTACTTGTTTTAAAAGCATTTTGTTTGACTTGTTTGACTCAAAATGTTCACAATCAGAACAGGTGTTTCAGTGAGAAGAGTGTTTTCGAAACAATTCAGGAAAGATATACCCAGATTGACGACTGGATACAATTTTAATAACACAATCATCCTCAAGTGTGTGCCAACTCCTAATACATTCCCACGACTTATTTATCAACATCACAGAGTTCAGGAGAATTTTCTCCCTTCATTTTCAATTTTTATGTGAAATCAGTGGAAAAAAATGGAAAAGGAAAAAGAAGAAAGGATAACATTTCAGAAAGAAATATAATAATATCATAAAAAAGAAATACTAAGGTACTAAATTCTGCTTCCATTAAATAATTTAGTCCCTTCTACTTCCAAATCAAAAGCTTCCTTTAGACTCATTATCCTCTAATATACTTTCAGAAAGTTGCAAAGAACCTGTAAGTTATTAAAATTCTAGAACTATTATTCGTTGGAGACAAAATGTAAATAGATACATGTTCAGCATCTGAATATTTCAGAAAATGTCTCCAAAATGTCCCATATGTTCTTCTAGAAAAAGCAGCAGTCCTGACAGTGAACCATGAAATATTCTGGAGGCAAATGGCAGAGTGCCAGTGTCTTAAGGGACAGCATTTTCCACTTTAAATAACAGACAAAATAAAGCTTTAAAATGTTCTTGGTGATGTAGGATTCAGTAAATGTTTCAAAGCTATGTAAAGAAAATCTGTACTTCTTAAGACCAATGCTAAGAAGAAATAGACAAAAATTAAGAATTGTTTTGCCAGCCAGCATAGAGAATCAATTGGTCTCTTTCTGAAAGTCATGAAATTTAATGAATCAATAGGCTGTTAGGAATCAGGCCACACACACTCAAAGTGATTCCTTGTAAGTACTAGATACCAGAGATAACACAAAGCTCTTCAGAAAGTGCTGAGTACAAGCATGTATTAAAAAGACGAAATTGTGTACTAGCAGGAAATGAAAACAGCTTATTTTTGGCAAGGGTAAACCAATGCTTAATTGAAAGATAAGCAATTCGAAGGTAAATATCAAACTTTATTTTTTCATTTCTCATTTGATTTTTGTTATTTCTAGTTCAGTTACCCTGTCTCTAAAAATGGCAAAATCTCTGTCATAGAATAATTTGGACTTAATTGACATTCCCCAAGGCAAACAAGCTGGAAATATAATAATTCTTTTGAAAGCAAACACCCTTTGATGACTATAAGAATCAAGTGTGATCAGATAATTTTTTTCCTTGGCCATTTTAAAGAGTCTATCTGTCTTTATGTGGCCTATAACACAAAAATTAAAATATATAAAATGGTGATTTAAAAAAGATACATAATTAGCAGGTCAGCTGGGGCCTAAAAGATGGTTCTTCCATTATGATGATATATTAAGCTGAACCACTTATTTAAGTCATTTAATTTCTCATTAAGATGTGAAATTTACTCAGCTGAAATCACAAGTAGTTCCCTATGCTTACTTTAAAAGTATTTTAAATGAGGAAACAAAAGGAAAATTTTCAAAAAAATTTTATAGCAAGTTTTAAAACAAATTGGTAGAAGAAATTGGTCTGAAAATTAGAGTAATTACTACTAAATTGAGCAGTTTTGTTTTTGGTATTGGGGATTGAACCCAGGGGTGCTTTACCAGTAAGCTATATAGCCATTTTTTTTTTATTTTGTATTTTGAGCAGGGTCTTGCTAAGTTGCTGAGGTTCTCACTAAATTGCTGAGGCTAACCTTGAATTACTGCCTCAGCTTCCCACGACACTGGGATTGCAAGTGTTTGCCTCCACACATGGCCTAATTGATTTCTTAAAATTATATTACCACTGTATTTATTCATCAAATATTAGGCCAGGATCATACAATATGTGGTTTTGAATTTGGGAGGTAATAATATCTATAATAATGATTTCTCTTTGTGGTAGAATTTTAATTATATCTAATAATTTTGGAGAAAAGACTCTTAATATTTTGGATATGTAAATTTTCAAATTTAACACTTGTAGTAACATAAACTGTCAATAAAAGTAATAATAGTGACAAATTTTAAAAAGTTATCCTTTATATAATAGATTGACACAGGAACAAGATCAATGCTGTATGTACTCCACTACTTCTGAACATTTTAAAAAATATGTTTCAATATGTAGCATGGAGCATGTCACCTGTGGGTAATCAGTGACTCCTGAATGTCTAAATTATGGCTGCTACCTTGTAGGGATGTGTATATATTTGTGGAATCATCCTTGGCAACAGTAGCTCTTCACCTAAGGACAACAGTAATTAGATAAAATATATTGGTATAAGCATTCTATTTATCCAGTACCTCCCTTCAAGTTTAAAAAATCTCTTCCAGTCTTTCAAAAACATGTTCACATACTGCTGATATATTAACATAATGTCCCTAAGACAATGTCATTGTTTCTTGGTGCTTTATTCCTGCCAGATCATCATTAACTCTTACTATTAACTATGCTGAAGACATATTTGGAAGATATATACTAGATCTAATACATACAGAATCAAATTCTGTCAAAATTTTGACAATTTGCATCACATCCATTTATGTATATTTTTTCTTACTCATAAACTCAAGTACAATGTACAAAGTATGCCTTCCACTGGGGGAACTGGTTCAAGTTGACCAAAATTTTTCTTTTCAAAGTGTGGATTTCATGAGATCATTGGTAACAATACAAAACAAAATGATGATTAAACTGGGACAAACCTCAGGAGCTCCATCAGATATTTGAGTTATTTACCAGAACTCTGAGTTTACATTCATGGTATATGGGAGGATAAAACTCTGTTTCTTTGTTGACTGAGGACTCAAAATTACTAGTGTGTGGTTCATTTGGCAGGAGATACTGTTCTAATCTAAAGGTCAACTGGAACAAAATCCCACCAAGTCCAGCTTCAGAAGTACAAGGTTTCAATCCTGAGGAATCCAGCATTGGTAAATCTGAGAGTTCCTTTGACAGTATTCATAATGTAGTCTATGACTTCTTTGACATGTTTATCCAGACTCATCCCTGCTTTTGAGGGGCCCTGGACAAATATTTTTTCTGGCCCCAATCTGTGTAAATTATCTGATTTAAAATGTATAAAACTCATGACCCATATGAAGATATTTACAAGAGTGGGTAGAGAAGAGTAATTATGTATTATTTGGTGTTCAGTCAGTGCACATGAAGGTATTTCTTAGTGTGCCGGCACCATCTATTTGTTTTCAGGTTCAAGAATAATTTTTTCATAATATTTATTGTCTAATGTATATTTTCCTAAATTATGTCATATCTCAAACCACATGAAAAAGGTAAAAATGTCATCACCACAGTGTTATAATTCTGTAAAACCTGTTTGTATTGAAGCATTATAGTTCTTGTTACACCACCTCCCTAATACCATTTATTTAATCACAAATTTACTTACAATGTTGCATCAATTGATAGCTTCTAGTGACTCTTTAGAGGTTCTATAACTATACTGTATTGATGATAACCACAAAAGCAAGACTTACTCAGACTAGATAAGAAAATGTGAGTTATTTTCTTTTATGTTAATTTTATCATACAGAATTTTATAGCTTAAACATAGAATAACATATCATTCAAAAACATGTTTTCTCTTGAAATCTTTAGCCAAAAATCGTTATATTCCTAGAATTTTCAATGTTGTCCCTACTGCTGCCTTCCAGTGGGGGAATTGGTGAGGGCCTCATGAGCTGAACAAGAAGAATGGTCCTGCTCACACCAGGAAAGTCCATTCCTTGACCACCAAGGCTAAAGACTGGCCCAACAAATTATGTAACCATATTAACTAGAGAAAAGAGGAGACTTCGATCAGAAGGCCTGACTGACATCACAGAGCAATGGTTGGGAAAGCCTTCAGAGGAGGCTACTTGGCATGTACTGACAGAGTCTAACAAAGGGGTGAAATATCTGCCCTAAACGAGAATTCAAGCCCTTAAGCAGAAGGCACCTGCCACTATGATGCTGGGCACAAGAGGAGTCATGAGGTTTGAACACAGAGAGGTGGGAACTGACTTTGTGGCCCACACACATGGCCCATGACCAAAGACAGAAGTGAGGTGTCAGTAGCTCTGAGAATTTATCTCATTCTGTGCCTAAAGTGAGATTCATCCCAAATGAATGTATCAACAATGTTGTGATAACCCAGTGTCATATGATCCTGCAGCAGAAATGCTGTGATATGGCCTTCAGGGTACTTATAGGTCTTAGCCACTAGGAAGGACGTTAAATTTGAGGGAGAAATTATTAAAAAGTGCAGAGTTCATAAGAGGTAGGCCACAAGAAAGTTTTTCTTTGCAAGTACTATGTTTTCCTCCCTTGTGTTGTTATTGTGGTTGTTTGTTTGTTTGCTTGCTTTTACAGTGCTGGGATTGGAACCCAGGATCTCACACATGCTAGGAAGGGCTCTTCATACCCTGTCCTCCTAATTTTTTTTAAAGCCCTTAGATACAAATTCTGACTTCCTATGGCAACAACACATGTCCCTTTCAATAGAATGACTAGTTTTATTTTCAAATGTATTTCCATATACCTAATAATATTAAAATAGCCCTCCAGAAAGGGATCTGTATCTTACATTTCTAGTATGCTCTGCAAAAACTAGCCTAGGGCTAGCCACATAACCATCAACAATACTTCTCAGTTGATAATAGCTATTCACTAAATACACTAAACTGTAGAATGCTTTAAAAGTAATTGTTACTGAAAATAAATTCATGGTAAGAGAAGTCATTCTTCATTACAATGAGTATTCTAAGGAAAATTTACCATATGTCAATCATTTGGCTGTAGTGAAATGCTGGGTGGATTCCACAATTCCTAAGACTATGCTAAGTCCTGTGCTTCTCTTCTCTTTCCCTGTTGTTACTATTGAGGATGTGCATATCCTTGTCCTCCCTTTTTACTAAACCAAATTCAATTCTTCATTTTATATCAAAATTCATATCATCATTTTTGATGACTAACATCACCTCAAAATGATCTGTTATATAGAATTGGGGTAGCACCCCTTTTATATATCTATATGACAGTGATTTACATATATATATCCACCAGAAAATTATTTTCTTTATACTAATGAGCATACTTCTTATAGAGCATGTAAACATTTCCAGATAGAGGAGGAGCTGAGAAATATTTTCTAATTTAGACTAAGTTTGATCCCACCATGCTATTCCTAGTCTTCAAAATATTTTTCTTTCTTTCCTTCTTCATTTTTTGGTGCTGGGATTGAACCCAGGGCCTTGTGCATGTGAGGCAAGCACTCTACCAACTGAGCTATATCCCTAGCCCTTCAAAATCTTTTGAGAATCCCTGAGGCTTGTTAAAATATAAGTTGTATTGAGGATTAATAGCCATAAATGATTAAGCAATACTACATTTAAGCAACACTATGGTATTAGATGCAATGGGTTAAGAAATTAAGCTAGTATTGATTTTCCAAGTGATATACAAATAGATCTTTACTTTCTTCCAAACAATTTTTCCCCAATATCCTCATAACCCATAATTATCACCACCTACTACCACCATTACCCATGAAACCAAATTATCTTAATTGTTAAATCCTTGAAAGCCAATGCCACACATTATTTGTGTTTCTATCCTCAAGAAAACAGACCACACTGACACTCAACAAATATTTATTAAGGAAATAAAAGAAAATCTACATTGATTTACCTTCTCACACTGATCCAGTTATATCTGACTCAACACATAACAAGATAATGTAATTTCCATTCCTTCACTACTTTACCAGAAGTTGTGTGGCAATAATAATTACTTTGCCAAAGTTGTGAACATTGTACAGGAAATCTACTCCATGGTTACAGGGCTTCACAACTCACATTGATAATTTTTTCTCAAGGGAAACTAAACAGGAGGATATAAGTGACTTCTCTTTTCAATCATCACTGAGGAAAAAACAATGAAATCATGTGTCATCTTCATTTATTAAACTATCACATAAGCCAAAACAGGAACAGAGGACCTTATTCTTTAGAAATTGTTTTAAAAGAAGATGAAAATGTACACTGAAAAATAAAGAAGTGAGAGGGAAAAAATAAAATGAAGTTGTGAAATTTACAGTCTGGGCCAAAGATCAAGTGATGCAATAAGTCCTCTGCATTATCAAAAGTATATACTTAGACAATGGCTACAGGAGACTTCAAAAAATTAGATATTGTTATTAGATTTTTAAAATTAGAATATCTTGAAAGTGGCAATGCATATCTTACTTCTTTGTGTTTCAGCTATATCCACATGTGGAATATAGGTCTTCAAAGCACATTCTGATTATACTAAAATAAAGAGCAGTTGAAATTAGGAGGTATTATTTAGTCCTTATTTCCAGTTGGAAACAAAATAATCTCCCATAACCTCACCATCAGGTGGATTCTGAAAGATAATTATTTTGCATGCTCAGTTCAGGTTCTTGATTCCAATGCAGGAGGTTACTACAGGTTTTAGAGTCCATGAGAGCCAAGATACATAAACTTTATTGTTATTGTCGCCCATTTGACAAGATAGTGTCCCAAATGAACAGGCATTGGCCATTCAGATGGAAAACAAAAGCCTGTTTATCAGCTGGTTAATTGCACTCAAATATGAAATAAGATTCCCAGCAGGGTAGCTCCCTCACATTTCTATTCCTCACCTAAATTATAAACTGTCTGTGAACAGAACCATTTCCAGCATCCAAGTGTTTATCATATTGAGACACATCTGCCACAGGTGACTGGTGACCTTTCAACTTTGGTCAGCACCCTGACAGCCAGTGCAGTCATAGGAAAAGGGGAGGAGGGTGCATACAAGTTTCCTGGCACTGTTATCTTACTTATAGACATTTGGCTTAACTGTAAAATGAGGAAATGACCAAGTAAAATGAGAACATTGAAAATACTCCTTACATAATGAGGTTGGTGAATGCTTTTACTTCCCATCCATTTTTTTTTTTTTTTGGATTTGAGAAAGACTGGGTTTCTTGTTGTTGTCATCATTAATTCATTTTATTAGTAAAATATTCATTTTTCAAATTTAACTGCTGGAGGGTCTTATTCCTTGTATAACTGTAAAAATGATACTAGCATTTCACTTAGCCTGTTTGACACTTGCTAGATTACTCAAGAATCACCAACAACGCTTACTCCAGCAATGCAAAGATAAATTCAAATAGAGGGCTCCATCTATCTTCTAAGGGCTTTTTGTTTTTTAAACAGTAGGTTTATTTCTTTATTTTTATATGATGCTGAGGATTGAACCCAGAGCTTCCCTGTGCTAGGCAAGTGCTCTACCACTGAGCTACAACCCCAGCCCTCCTGAGGGGTTTTTAAACAGGCTGATTGATTAGTAAATGGATAATTAAAAAATGCAAAGGTAGACCCTCCACCACCCCTCACACGCACACCATTGAAGGAATCTTAAACTGATAATAAACTCCCACTAATAAGGATTGTAATTTACTGAATTACCTTAAGTCATATACTTAGAGTGTTGTTCTGTGCATTCTCTATTAATGCATGTACCTTCCATCTTGTACACAATCTCAGCACACAAGATACACAGTCTCATTAAGGCAGGCATCCAGAATGGGCATTGTTTACCTGGTTTTGATTCCCGTGGGCATTAAAATGCTGACTGCATTCAAGTTCACAGTTGGTCCAGTCATATGATTTTGATAAATATTAATGCAATCTCTTTGCCCATTCCTATTATCTTTCAGCTACATTTTTCCTGACTATCTACTCTTCCAAAGCATCAGTGGATCCTTCTGCCAGATGAAGCACTATTAAGGCTATTCCCACTCCCTCAGGAAGTAATCACCTAATTTAGTAAATAAATAGCTGTTCCTCATTCATGATTCTTCTTAATAAGTCCTCAATTTAGCTTTTGAAAATCTTCTCCCTCTCCCCATCCGAGTGAATTCCATATCTTTCTGTCTCTCTTTCTCTCCCTCTCTTTCTCTCTCTTTTCTAGAAAGACAAAGGGGAAAATCATTCTAAATCATTATTTTCCTGGCTCAATAGTACAGATTTTAACTATGGCTTAAATCTAGTATTAAGGTTCTCACTTCTAAGACAGTAGGAGGGATTTGAATGACCCAAGACCAGTCATCACCATGGTGATATCTGGACTACTCTGTTATAGCTACTGGCAAGTTACTGTGTTTCCTATTTCCTAAATTCAGTCCTTCGGGAATGTTTTTAAGACCATCATGTAAAGCCTGGTCTACCAGCTTCATGTTAATTCCAGGAGCCCTCCTCCCACCCTGATATTCTTCCAGTAATTTCCTTTTTCTTTTTATAAACCAGAGTTGGTTTCTGCTGTTTTCAAGGAAGAACCATTATTTATTGGTGTATAAAGTATGTAATTAGGAAAGATCACTTTAATTCAAAATAATATTTGCAATATTGGGAGAGGAAACACACAACAATTTCAAAGTGTTTAAAGAAGTGGGAAATGATGGTGGTCTCAGCTAACCAGGAAAGGACACAAGAATCCGTGACACTAGAGAAGACAGGAAGAGGATTTCAGTATGTGTGGTAAGATGGAGAGAATGTTCTAGGCAGAGAGAAGGGACAAAATGTACTCAGGGGATAATGAACAGATCAACTTAAATAGAGTGGGGATTACCTCAGAGTGTTCTTCCTGCCACAAACATTTGCTTAATTTCCTCTATTAGGCACTATGGGAACTTGGGGACGGATAAGTCAGGCACCTGCCCCTGGGGAGCACAGAGGCTCTTCAAGTAGAGAGGGATACACTTGGAGTGTACAAACAAAAGATTTCTGACCACTCTCCCAAATCCATTCCATGGGAAAATAGTATCTTCTCTAAAGCAAAATTTTGGTGTTACCAACGTGGTATTTACAGGTGGAAAAAGGAAAAATAATGGTAGATTTAAATACATGTATTTAAAATCGTAATGAGCAGACGTTTGAAACCTTCAAGGGTAGCACTCCATGAAAATTGTGAGAATTTCTAGCTTCAATTGATTCTCACTTTAACACTTTGAGTAAGTGTAAAAGCATTCGTTAAAAAAAAATATATAACCTATATGTGAAGGAAAACTTAATTTTACAATTGTAATTCCATTATATGCTTCTCTGAAAAAGTCTTTACTCATACCTCTGCTTCCTTCTGACAGGTTTTAGCCAAAGATTTTTATCATTTGCTCTCTTTAGGGCAGAGTTTGTAAAGATGATGCCTCTAGGCCATCTTAGTGTTAATAAAGTTTATATCTTTTTTTCCCCTATCTTGTTGTACTATTGATATTTAAAATTCCTCTAGGTATAAAGAGTAATTTCCTACTTCATAACCAAACTAAGCATTCCTGCCCAAGGAATATGGGTAACAAACACAGCTTCCCGGTTGGATGCAGTCAAAGAGAAGGACTTGCTTAACCCTTCATCAGTATGCAGTATAGACTACCCACATGGACTATTCAGGCACAGTCCAAAGGGTACTGATGAGTAATAACCGATCCATCTCATCTCCTTAGATCCTTTTTCAGTGTTTCTGAATTTTTTTTATGGTTGGAATTAGAAAATTACGGCCTTCTGGGTATAACAATTTATTTAATCAGTCTTTTACAGTACACATTTAAATTGATTCCACTTCAATTACCTGGATTATCTGATTACTTATTTTGGATAAATTCCAAGGAATACAATTGCTAGTATATACACATTTTCAAAGTTTTTGACCTGTAAGGCATTTGTTAGTTATTTTTCTTCTGAAAAATGATACCAATTTATAACCAAACTAGCACTGTATAAGATTTTGCCACATTGTCTTTTGAATGTAAGTCCTACAGTGCAGGAGGAGGAAGAATATGGGTGGGTCATTTTAGTTGTTGCATGAATGTCTAATATGAGTTTCCATTTTCAGTCAAAAAACTGATAAAATAAAGTGTAAGTAGTGGGGCTTTCAAATCTCTCTCTGTTTCTCAATACATGTTATGAGATAAAACCTCTCTGAAAATGTAAATGTCAATGAAGAAGCCTAGACTTTCCTAAAATAGAGAAGAGTACCCCTTCCCACCATAAGATTCTTCATTCAGTATTCATATGTCTATCTTTGCAAAGAAAAAGTCAAGGGGGATTGTACATTCCTCACCTATGTACTTCCTCATATCTCTGCCTTGTCTCATTCTGCTCCTCTCTAACTAGAATATCCCCCCTTTCCTTCACTTACTCCAAGCCTGCTTTTCCTTCAATCTAGAGTACAAACCCAACTTCTGCCATGCTGCCTCCCTGGACCACCTGGCTCACAGTACTCATTCAGTCTACTCCTTGGCCCAGGAGGAGAATGAATACTGGCTAACCTACAATGACTAGTACATTTGGGCTTAATTCAATTTAAAAATGACAATCAATCAGCCAAATATTTTATTCCTTCTCCTGACCATCTTGTTCTCTGTCACTGGAAAATAAACTATCAGTTTCTTCTATATATATAGATATAACTAGCTCATAAAATAATTACCTAACTTAGAAAATACATAAACCTCTGCCATTTCATGATGTTAGTGATCTACTTAGATTCCTGTGTTTTTAAGATCCGGATTTTTTCCTTGAACTCTCACTAGGAGTTTTCAGGATGTTACTGACCCACAGGTTATTATTTTTCAAAATAATTGAAGTTCTCTCAACCTTAGAGTGAGAATCTTGTTAAATACAAATGAAATGCAGATCTACACATCTTTATTTTGCAAGGTCTCTGGTGTGAAGCATTTAGTCTTCCCAACAAGTCTTCCCTGCTTTCTTGCTATCTTCCTACCATACACACACATATATACACCTATATACATTCCACAGATAAACCCTTAGTTTAAAGTAATAACTATTTATCATTAAAAAAATAATTCGTGAAACTACTCAGAAGTAAACTATAATTTTTAGTCATTTGAGAACAACTCCCCTCAACTCTCCTGAGAAATTAAAAATGGTTCTTCAAATGTGTACAGGTTATATTTTATTTGTTAAAAGTTGAAATCCTTCTATTTTTCTTAAATCTTTTCCTGAAATTACTGTCCTATATAATTTTCATACCCATGTATTTTCCAATGATCAAAAATGATACTGAATTCTAATCCTGAATTTTATGTGTGACTACAACTGGAAGATTTCTCTCTCTCCACTCCCGCCCCCAACTGCCAGGTTTGGTACTGGGAACTAAATCTGGAGGTATTTTACCACTGAACTACATCCTCATCCTATTTATTTATTTATTTATTTAATGTTGAGACAGACTTGCTAAGTTGCTGAGGCTGGCCTTGAACTTGCAATCATCCTGCCTTAGCCTCATGAGTCACTGGGATTACAGATGAATGTCACTGTTCTTGACTGGAAGATATTTTTAAATTATTTTGTTTCCTTGGGGATTTTTCATAAGAACTGTCATAACTAAGGAGAAAAAATTTACTACAATTAAAGACTATCTGAAAACATTTTCAGATTTCAGGTATAATAATTTCTTCTTGGGCTTCTAAAATAAAATCTCAAGATATTGCAATGTAAGTTAGATCTAATGTTAAATGGTGGTGGTGAAGAAAAAAGAAAAATAAAACCTGGCAAACTTGTTTTTCTTTTCATGTAAAACTAAATTTCATATGCAACCAAGAAAGGTTCTCCTATGATCAGTTTGTCAGTCTACAAAGTACTTTCCTAAAGACTGAATTGAACTCTGTAGGAGATAACCCTTTCCTGGGAACACTTTCAGTTTCCAAACTTTAGAAGTAAAACAAATTTTTGCCCATATGTAATAGTGAAATACACAGCATTCTTTAAGTTCTTCCTTTTCAGATTTTTTTTTAACAACAACAACAAAAAAAATGTGACCAGGAAATTTCTTCTTTTGGTTGTTTTATTTCTGTTGCCTTCTCTCTTCATTTTCACATTTCTCTTAGATGTGGAAAGTTCAGAAAGTAACACCTGCTGGGGCAGAGGTAGCAGTGAAGCTCCACTTCAGCTGTCCCATGAGGGAGTGCTATGCCACTGATCATGATCTCCACACTACTCTACCCTGCCTGCCTACACTTGGCATCACAGTTTGGCCACAGTGACCTGTCCTCATGCCCACCAAGGCAAAACAGAAAAAAATCTTGGGGTCTAGATAGCTGTGTCTCTTACCCTTCTCAACTGAGAATAGAATCTTTGTCCTTCCACCACAGATGGTCAACAGATGAGTGGGCCAGTAATCTGAGAAGAGGCCAAACTTATTTTAATTACAAATTACTCCATCACTCTATGTTTGTTATCTCCTCTACCTGCAGCTCATGTAAAAGACAACTTAATATACGTTATTGAAATAATCATCAAAACCTTTTCTGCTTCACCACTCTCTTTCTCTGGAAAGCCTGTAAGTTTGTCGGGATTTATAACTGCAAATGCCTGAAGTCAATTTTCAATTCTAGCAAATGTGGGGTAGAGGCGACTTTAAAACAAGCTGATCAGACATTGGAACAACAAAGACAGGAGGATTAAGGCAGTCAGCAAAGATGAAAGTATAAAGAGATCTTGGGGGAAAATAGCTTGAGAGGAGCCTTTTAAAAATCAAACAGAAAAATTCTCATCAGTAGGTTCTTACTCCTTTTTAAAAATTTTAGCAACATGTGCAAGGAGTTTTATATATCAAATCAGATCTCCCATTCTTAAAAGAAAAAAAAATAAAATTGGGATGCAAGGAGGTTGATAACCCTTTAGCAATTTTTACCTAGTTACTTAGCATTGTGTCAATAGAAAAACACTTAACAATTTGAGAACATTTTCCAGGAAAAATACACAGAAGTGGAAGGAAATCCTTGTGTCCATGTGGAAACACTTATCAGCTTCTCCCTTGTAGAACTTGTCTGGGCATTCACAGAACTTATGACATATTTCCTTGTTATGTATACACTTTTCTTGTCCAACAGTGCCAAAAAGTGATAACTTGGAGAATGAGAATTATACTGACAGTCACCTGTCATTCATTGTCCTTTATTAACTGACAACCTCAGGCATTCAGGCATGGATTTATGGGTCCTCCCCCACTTTCACTTTATTTTTAAAGGGACTGGGGGAGGGGAATAATATCAGAGGATTCAGTTCTGAATAGACTTTTGTTTTGCTCTTTCTTTTACCTCTTGACTGTGTCAAATGCAGTGTGTCTCTCATGCAGTTTCTCTCTTTAGAGAGCCTTGGCTGGGCCAGCTAGTTAGTATTCAGAGACAAGGCAAAGAGGATAAAATTCTTCTCTCCACTTGCTGAGACTGCAAATAAGCAATTAGACTAAAAGCAATGTATTGGAGAAAGAAGGCCATTGCAGACATCATTGTTGACTGGAACCTGCCAATATAACTTTAAAATTGTAAAAACTTCATAGCAGGGAGAAATAGTCACTCAGAGGCACATAAGTTGGTTAAGACACTAAGTCAGTATTTGCTACAGATATTTCTGCTGTGTAATGTGCTCTGTGAACTGTAAGATTTTCCATTTAATCTTGTTTACTCATTGTAATGAGAAACAAATGGGTGAAATTAGCAATGGTGATAGAAAATTCAACCTTTTATAGTATTGCATGTTATGAAAACATTTTCTAGACTGGCATGTTACTCTCATTTTAATTTGAGCTCAGTTTAAGGGATTGTAATAGAGGTCTGAAGGTTACAAACGGCTTTATAAGTCTGACCAAGCAGTATCGTGTAGCTCTGCCGCATAGTGTATGATGGTTTTAAAACAATCTATATTGTGGTTATCAGTGAGAGTGTCTGAGCTAATTCTTAAGACTCTTCTTCCTCCCTCCTTCAATATAGAAGTTGTGTGCTGAGTTCTAGTGATTAATGCACTTCCTTTCCTTGCGCAAGCGCATTTGCTCTGTTAATAAACTGGGATTACCTAATTCCATTTTGTGATGGTTCCATCCCCAGTGCGCCTTCCAGATTGGCCAATTGAGGGGAGGTGGCAAGAAGACCTTCTTGATTTTATATCTATCCCTTTTCCTCTTTCCCACCCCCATCCTTCCAAATCACGTTTCCTAAAAGTTGAGAAATGCTAGCCTGATGAATTTATTTTTACATATTCTAAGCCAGGAAAAAGAAAAGAATCTGGATTATTGACATTCTTTTACCGGAACTACAGTAGACTAGAGTTAGCAGAAAAAACTGCTAATCATCACAGTTTTCGTGTTGGAAGCAATTTGCCTATAATTAGTAAGTTGATAAATACCAACAAAATGGGTGCTAAAACGAACAACTCTTGTGCTGAGAGACATTTGACTCTACATTACACTTTGCATTTTTATATATGCAGCATTACATTTTGTTACAAAGAGCGACAACTCTAGTGGCAGCTGAAGCACTCTAATCTGTCTTCTGAAGAAAAGCAGACATACATCTTAATATAACAACTGCTTTTATAAAGCATATCTGTTTTTTCAAGGAGTAAGCAATGCAAGGATAAGAAAAGAAGTTTTTTAAAATTTATTTTATATAAAACAGCAGCAGAAGATGGAAGACTTGTTTTGCTACATAATAAAATGCCACAGCATGTAAGATTAAATGACACCAGTGTCTTTGGATATATTCTTCATTGGTAATACCAAATTCACACTTGTTTGTATATGTTTGCATTCTACATTTCATATAAAATGGTTGTTCTGCTAAATGTTTTATCGCCATGTAAAATCAAACCCATGGCCTTTTTTGTTCAAATCAAATAAGGAAATGAGAATGATGTCTCACTGAAAAGTGAGACAAATGTTTAATTCAAATAAAGATGATATGAAATACTTTATCTTTGAAATCAAACATGTCTATAAGTTTGGAACGTTCAATACTAGCTTAAAGGTCTAAATCATAAAAGGTGCATTATACATAATAAGCAAAGGAATATAATGGATTTTTTTCAGTGGGATGCTGGGATTCTGGCTCTTTTATACTTACCATGATACCACAGTAAATTATGATCTGAAAGAACAAGAGGTTGTCCCAAGAAAGAAGTAATGAGAGCATAAATAATGAAATATCTGTGTGAATGTGCTTGGGAAAATATTACATTTGCGTAATGCTTTTAGACTGGTGTTTATAGGCATAATTTGAGGGGCATTCTTTTCTACAGCCACTTTACAGGTAACATATGTAAATCAGAGAACTTTCAGTGTCTTCATACTACAGATCATGTGGGATACAGATTGGCTTGTTATCAAATATTATCTAGTATAATTGAAATATACTCTAACATATTTGAATATTATTTTTTCTCTTTCCCTTTAGAAAGTACACATTTGTACTCCCAAGTACTGAATATAACAATAAGAAATGGTCACAGGCAAAGTAAATGAAAGTTTTTCTTCCTCTTTTCAGAACATTTTATAGTGGGTGGTAGAATATTTAAGCCATTTCAAAGTCATGTAAAATATTCCAAATATGTCAGGGGTAGAAGAAGAGTCTGTGGTTCATTATTTTTCTACAATAAATCAACATAAAAGAGAACACTTAAAAAGACCAAATGGTTTGTTTTCATTTATAGCTCATATCAATAAATTTATACTATGAGCATTTTGTTTATTTAAGATATAGTATATATTTGATCAGTAGTAGATCAATTTGTGTGTATGTATGGGTTACTGTGAATTGAACCCAGGAGTATTATAACTCTGAGCTACATTTTAGCTCTTTATATTTTATTTTGAGACAGATTCTTGCTAACTTGCTCTTTCCCAGGATGGCCTCTAACTTGTGATCCTTCTGAGTAGCTGCGATTAAAGATATGTACTACTGTGCCTGGCTTAAATTGATTATTATGAAATAAAACAGAAATCTTGAGGAAGTATCTGCTGTGATTATTTGTGAGGTCTAAGTCCCATCATTATCATCATCATCATCATCATCATCATCATCATCATCATCATATTATTATTATTATTATTATTATTATTATTATTATTATTATTATTATTCATCCTGGTTAAAACTTTGGCTTTAGTTGATTGGGCCTATGTGCTTTTAATGAGATTTATTATAAAACAGGATTAAAACTTCTTTCACACAAGTAAATTTTTTCATGACATAGTATTTTATCAATAAACCAAGGCAAATATTTTAATCTTAAATTGAATTTTTAACCCCTTTGAAAAGCCTCTTCTCTTACCTATTTTCCAAGATCAAGAATAATACAATTGTAGAGAATCTGACATTAGAATGAAGCTATGCAACTTGGTCAATTTTGCTGCCATTATATTTTTTGCCAATATTATTTAATTTAGTGTAGGTGCTTTTTTTTAAGTATATGACTCCATTTTTAAGAGATAATAATATTTTACAAGTACTATATAACCTGTCTCCATGGAATATTTCTTTCTAAAATAAAGTTGAATAAAGTGAGCTGCAAGAGCCTTTTGTGTGCTTGGTTTATTTCCCCCCACCCCGCCCTTTTTTTTTTTTTTTTTGCCATTCAAAAACAATGCTGACACATGCATGAAATGACAAATAGCATTAGCGTAATAAAGAAGTTAAACCAAACCCAAAGCACAGCCATATATTAAATTGTTTTAAAATATACTGACCTAAGCACCTCTGTAAGATATTATAAGTAAAATTTGAAGAAGGAAAAAGGTATGTGGTAGTGAGATGAGCTGTCCTTTGTATCTTATATAATTGCTGATTTGCTATCATGTTTGCTTAAATTCCTTTTTCAGATACTATTTTCATGTCTCTTTGTCAAAGGAGAGGTTTGAAGCCTTTTTTTTTCCTCCATCTGGGTAACTGATGTGAGCTCAGACCAAGCCTCTCAGGGCTACAGCAATGTGTCCAAGAAGCTTTTGGTAAAAAGCCTTTTAAACAGCCCCTCATTTCCACTCAGCAGATCAACACACATGTTTTACCGAAAGAAAACTTCTAACATTTCAACATAAGCTTCAAACACCAGAACAGTAACTTAGGGACTATGTTTCATTAAGACCTAGTGTTGACTAACTCTTGCCCACTCCCATACAGAATGAAATCTAGTACAATTGTTGTGTCATCTTCTTTGATAAGTGGTTATTTTCTAGAATTTGATGATTTATAAGGCTTTTATAAAAATGGTCAATATTTCTGAAGCAGATGTTTTTGAACACACAGTAAGTCTGTACAAAGTAATATGGAGTCAAAAGAAGTATTTTTCATTTTTTTACTTCTTCCAAAGAAGTTAAAAGTGTACGGTATAGCTTTTCATATCAGCAACCACAAATAGGAAAAGAAATAATTGTAAAACATACAATAATGGAACCATTTTCTGCACAGATCCAACTATGTGGATCAATTAGCCCCACAGTTACTTTTAATGAGGGTTGTTGTGGAATAAGTGGAAACATCTGTTACCCATGAACCACCACAGTGGCTACACAAGAAAAAGCAGTTCTCTCTTCTATTGATCGGGACTGGTCTTTATGGAATATTCTTATTAGTATGCTTAGAACAACCATGCAAATCTCTAAGCAAAATTAATTATTCTTGGCAGGCCCAAGAGACAATCCTATAGCCATTTTTTACCAAAGGCTAGAAGCAGGGGAACCCTTTCTATGTATATATTTTATTATGGTTAGTGATGCCTAATTGTCCTACTGTATGTTGCCCTATTTTACCAGCTACAGTCTGAATTCATTCCCATCCTTTCCTTAAAAGTTTGAAACCCCCTAGTGACAGGAATATTAATGTGCCAACACTGTCATATCTATTTCAGCTCATACATATGCAATGTCTTTGTTTTCAAAGATTTATGTCAGACTTTGCTGAAGTGAGGTATTCTACCATTTTAGATAATAGCATGCCAAAGCGATGTTATCAGCCACATTCAGCACTCACTCAGGCAAACGGGAGGAGCATCCATTCCTTCATGGCTTCAACTCATAGAAACTGTTATTTATCCTTATTTGATGAGAAAATCTTTCAGGGGGAAATGGTGTATTTTTAGAAGAAGATTATGGCCATCCTGTGGATTATCTTTTAATTAAGAATGGATGATTTGTGCCCACTCTGCTGTAGCAAACGTCTTGCTGCTAATGAAGTTTAAAAAGACTTACTTTATTTAATTACAGCTAATCACCAGGGTAAAATGTGGAATTTTCTTTGATCCTACATGTATTGTGGTAATCCCTGTGGATGATAGCATCTCCTCAAAATGCTTTGAGTTTTTCAGCCGGTCACCTCTTGGCCAAAGTTAGAATCACCTTATGCCAAAGAATGTTTTCATTCCTTCTATAGTTGCCTACCCTAGCATAAAAATTACATGAAATTTTATTTAAAAGCTGAGATGGCCCTTTTTACAGAAAGTGTTGAAATATTGAAATATTTTAATCTTTTTCTTTGTCCAATACCCAGAACTGAGTTCTTTGTTCTGGTTCAGTGGTTCAGTTCACCTGACATTACTGGACAAGCTTGGTGTCCGGCACTCTTCTAGGAAGAGAAATATAGAAAGATCACATTGAGCTCATAGTACACCAACCTTTAAAGATGGATCATGTTTGCTTTCTGCTGTATTAAATCTCTGTGAATAGAAATAGGTAAATATGCTGCAAAACTAAGAATTTTTCTTGTCTTAGATTTAGTTTGTTTTTAAATCACCAGATTATAATTACTTTGTGAGATAAAAGAGGTCTTTCTTTTACATTTTGTCTCATGTCTCATTTTGCAACATGAAAACACCCACTTTCTAGCCTAATTCTTTCCTGAATCTTACAGAAAATTATCTTGAGAATGCATGTTAAGACCATCTTTATTCTAGGTGATATCTATGATTTTTCATCTTTATAAACAGCAACCTTAATAATTTCCACTAGAAAGTAGAGTGTAATTCTTTGTATGCTTTCTCATATCTACTCTTCCAAACATAAATTACATTTTTTTCTGAAGTAAAAGCCAATCCCAAATTAATTAGTGTGATTTATGTTTTTAATCTCAAAGAGGCCATCCTATTCTTTCAAAAAAATTACCTTCTTTCTCTTTACTCTGCTTTGGTTCTGCAATTCTCAGTCCATGTGATCCTGCTGATGTTGACTGGTTGGCAGAAAGGCCCCAAGGTCAAGGTCCTGCTGGACTTCTCACCTCCTAGAGAATAGAAACTACCATGGGAACCAGAGGGGGCTGATGGCAGCTGAGGCCTGTGTTGGGCAGAAGAGGGCGCCAGCGAGCTGACCTTGTCCACCCCAACAGCTGACACCCATTTAGAGATGGTACCAAACCTGCATTTGAACAGAATAGATGCGATGAGTATTTGGGGGAGATAAAATTTTCCTGGCAAATGAGTATGTCTAAACTAATTAATCACAGCAAATGAAATATATGGTTTTGTACATCTTTTCGTGGTTTTGTATCAGGCAGATTTCAAGATTACAAAACCCAGGTGTCCCCCCAAAACAATTCTCACCCAGGAGGGGAAGTCATGAAAGATAAATTATTCCTTTTGAAACTTTATAAATGATCCACTAAGTTGGTACTTTATCTATAACTTTAACAAAATCATTGAGGTAAAACTATTTGCTTCACATGCCCAAATCTGTTATAAATTATTTAATAAACTTGAGTTTCTATGAATTCTTTTGGTTTGCCAAGACTTAAGCAGATTTAAAATAGGGTTGTTGTCAGATCAGTGCATGAGTCTTTATTCTCACACTTAGTATTCCACTATCACACAATAATTTCTTTCCCACTACCTGCATATCAATGCTTAAGAACATCCCTTCTAGATATATCTCACAGTGCCACACCCATGTAGAATTTTAGGGCCCTTTTCCCCATAATTCCCTAAGTCCTGGTGGTGAACACTTAGACTTTCAAATGGATGGAGGTTGGAGGAAGTTCTTTTAAAGTACAATTCATGTGTCTTTTTTTAAAAAAATAATATTTTAAAGAAGGAGAAGCAAAACAAAATTTGTGGTTAGTTCTTGTAATATGTTAAACATCTGCAGTTTTGTCTCTCCATTGGGATGCGGGGTTGTGCTGAAGTCACATCCTGATAACATCTGCACATTACTGATAGCTTTTGCTTTATTCTTTATGGTCTGCTGATGAGAGATTCTTTAACATCCCTTCAGTCATCAAGACCCCAGTTGGATTTCTTTGCTTGTGACAGCCTTAAAGGTGGTTTCATTTACACTTGCTAAAATGTCACAATATAGGAAGATATTTTCAGTTTGATGTTTCATCCCTTCCTTTTTTTATCCGGATGCTAGTTTTAGCTTTTCAAATGAATGTCGAACTCAAAATAGATTTTCCATGAAATATATTTTGTCTGATTCTTGAAACACCATGTCTGCAGCAGAATACTTTTTTTTTTTCCAAAAAAGTTTTCAACAGGGAATGGCACCTCTGCTCCTGCTTGCATTTCAACAACAGCTACAATGCCATGAAACAGCTAGCTTGTTCAACATCCAGTAACATAGAATGTTTCTACTATTTTAAAGGTCAGATATTGACAGATCTGAGCTGAAGTTGCTTCCCTAATGACTCCAATTACATCAGATCTGAGCAAATAGTCAATAAAGAGGGGCATTAACATATATAGAAAAAATGTTTATTTTGTATTTCAAAGACCATTGGCAGTCCCTTCTATTTCAGGAAGATTTTGAGAGGGTAGGGCTTTTAAAAATTGGGACCATAAAAAGTAGTATAGGAAAATGATGTATACTCCTAGGCTTTCTGAATGGATTATTTTTATTGCTGAATATATCTTTCTTGATGTAGCCAGGCAGTGGTCAATGTCAATGCATAAGACAACTTTAAAGAGTACTAAAAAGAGTAAATTTCAAAAAGATTAATTGTTTTTTAGGGTTCCTTTTCTTGACCAATTTAGTGAAAATTTTTCTTTATTGCCCTAGAATTCATAATGTTAAATAAAATATTTCATTGAAATTCTTTTTAGAAGTTGAGGTTATAAAACATTTTTCACTTCAAAATATTTGGGAATATTTTTTATATTGCACAGATTTCTTATGTAATGGTTAGAAAATATACTTGGTAAGATTTCTTTCTTTTTTTTTTTAACTTGTTGAGACATGGATTACTCTATCTTATTGCTCATATTAGTAAACATACCTTGTATACTTGAAACAAATGTGTATTCTGCAATGTTGGGGAAAATGTTCTATAAATATTATTTAGGCCAAATTGATAGCTGTATTAGACAGCTTTTTTGCCGCTACAGCAAAGGATCTGACGGGAACAACTGTCAAGGAGAAAAGATTTATTTGAAGGCTCACAGTTTCAGAGGTCTTAGTCCATAGAAGGTAGGCTCCATTCCACGGGCTCGAAGTGAGTCAGAACATCATGGCAGAAGAGTTTGGCAGAGGAAAGCATCTCACTTGGTGATCAGGAAGAAGAGTGAGGGAGTTCTACTGTCTGGATACAAAATAAATACCCCAAAGACAGGTTTCCAAGTCCCACCTCCCGCTACCACTTCAGTTACCACTCAGCTAATCCCTCAGGGGATTAATGCACTGATTGGGTTAAGACTCTTATAACCCAATCATTTCTCCTCTGAACCTTCTTGCATTGTCTCACTTGTGAGCTTTAGGGGGACACCTCATATACAAACCATAATAATAGCACTGTTCAAATTTTCTATATCTTTATTGATTTTTTTAAATGTAGACGTTCTATTCACTACTGAGAGTGGAGATTCTTAATGTTCAACCATGTTTATGGATTTAAAGATATCTTTTTGCCTCTTATATTTTGAACCTCTTTTAGTAGGCATACACATATTTAAGACCTATCTTCCTATGAATTGATCTTTTACCATTATAAAATGTTCTACATATTTCTGGGTATACTCCTTGTCTTAAGCTCTATTTATCTGATGTTAATGTAACCACACTAACTAGGAAACAGAGAGGTATCTGTTTGATGTTTTAGTGCTGGCTACATTTGTCAAACATGTAAGTAAGAGTACATCAGCTTACCTGTCACCTTGCATTCCCATAAATGTCAACCACAGGGAGAGCTTGATTTTTTCTCATGGGTAAGCCATACTCTCGGAGACAGGAACAACTAGAGAAGGAGAAATTAAACTAAGTGAAAAGGAAAAAAAATGAATTAAGGATGTGACATAAAATAAATCAGAACATAATCTCCATTACTTAGAAAATCCATGTCTGTGATTTATATAAGTGTTTTATGTAAGTAATTTAATATATACTGAAATGTTAAACTCAATTCTGAGTTATGGTAGATTGAGTAATTCTCCCAAAAATTCATGTCAACCCAGAACCTAAGCATGTGACATTATTTAGAAATGAAAATTTTGAAAGTATAATTAAGTTAAATTTAAGTCATACTGTATTAGTGTAAGCCCTAAACCCAGTGATTTGTGTCCTCATAGAAAGAAGATAGACACATTGAGAAGCACAAAGAAAAGTAGGTCATAAGAGCAAGAAAGCAGAGATTGAGGTGACTCAGCTACAAGACAAGGAGTGTCAAGGAATACTGGGAGCCACACGGAAGATAAGAGCAAGGTCAGGAAAAATTCTTCCCTCAAGCATTTAGAGGAAGCATGGCCTTGCCAACACTTTGGTTTTTGGACATCTACCCTCTAAAACTGAGCAAAAAATAAAGGTTTACTATTTTAAGTTAACCAGTTTACCATAATTTGTTATATGGACTCTCTGAAAACTATTAATTTTCTCAATTAAGATTCTTTGGTATTGGTCAGGTTGTGCTACTATAACAAAGTGCCATAAATTGGTTGGCTCAAAACATGAATTTATTTCTTATAGGAGCTAGAAAAGCCAATATCAAGGTACAGCCAATTTGTTTCCCTGATGAGGGCTTTGTTGCTGGCTTGCAGACTGCAGACTTCTCACTGTGTCCTCATGTGGAAAAGAGAGAGAGCTCCAATCTCTTTCCTCTTCTTATAAGGGCACTAATTCCATAATTGTGGTCATGCCCTGTTGTTCTCATCTAAACCTAATTACCTTCCAAAGGAGTTAGGGCTTCAACATATAAATTTTGGAGAAGTAATTCAATTAGCAACAACTATCAACAAAATTCTGTTAAGAAAAGGTTCAGAGTTTATCGAGAAAAAAAAGAAAGTTCCACATGTCACGTGAACCTGTTTAGGTGAGGATCAGGCTCTTCAGACCTGCCACGATATGTGCTTTCTATCTAGGACAAACTTACCTGGAAGCCCAGTGTCTATTTTTCCACAACTGAAGGTTAAAAGGGTTTATATTAAGTACACTTTTATTTATTTGCGGAAGATAAGGAATGAGCAAGCTTTGAACAAAGTTCAGATAGAGATAAA
Source organism: Ictidomys tridecemlineatus (assembly GCF_052094955.1). Lineage (NCBI taxonomy): Eukaryota > Metazoa > Chordata > Mammalia > Rodentia > Sciuridae > Ictidomys > Ictidomys tridecemlineatus. Next base: position 101,121,906 of record NC_135477.1, read on the forward strand.
TGATAGATATACGAAGATATAGGTAGAGGCAGAGAAAAGAGACAGAGAGCTCAATGTTTTTGTATTATATAATTAAAAATATAATAGCATTTGATTTTACCCCATCTCATTACGTTACCCTCTTCTTGGCTTTGAACTTATACAGAGAGATATCTTTATGGAATTTTAATTAAAAGTATAATGATATGATGTGTTCATACTCTTACAGTTTGGCCAGTGAAAGATCTCACTTTACATATTGGGTGACTGATAAATCTAAAGGAAGGTATAAAATCATACTATTAATAGAAATACTAATAAAATGCAAATCAGTTCCAGAGATTTTCATGTTCTTTAGGGAAATTCTCTTGGAGGTGAAACCTTGATATGTGAAACACGAGTTCCCAAATCTCAGAAGGGACCACCATTCTAGAAAATTCTGATTCCTCATAGTTATTTGAGAGATATAGCAGATTTCCAGATATAATTTTTTATGTCAATTCTTAATCATATCTAGAATGAACTGGAAGACAAGAGTTGCCTCATTAATGCTACAGTCTGTCGATTCCTGATAAGCAGCATTGTATAACCTCCTGAACCAAGAGAAAGCTTTCCCAGTCAATGACCAAGCTTCCTTTCAAATGAACATTGTGCCACAACACTCATACAATGGGGCACACACAACAGTTCTGTCTGTCTTAGGTATGCCATCCACATATGTTTTACCTTGCAAGCATTGAATTGATTTCTTGATTTTTCTATTATGTAAATAGTTGAGCTGTTGTAACACCAGAAGTTGCAAACTGCCATGACTTGATTTTGAGGTATTTGGCATGCATATTTTCTTAAGGACTCTTCCACTCTCAGAATCTACATCCTACATTCACAATTCTGCCAAGACAGTCTAAAAGTAACTGTCTAGAGTTTGGAGGTTAGTGGTCTTGGAAAAAAAAAAAAACAGCTAAAGGTATTATGAAAGATAAATTACCTGTTCACTCTTGATTCTGTTATAAGAACACTACATCCTATGCTCTTATACTGTGTTCTGGGTTCCCTATTTCAATCTAAATACTATTGTCTTTTTTTTCCTCTAAGTTACTGTTTTCAAACAAATACTAAGAAGTATCTAATAATTAATTCAGGATAACACGACTTACTACTCACCTAACCTGCACAATAATTTTCTTACTAGTCTTTTTTTCTTCTCTGCAGACTATCTCACATGTAGTTTTCATATTACATGTGACATGATTCCTATTCAAAATATTTTGTTAAGAAAATAAATACAATAATGTATATTGTCATTGAGGAATCTCAATCTGGAGCTTTGAAGTATTTTTCAACTCTGAATTGCATAAGACATCCTGCCCACACTAAAATTCTGTTTTGAGGATATTTCTTATGATTTTATGCTATACTTTTTGCCTGGAATTTCTTTTCCCATCCTTTGCAAATCCAAATCCTATACATATCACAAGACACATTTAAAATATCAAATTCTATGTGGATTTTTTTTCCTCTTTTTTCCAAGGTAAAAATAATTTCCTCCTATGTTTCCTTTCATCTAGCATTTTATCTGTTCCATTTTAGCACTTGTTTTTCACCCTGTATTCAAGAAACTTTTATTTAATGCCTGTGAAGTGTTAAACAAACATTTTAATACTGGGAATGTAGAAGAAAAGACAAACACTCTGTTCTAAAAAAATCAGTTTAGAAAGGATGATAGCTAATTCACAACTATAGTAAACCTTAGATGTTCAATACTATGACAGAGGAATACACCTGTGCAAAGAGAAACAAGAAGAGAAATAGGAAAAAAAATAATAAATGATTGAACATTAGATATGTTTGATGCATAGATACAAAAGGTGTGAAGGGTACATAGAGGGAAGAGACAAGAAATAAGCTATGGAGGTAGAAACCCTCTGACAGAAAGTTTGAAGATCATTCTGTAGAAAACTGAGAACTTTCAAAGAATCCTAAAGTCACTATTACTTTGACAGTCGTATGGATGATTGGTTGAAAAAATTAAATGCTGAGGATTGAGAAACCAAACTAAAGTATTTTGAAGTAATTTTGTACAAAAATGCTAAGTCATTAAACTTAAGTAGTGATAGAGTAGTTGGAACTTAGTTCACGAGGACTGCTTAATGACTGGATGCTTCAGGGAAGAAGAAGAGACTCAGATGACCTCCAGTTTTATGTCCTTGTTTGATGGATAGACAGTGATGCCTTCTATTTTAGTAGGTAAAAATAACTATATGGTTTATCATCTAAACCAACACAGATTTAAGAGCTAAATAATTTTTTTAATAATAGAAATTGCTTTTGTTTAAAATTAAGTTCCATAGCAAGATGCTTTTATTTTATTTGTAGTACTATAAAATAGCTCTATTCAACAATAGAATTATTTCTAAAAGTCTACCACTTATATTTTAGTTTGTATGATATGTCAGATTGTTTGGACATAGCTATGAACTATGAGTACACCATGACCAATTCCAAGTATATTTCTGATTTATGATTTTTTTAATTTGTTAGGAACTACTCTAATTTTTTTTCTTATGAATATGGCAATACAAAACTATACCCTTGTTTTTTTGTTGTTGTTGTTAATGATGATGATGTTTCATTTTTACATCTGCACCTTCATTTGCAGGAAGAATTAAAACAAATTTTAAAGACTTGAAACAAATTTTTTTTTTGTTTTCTTTAAACCTGAATCATTCAAATAAAACCAACTTAACCACAGAAATGTAGCAAATTAAGGGGAAAGTAGCACAACAACCCAAGAGGCAATGTTGGGGGTGAAGCATAGGGTGTATGCAGACTAATATAACATAGGCACAAATGCCCTATGATTCCCCTCCTCAGGTCTCCAGAAGGCAAACACAAGGACCCATTTTAAAAGGTTGTTTTCCTCTAAAATACCTGAGAATTCTTCAACTTAAAGTTTAAGGGTTAAAAAGAGAAAAGGAAAACACACACACACACACACACACACACACACACACACACACACACATTCTCAGCCAAAACCACCTTCTTTAATCATAGGAATTTCATTTTATAAAATGATTGATTAAAAATATTGAAAAATTATTTTCTCATCATATATTTGTAAAGATACTAGAATTCAGAAATTTCTTAGAAAACAGACCAGAAAATGCCCTCCAGTTTCCACCCCTGTGGCTGAGAATCAGCAGGACTAGAAAGTTTGGGATACTGGAACCACAGGTGGAAAATGGGAGGCCCAACCCAGAAGAAATCAGAAAATGTAGCCCCAAAGAGGCCCATGACAGGTTCAGTGGGGAGGAAGGGGAGATTGAAGATGACAAGAGTAGGACAAAGAACTGAGAAGAAAAGGGCAATTTGCAGCCACAACTGAGTAGTGGTCACTTTTGATAGGAGCCCTTGCCCAGGGGACAGAGGTGCTGGAAAGAGGGCTGGTAAAGAACGAGATAGAGGAGCCTCAAAGATTCTCAAAATTCCATCCAAACCCACCATCCATACAGAATCTTACTGCAGCAGAATGAATCGCTGGTGCAGTACCCCTGGACAGAGGAGGCCACCCCAGAGCCTTGGGGTCAGCCCAGCTGTCCAGCAGAACACAACACACTGGGCTCTAGCCAAGTTTCATTTGTTGGTGATGTGTGGGTGGGTCTGGGGGAAGGAGGGAGAGCGAGGCTTGGATTTTGGTTTGTTCTCTATTAGAAACCATCAATTTTGTTCTTAACTTCATTTCATTTGTAGCTGAGAGGACTAATCTGATGATTTTTCATCTCTTCTTCCTTGTCCTGATTTTGTAAGTCTTCCCTCCCAACCTAGGCACATTTAGTAATAGTAGCAGAAAGATTTAATTTGGGCAACTTTGATTCTTAAAAGAGAAAACAAAGCATGTGAACAAACAGTGAAGTGTTCACCCTATTTGGGGGCTAACCTGCTTGAATCTTTGTAAAATCCAATTTCCTATGTCAAGGAGGAGTCAAGGTCTCTCTGACCACCTTGTCTTCCCCTTTTCTGTGCAGCCATGTATCACATGGAGTTGCTTATAACCACTCCTCGTGTACCCCTGCTCCTTTATTTCAAAAACAGTTTGCCTTCATTGTTACCCTTTTTAAAGAATTTACAATTGCATTTCCAAAGGTCATATGTTTTATCCATGATTAAATGTACTTTCAAAAGCTTTACTTGGATTTCATGGGTTGGATGAAAAAAAGAGAGAGAAAGCCACTTTTGGAATTAATTTTCTGTTTGAAGTGTCTGATGACATTGACATAAAATTGACATCATTTAGCTGTTTGTAGAGTTTTTCTTCTACTAATTAGTAAAAGATAATAGCTATCACTTCATTTTTATATGCAAAGGAAGTCTGGGAATCAAAATAAGTGAAATTGAGATGAGTAGTCATCTGATCTAAATGAAACATTGTGTTTCAAAGAGTGATATATAAACACACTTGACTACATCTGCAAGTGTTAAATAGTTTTCTTTGGACCCAGTCTCCAAAAAAGATCTATTACGTTTTGTAGTACACATTGATGCTGCTGTAGCAGATTTTTCTTCTTCAATTTACATGTGCTCAGTTATGTCCCCTGACAAAGATTTTGTGCAACAAAATCAAAATATCTTCAGATATGGAAAATCAGTAATTGTTCAATAAACAAATGCTTTTGTTTTCTCAATTTAATTTTTTGCTTAAAAGAGAATGTACTGCAAAATTTAAAAGCATTGTCCCAAATAAAACAACTGAATAGTTATACATTTTTACCATACAATATATACCAAAATCTTCCTAGCAAGAGTATTTAAATTTGGAGATGTGACCACTTGCCCCAACACAGGCTCCTGACATTGCCATCCAGCATCCACCAGGGGTCCTTCATCAGAACTGAGTTGACGCAGGTGCCATGCCTTTGAGCCTCCCAAACTAAAAGCTAGATGATTTTTTTTTCAGAAAAAAAAGAGTATTTAAATTATTCTTTATGTCTTCCAAGTCTGAGTTGCTGGGCCTTTATTAACTGCCTATGTTTCATTTACAACCAACTTATAATTTCCCATGGTTTTGTTTTATTTCACTGATGGGTGACTTTGTGTATCTTCTAGGCCACTGTAAGGACTCTGGGACAACTTGCTAATATGGCAAGGGTCATTGAGAGGATCATGGTAGAATACACATCTAATTGCCACCTGATACCATGTGGAGTTAGCTGCCCTTGGATGAAATGGCAGTTTAGGTAACTTGTGTTTAGAAATGTTTAATTGGCTACCACTAGCTATATTACTACCATGCATTAGAGTGAGAACTCTATTCACCCTACATATATCTCATACATGCCAGAAGTTGAGAGAAAAGAATACAGTTCTGGCAAATCCATCTATGACTATCTTAATTAGACTGCTAGTAATGCTTCAGTAAAAATGAAATATGGAAAAATTATGAAACCAAAGAGGATGTTGGTTCAACAAGAATGAATTGGAAATATTTCAGGCAAATTGGGACATATAATCGCCCTACTACTAAATCTTACTCCAATGGCCAAACAATTGATTTGAAATCTCAAATCACATATTACTTTCAGACTACATGTAGACATATACTTTTTTTAGTATGTGATATTACTGGCAGCTTTCAGTTTATAATTTTCTTTTCCAACTTCTAAGATGCCCTTTTTGAACCTTCTTGTGTATGCTTTCTAATGAGAGGGATTTGTCAACATCCACCATGACCTTTGGATATGTGTTCAAAAATATATTTATTTTTACATGCTAAAGAGAGAGAATACAAGAGGTAGTGCAAATTTTGGAAGAAAGATGATTTATTTTCTATTGTAAACTGGAATCAGTTTTGAACTGAACTTTGAGAGGTCTAAGAGACATGCATAAGAAATTGATTAAAAGTTGGATATATGGATTCAAGCTCAGAAGAGAGCACTATACTGAAAATACAAATTTGAGAATCATGAAATTATAATAGGTTATTGAAAGTATGCATGTAAGTAGCATATTTGTAAGGAGAATGAATACAATGAAAGGAGATTATATATGTAATTGTGTTTTTTTAAAGCAGGATCCATTTTTAGTTTGACATGAATACTTCTTGACTTATTTGTCAAGTCTGCAATGATCATCATCATCAGAATTACTCACTCATGGTCAAGATAGTTAGACCTCTTGTGGGTTGGAATCTTCTCTAAGCCCAAATAACAAGCTAAGAAATCCAGGTAGATAGTGATGTCTGAACTCTTGATGCTAGAGCATTCATAATCTCTGCTAAGTGGCCAAAAGAATGCAAAGGCAAAGGCAAAAAAAAAAAAAAAAGAGAGAGAGAGACAAAGAAATTGAAAACTTTTCGAGTTTCCTGCTGTAGACGTCCACTCCTTTTTCAGCCCTTACTTTATTTTACAACTGTTAATCAAGTATCAGTGACTGGGTTGGTAGTCATGGGTATGATAATAATAGGAGAAGTTCCACAGCCCCTTGGAACATACCTTCTTTAGGTTTCATAATACATAAAGTCTCAGCTTACAATGGTTAAACATACAATGGTTCACTTAAGGTTTTTCTGTTTTACCATTGGAGCACATTATGTCTTCATTTGACAACATACTTGAAATTTTTATCTTTCATGGGGCTAGTTATATGTAGTGTGATCCTTCTCAATGCTGGGAAGCAGCAGCACACTACAGCTTCTAGACAGCCAATGGTCACCAAAGTAAATACTAGACCTCTATAGTATGTGATGTTGCTGAATTGATGTGCAGTTAAGTTAGGAATATTAAGTGCACTTCCACTTAGAATATTTTCAACTTAGAATTGATTTATCAGAATGTAATCCCATCATAAGTTGAGTAGCATCTATACTTTTCCTTAGAACTTCATTTATTGTTATGGTAAATCCTGCTTAATTCAATATTAATTTTTCCTGATTGATGCAACAAAAAACCCTGGCTTTTACATGGGTAAAATCTGTGTCTTCCATAGAACAAGGCACAGTAGCTTGTACATTAGCACTCATTGATATTCAGTAAATGTTTGTGTAATGACAGTTAATAAATTGATAAAATTATCTATTTTTCAATACTCCTATATTGTCCACTATAACTCTAGTGTTAACCAAGTTTTAGGCAGCAAAGCATTTTGTGGCAAAAATGTTGTTCCCCCAAATATTTTATCTGAAGTCTAGAGAAATTCCCATCAGAGCCTTTTACCTTCTTTCTCAGGAAGAACAAAATGGTTTAAGTGGGAAAATCTGAAAAGCAAGACTTTCTTGCATGCTCCAAACTAGGCATTTCAAACACGGGGTTCCGCTTGGTTTCCTATGGGAAGGCCACATTCAGCATCTTGTTATATTCATGTATTGCTAGCCATCTTTAAGAATGGTTTTGCACAATTTTTTAAATGCCATTTACTGAACAATTTTGTCAGCTGCAAACATGTTCTTCTGGGTTTCTGTGTTAGCTTTTTGAACTCAGGGCCTCACACATGCTAGGCAATGTGGATTCACCATAACAATAAACGAAGTTCTAAGGAAGAGTATAGATGCTTCTCAACTTATGATGGGATTACATTCTGACAGATCCATTTTACCACTGAGCCACATCCCAAGCCCCCTGGGTTAGCTTTTCATTGTTATAACATACCTGAGATACTCAACTTATAAGAAAAGATTTATGTTTTAATAGTCTGTTATTAAACATTAAATTTATTAATCATTAATCATTAAAACATGATTGCATCACTGATTAAAGATCTTTATTTTTGAATTCGATGTTCTAAGGGCAGCATTTTGTAATCTTCCGCACTCAGGTGAGTGAATCCATGAAGTTTTAAGTGTTGTCATCTATGTTTCCAACCTTCCATTTATGTTGCTCTTTCATCATCTTAATAGTTACTTCTCCCACCTATACAGAAACATCAATTTTGTAAGTTCCTTTCCACTATCTCCCTTCTCTCCATCAAAACTGGAAGGATTCTAATGCAGTATCTGCCATGCACAGGTGTCAACTGATTGATTGACTGATAACACTTGAGAGTAAATGAGTTTCTGTAAATGCCTAACCACAGTCATCCCTCTGTATTTTTTGTGCCTTTTGTATCTAATTATGGAATAAAAGGCCTATTCCCATTACAGAAATTACAGGCATCTCCAAGAAGAAAGACAAGAATGCTGTAAGTCCTACATGTGAGGTGAAGTCTGCTTGATAATGTTAGGATAACCATATATATATTCAGAAGAAACAGAGAGGCCTGTGAAACTGCCTCTTTTTTTTGTTGTTGTTGTTCTAATTAGTTATACATGACAGTAGAATGTATTTTGATACATTATACATAAATGGAATATAACTTCTAATTCTTCTGGTTGTACATGATGTAGAATCTCACAGGTCATGTAATCATATATACACATAGGGTAATAATACTTGATTCATTCTATCATCCTTCTACCCCATAACCCCTCCGCTCTCTTAACTCCCCTCTGTCTAATCCAAAGTACCTCTATTCTTCCCTAGACCCCACCCTTTTATTGTAATTAACATCCACATATTAGAGAAAACATTCAGCCTTTGGATTTAGAGGATTAGCTTGTTTTGCTTAGCATGTTCTCTAGTTCCATCCATTTAGCAACAAATGCCATAATTTCATTCTTCCTTAAGGCTGAATAATATTTCTTTGTATATGTATCCCATATTTATTTTTTTAAGTCATTCATCTGTTGAAGGGTGCCTAGATTGTTTCCATACTTTAGCTACTGTGAGTTGAGCTGCTATACACATTGATTTGGCTGTGTCACTATATGCTAATTTTAAGTCTTTTGGATATGTGCCAAGGCATAGGACAACTGGGTCAAATGGTGGTTTAATTCTGAGTTTTCTGAGGAATCTTCATACTGCTTTCCATAATGGTTGTACCAATTTGCAGTTCTATCAGCAATATATGAGTATATGTTCTCCCCCACATCCTTGCTAACATTTCTTGTTGCTTATATTCTTATTAAAATATCAATGACATTCTTCATAAAATTAGAAAAGCAAACATGAAATTCATCTGGAGAAAACAACAGACCCAGAATAGCCAAGCAATATTTAGCAAGAAGAGTGAAGCAGAAGGCACCACAATACCAGACTTTAAACTATACTACAGAGCCATAGTAACAAAAATGGCGTGGTGTTGGCACCAAAACAGACATGTAGACCAATGGTAGAGAATTGAAATTGCCTCTTCATTACCAAGGTAAAATGGGCTCAAAACGGGCTGTTAAATCCAGGCCATATTCCCAAGAATGTGGAGACATAACTCTTCCAATTAGAGTCCCTGTCAGATTGGGCCTTTGGGGAGTATGTAACAGAACATAAATAAATGCTGGTTTGACTGGATGCATCACCAAGATTCTAGTTACTGGAAACAAGAAAACAACTCAAGCCAAAAAAGGAGCCTTCTCTGGTGCCTATGCCTTAGAGAATCATCCTTATTCCTTCCTCCAGCCATGCTGCTTACACTATCTGATGTCTGTGTCTAATCTTCTAGATCATGCCAATAAGACATGCCCATTTAGAGCCTGCACCCATCTTTTTACAGTCTCCTCCAAATGACCCTGACAGAACCCTGGGGCCTGAATAATCATTTCCTTGGTCTGTCCTCTCAGTTACTGACAATATCACCTGTGTGGGCATCACTAGTCCTGAGCCATAGTTATGAAGTGACAGTTGGAAAAAGATGAAAGATCCACAAAGCTTAAATGTGAATGTGTCCCTATAATATCTATCCATGGGTACACAAAACCAGTCAAGGTGAAAAATAAACTGGGAATGGGAAAAGAAGGAAGGAAGCCAGGAGCTTCCATTTGTGCTTTTTGCCTCATCTTCCTGAAACTCTCCTGATGAGAGAGAAATTGATCCCAAAGCCAAGCTCTCCGTGAACTTTCAGGTAGAAATTAAGAAGTTATATATCACTGCAGCAAAATAACTGGAGGGTGATGAGCAACTTGTGTAGATTGATACAGCAGGAGTGGGAGCCGTTTATTGTAGGACAGGCGTGGTATATATACATTCCACACAGCTTATCTTAATTAACATAAACTAGATACAGCAGTCAACCAATAAAGAATCTCAACACTTAATGGCTCACTGGCATTACTCCACAAACCACTCCCTCTGGCAAAATGCCAGGCGCCATCCCGACTTGTTTACAGACTCTAACATTTGCCAGGCGCCATCCTGACTTGTTTACAGACCCTAACATTAATGTTGTTTTGTCTTGGTGTATTGTATTGTCTTTGTGATGAAAATATGGAAGGAGTGTTAAGTAAATTACTAAGGGAAGAAGGCACCCCAGTGGAACCAAGAATAGTTAGGGCATGTGTTGACGGAAGCCCGGAAACTCTAATCAGAAAGAAAAAGAAAGTTCAGAGGAGGATTATCAAGGAAAAGGTTGCAGCAAAGGGCTATTACTAAATACTTTTCATTACCGGAGGGTGCGTGAATCTGGCGCGGTGGCTGTCACGTGCGTGAGCCAGTCATGGCACGGCAAGGACTTTCCAAGCGGTGGCAGCTGGCTCTTCCCCGCCCCCTGCCAGGGGTAATGGGACTCGACTTTGAGAGCCCAAATCCAAACCTGACCCCGAGGCACAATCTCGCAGGCTCTTGCTCCCTGTGCGCAGAAGCAGTTTGAGTCCAGGACACTCCCCAGGACAATCTGGGGCTGCCCAGGACACTATAGCCAGCAGCGGAGGATGCGCTGGGAGTCCCTGAAGTTTGATAATTTCCAAGGCCAGTGACTACAATGGTTCTCCCACACCTGGAAGCTAATGAGTAATGAGCGCCATTAAGGCCTATTTCAAATGTAAAAAAACCTTGAGATAATGTACTAAATTGTTCAGAAGGTTGTTTTCTTAGTGCCTGCTGGAATACTACAGGATTTTCTTTAACATCATTGCTGGAGTTCCTGCCTTCGGCCCAGTGCCGGTGAAAACGAGGGTGAAAGAATTTCCAGTGTTGCTGAAAACCGGACGAGACTTCAGCTGAGAAACGGACAAGAACTTCAGATCAAGCTAGCTGCCTACAAAACTTACCTGGACTGTGATTTAAGCTAGCTGCCTGCAGAACTTACCTGGACTGAGACTTACCTGGACTGTGAGTTAATCTATTGAGACACTGCTTTACCTGGACTGAGACAACAAACTGTAATCTACAACAAATTGTCACTCAGCATCTTTACTAATGGTGTCGTTGCTGGTATAATTTTTCCAAGGGCTTCTTGCATGGAGCCATCAGTTGGCTTGGTATTGTGGCATTTTGTATCCTCCCCTTCTGCTTGTAGCAGATTGTTTGTGGTGTTTGTGTAACAACCACTCTGGTCGTTATTTAAATTAAACAAAAGGGGGAAATGTTAGGGTCTGTAAACAAGTCAGGATAGCGCCTGGCCTGGCAAATGTTAGAGCCTGTAAACAAGTTGGGATGGTGCCTGGCATTTTGCCAGAGGGAGTGGTTTGTGAAGTAATGCCAGTGAGCCATTAAGTGTTGAGATTCTTTATTGGTTGACTGCTGTATCTAGTTTATGTTAATTAAGATAAGCTGTGTGGAATGTATATATACCACGCCTGTCCTACAATAAACGGCTCCCACTCCTGCTGTATCAATCTACACAAGTTGCTCGTCACCCCCCATTTATTTTGCTGAAGCCGGACTGCAGCATATCACAAGGTTAGAAGGTGCCAAAGGGAAAGAATGAATACAGGATTCCATTACTCTTCCTTTCATACCTGAAGGATAGATTCTCTTCCCCCTTTCTTTCTAATCATAGAATTCTCAAAAGAATAAGCAGAATTATCAAAGGTATATGATTTTCTTGTTTAATTAGTGCTTAATGTTTTGGGAATATTCTGATTTGAGAATGGCAAACCTAAAGAACTTAGGGTCTGGGGTGAGTAAGGGTTCTGTCATGGCTTCAGGGCACAGGGTTCCCCAGTGGCATTTATTTATTTATTTATTTATTTATTTATTTATTGGCTGTAATATTTTATTTTTAATGTAAATTTTTTATTTATATATGACAACAGAATGCATTACAACTCTTATTACATATAGAGAGCACATTTATATTGAAGAAAAAATAATGTAAGTGAATAGGAAGCACTTTGGTTTACTAGTGTGTCATCTCCAGATAAAACTTTTTCTTCTTTAACCTAGAATAAATCTCTATTCTTTGGTATTTCTGGAAATGACCCTTCTGTTCCATAAAAGGTATTATTAGACAATATGTATATTAAAATTTGCATAATGTATTATTTGTGTCCTAAGTTTACTATTTTTGCCTATTAAATCCACAAAAAAAGAATATATATGTAATAAGAAGGTTGACCATAGTCTATATTTGTAAGATATAATGTTATATATGTCCAATAATTAATTTGGCTAAAACACACCCATGCACACAGCTCTACTTTGACAAATATATTTTTTCTTTTTTTCTCACAAATACATTAACATGTTGAAATCATACAAGAAATATTTAATACAGAAGATGTTTTTTAGCAGGTCAATTATTAAAAAATATAAAATGTACAACTAGTAGATGATGAAAACAAAATTTAAACAACTACATCAAAATGAACGAACAAAATGAGTGCTGCCAATTTCAAATTAGTCACCTTAGAAGGACAGACTTGTTTTTCACTGCTTAGGGTATTTTTGGAAATACTCTTTTGGGACTTTTTGGGTATCTTTGGTGCAGACTCTTTGAAACATTCCTAGTGATGGTGCATCTTCATCAATTGAGGTCAGATTTTATTTTTAGAGAGAGCAAAAAGCCAATCAAAGCCAAGTGTGCTGAATGAGATAAGTGATCAAGCTGAGTCCTTCCACTTCTGATCAAAATCAAAGCATGGTTACAAATCCCAGAGTGCTGTGTTTATGTGGCTTTGTAAGTTTCTACGGGCATTGAAGACAATTTTAGATAAAAGTTTTAAAAAATGCTCCAAGTTTTATTAGAATATGTGATTAACATCCTAAGATAATGACTTTGAATAAAAATTACATTTGGTTGTCTAATTTTGAATATACTTTTTTATAAAGTAGAAAAATTTAAAATTTTTTTCTCACATTATCCATCAATATGAATTCTAGGTGAATTAAAATGTCCTCAAATTAAATCAGGAAAATTAGAAGACATGTCAGCTGACTTTCATAACAACAAAGTGAGAACTTTTAAAGGATATACTGATATAATTGATAGATAAAAATAATATATCAGTAGAAAATACATTTAGAAAATTGAAAGATAATATATGGAAGAAAGAGATTAGTAAGTCCACACTTTTTCAAAATGATGTGTTTTTTCACATTATAACAGAAACTGAAACCTTAAATTTTTGCACTCAGTGAAAAGAAACATGCAGTGTCTTTGTCTATGGGAAAGCTCTGTTCTGGGGCAAATTGACAGTATGTAACAAACACCTTGCAAATGTGTATTTGACCCAGTAAGCTAATTTATTAGCTTGTATTTGAGGAAAGTATTACAAATATACACAAAGATTTATATTCAAGTAAGTTCATTCTTTCTATTTAAAAAAAGGGAAATAAGCTGATGCCAAACTGATACAAGATTAAAACAGTGAATTTTGTTATTTTCATATAATAGAATAAATAATGATAGAAAGCTGTATTTAATACATCAAACAATTACAAAACTATAACTCTTTACTTCTTTTGACAAACATTTCATCAATTTTTCAGTACTATTAATTCAATATGTAATGCCATAGATTTTAGGCAATATGTGTGTATTACAAATTTCTACTTCTGAAGGACCTTTACTGTGGCTATTTTTGAGTTCTCTTCATATCTCCTGGATAAAGTGTTAATGCTATTCATGGGATATTTCTCACCAACAATGACATGCACTCTAGTCCACATTAGAAAGAAGGTGCCAAGGAACCTCTTCTTCCTTCTGCTTATACAGAGCTGCCTCTCAGTGAGCAGATTTTACTCTGTCCCCTTTTTCTTCTTGAGAGAGGTGGTTTCTATTTTTGAGACACTCAGAGTAAGGGATTTAAAGTTTGTGATTATCACTTTAGAATTGAAACCACTTTTAATAACAATTTAAAATGTGGAGAACAACTTTGCCCCACCTACTGATATCCATTATCTATCAAGAGATCACTTCAACCTATCTTTCTGCAGAACTTCGCACCTTTTCACATGTGTTTTCTTTTAGTTAAAACTAAGAATATGATTTTAATTATTCATTTATTTCAGAGCATTAAAGCTTAAGCTCCTTTAACTTATTTCATGTTTGGTCAATGCTTATAAGGATTAAATACTTTGAATGAAATAGCAAAACCTGTATTCTGCCTCATAACAGAACATATTTTCTTAGGACTTGTAAAGAAAATCCCCCAAAGAGGACCTTTTAGAAACGTCAGTGTGTCTCAATTAGAAGAAAAAAATTAAAAAGAAAAGCTAGAATCAGGCAATTGAGAGAGGGATTTTATTGAAAAACAGAGCATTGTCCAAAGTTCTTTGTTATTTATAATTTTTTTCAAAAATATCATTAAAAATTTCACTACCAGATTTATATTGTGGACTCTAAGAGGAAGTAAAATATGTGCCATCTTTGTTTTACTTACTAAAGGTTTAGAAAATTAAAGAATTTATTTTGCATCTTGTTAATATAAATCAGGTTCTATGTAAGCTATAGGTATAGCACAGTTATATTTCTAATTTTGGTGAAAGATGATTTGGGAAGAACACTGTGACCAGTGGATATCGTCCTGGGCTTTAAGATCAGACACAGCTCTGAGCCATGGTCTCACTACCTCCTGCCTGTGTTATCTAGGCAAAAGTGGCCTATTTCCTCCTGGGTGCAAAAGGCAGTTTTTAAAGTCCACAAAAAGATAAATGAAATAACATGAAGGCTTTGGTAGAGTTGATATAAAGCAGTAAACTAAATGGTGTTGTCATTATTAATACCGATAATATTAGGTTTGAAGGTTGCTAAATATGACATTGCTCCTTCCTAAATTACCCACTCATTGAAGCATGTTGCCTCTCCAAGATCCATTTCAATTTTGACTTTCTCCTAAGACTTTCTTAACTTTTCTGGCTTTTTTCAATCTCTCTAACAGCTTCACGTCTCTTATCCCAAGTGAAATTAAAATTGTGTAGTGATCTGGGATCCTGTCTTTTATTATTTCTATTGCTTCTGAATTACTATATAATAAACTATCCCAGAACTTAGTAGCTGAAAAAAAAAATTTCCATCTTTATAGCTTACAATACTTGTGAGTCAGGAATTTGGACAGGGTTTGGCCAAATGATTCTTCTGTTCCAGGCCACAGACAAGTAAGAGTTATTTGGGGCATTCAGCTGGTAGAAGAACTGTTTTGGAGAGTCAAAGACAATTTTACTGACATAGTTGGTGTCTTCACAAGGCCAATGGGAGGACTGAACTGATCTGGGACTGTCAAAAGGGTAGTGCTTATCTGTAAGTAGGGGTATTATCTCTCTGGCCTGGTGGCTTCATGGTAGTTGGGCTTCTTTCCTGGAGAGATCATATAACTGCATTTATCAGTGTTGTTTCTTTCCTGGTAACTTCCCTCTTCACAGTACAGACTTCCTCATCTTGGTGACTGCCAGCTCAGTCATCAAGTACATTGCCTTATCTGGTTTTGCCTCAGAAGTTGTCCAGCTTCACCATTACTGTTGAGGTAGTCCACCCAAATTCACAAAGAGTGAGCATATTTCAATCTTTTGACGGGAGAAATATCAAATAATTCGTGGCTATCATTTTTAAGCTTCCATGTTCCCCTATGACTTATTGGTTTGTCTAAGCCTTATTAGTTTGTTTCAATCTCTCTTGCGTTTCTCTTCTACCACATCTGTGTGTGAGATCTGAAGTTAGATGATGTGATATTTTTCACCAATTATTCTGTGTAAGTCACTTCTTTTCTTTTGAGCCAAATTGTCTCTTTAATAATAATAATAATAATAATAATGTGGTTAAGTTAGATAATATTTTCAATTTTATAAAGCTCTAAAACTAAAACTGCAAACGTGAGTGTATTATTCTTATAAAAATAAGGAGAAAGACATAGCATAATATAAAAATACTGATATTAGAAATATGGAGCATAGATTTTTTTGTCAAGAACTGGCATCTGATAATGGTATAACTTTTAACGGTAATAATTTTATAGTTAGCTCCCAAGATTGTGGTATGTCTAATAAAATAATGTGTTTTTAAAGAAAATCTTGATGAACTACAAAGGATTGTTTGGAAGGGCTGAGAAATATTTCTCTGTGTTTCTAAGGGAGGCAAGGTGGAAGGAGAAGGTTATACATGGCTGAAGAGCATCTGTCCTCATTCTAAGCAGACATTTGGAGCACTTTCATGAAAAAAAAAAAATCATCTACACTGGAATGTCTCCAGATCTTGAGCTTGCAACCAAGTTGAGCCCATGTAAACAGCATTGTCTTTTCTTACTTTGGGGCTGCATCTCTAATCATTGAAAACATGCACATTGTCAGGCAAACAACTGATAATTCAGCCACTGAGCCAGTATAGAGAAGTTATTCATCACTGGGTTCAACCCAAGGTCAAAAACATCAAACCCCAACCATTAAGCAAAATGGTGACAGGCATGGTAGTGAGGACCCAGAGTGAATATATTCCACATGAGAAGCAAGGTCAGGAATAAAGCAGTTCTCAAAGAAAGTTGCCAAGTGAAAGTTAGGAAAGCCAGCCTAGAGTTCAGAAGCATGAGATGAACCACCCTAGAGTTCAGACACATGAGCAGAACATTCCAGCTGGGTGAGGAGAGAGGCTATGGAAATCCCCAGCATATAACTGCATTTACCAGGTTTTTTTCTTTCCTCCAACTTCCCTCTTCATAGTCCAGACCTCTTCATCTAGACAAATGCACTCAAGACATGGAAAGGGATGTGTGCTATCTTTCCTGTTGATGAAGGTGGTTTATTTTGGCCTCCTGGGTTTAGAGTAGGGATGGAGTTCACTTCTTAAAACATGTCTCCTCAGCTTCATCTCCACCACAGTTCTAGATACATAATATTTTAACATCCCATTAGAAGGGTGATAAAGGACTCTAATTTAAGGACTCAGATTCTGTTTTAAGAATTTCTTCTTTTGTCCCCAGCAAGGAGAATTTGTTCCTAACTTTTTTTTTTTTTCAGTTTGTTCAGGCTTAACATAAAACATCACTTGCATCAGAGCAACATATAAAATGTACAACTCTGTGCCTGGTGCCTAGGTGTGAATGGCATGATAATGGTTTGGTTGCAGTGTTGTAATGTGTGATAATTTATGAAACTATGAAAGGAGCAGCCGATTTCTGCATCCTATTGTCCATATGGTAAAAGTCAAGAAGGGTCAAGCTCGCCTTGCCTTTGTTGGAAACACCTTTTTGAAGCCCAGTTCTTGGCATGCCACCATGGAGGACCTCTTCTGCAACTGTGTGTGTCTGGGAAATGCCTGTTCCATTAGGGCTCCTGACCCTATCGTGTTACACTTCAGAAGGAGTGACCAGCTTACTTAAAACAAAGGAGCTTTGACCTTTCTCCCCTTCTGAAACCAAAAACAGATGAAGCTAAAGTGACTCATTTCCGGCTCTAAATATGCTCTAAGAAATATGTTTTCAACAAGAGTGGGACCTCAGCTTTTCCGATTACTTTTTTCTCCCTCTTAACTTTTATTTCGTATTTTTACATATATATCTCATTCCCTTCTTGTCAAGGACAACATATTTATTACTTATTTTCATGGTGCAGCTCACTAAACTTTTTTTTCCCTTCCAGCTTTCGTACTTTCTTCCTCTTTTTTTTTATCTGCGTTGTTTATAACCATGACCCTTGATCCTCCAAGTCTTAAAACAGCTTGGCTTTCAGCAGCTAAATCTGACAAGGTCAGCATTTTTCTGTTTATTCTGAGAATACTATTTACCCTCTGGGGTTTTTAAAAGCAATTCTGTAAAACATCACTTGGAAAAAGTTTGTAGCATTCATACAGACTTCCATAAATTCAGAACACCAGAAATGATAACTTCTTGCTCTGATTTTTGAAGTCTAAGACAATGATCATGCCCTGAACATCTGGTGCCCAAACAGCTGCAATGACCAACAGTTTTAAAATAAAATCATTAGATTTTTAAAAGACTAAATTATCTAAACATAATTTATTTTACTTCAGTAGAATGCCAATGGAAATGTTAATAAAAAATCAAATAATTCTTAAGATTGTCCAGAAAATATTTCCATTAGAAATGGCATAATATGTACATTAGATCATTTGTTTTAAGGAAGCAAAAGTGAAGTTATAGAACAATTCTACTTTTGATCAGAAAATAAGCTGAGACAATTGAGGATCATAACTTGTACTTAATAACACAAAAACTGTTTCTGAACTGCTGATACTGAAGATATTGTTTGAAAAAAGACTAACACATTTGTCAAAGGTTCAAAGATAATCCACCAGGCTAGGATACAGGTTGGCATTCATGAGAGCTACTGAGCATACCTCTGCTTGGGTGTGAACACACCAGTTTACAAACTTCAGGATCAAACAGAAAACTGCACTCTCTGGATGTGCAGTTTGAGTACAGAATGACTCTTTACAGCAGACAGAATTCCCTCCAATAGGCTCCATGGTAAAGCCCAAGTATGTAACATGTTTGAATCCTATTAACAACTTTATTCATTAGACTATAAGAACAAAACAACAACATTAGCTGTAGCAAATGCACTGCAGTAGCAAACAGCTGTCTTTCTGGTGGTGGATGAGGGTTGAAGAGGGTAGGAAAACATTCAGGGCACTGAAATCCGTTGTGGAGTCTTCAGGAAGAGAAAGGGCTTTTGAATCCCTGGCTCAGGAGAATCACGGAGCAGGTGGTGCCTGGCAGGCTAAACACTGCTAAGTCTGCATTTATTCCTTTAGCTCTAACTGTACATTAATTCAATAAGATGGTCTAATAAAATAATGTGTTTTCAAAATGCTTAGCTGGCATTTGGGGAGGGGTGAGCATTTTTATTATTTACTGAGGAATGAATCTTGAAGGAATCTGTGACTGAAGCCAGCTCCCGCTGTAGGCCACTCTGGCCTCCAGGGGTCACCCTTCCCTTTAATGACTACACAACAATAGTCTGAGACCCCACCCTGAGGGACTTGAGTTTTTCAGCAATTTCTTGTGCCCAGGAACTTTGAGAATCCCATAGATTGTTTATATGTCCCAGAACCTGTGCCTGCTGACACCTTCCCCTCCCCAGACATCTGTCTGCAGCGTGTTGCTACACCCTCTGCCGGCATCCTCTTGCTGCCAGAGTCTGACTTTCCTAAAGCCATGTTCACTCCACTCTTGCCATTTTGTGCTTAGCGTGGACACCAGTCTGTCTTGGTATTCCCCTTAGGACAGTCAACAGCAGGCTGAAATATTTAACAAACCTCTGCTGCAGGCTTAGGGATGACAGTAAGGACAAAATTATAAGTTCAAATAAAGAAGAGAAATAGAGAATGGGATACTACACTGCATGACTTCCCCAGAATGTGTACCCTCCATAGGGGTTCCCTGCCAAGCATCTCTTTCTTTACTTGGGCATGCATGCACACACACACACACACACACACACACACACACACACACACACATTCTTCTTACTTCATGTTGTACTGACTCACTTCTCTCTCATCTGGAATCAAGACCCTCAAATCCTTTGTGACCCCTACAGAGGGGAATGTTTATGTTCCTGAAAGGAACATGATGTGATCTGTAAAGAATATAACCCTTTATATTCTCATATTTAGCAGCTTTTCTCTTCCATCTCAAATCTTCTCATTTGCAACGAAATCCATGCACTTTAAAGAGCTGTGCATTTCTTGCTTTGAATCCTAACTTTTCAGACAAATATTGGTGTCTGCCTGACCACCCTATTCCACTGATGAGTCGATGTCTTAAACGAAGTACCCACTGTGATTTGCAAAGTGGTTACAGAACCTTAAGAGCACTCTGAAATATGTGAATACCAAAATCACAAGTACAAAGGGAGAGAGCAAGAACTAGAGTTCTTCTGGGACTTAAACACAGAGTCATTTGGGTGGGAAAATAATTTGGAATACCTGCAAACCACTTTATTAAAATATTTGTTCACATTAATTCAGAGCAATATTTCATGACAGGAAGACTAAGAAGGAAGATGCCCGTTCCTGGCAGTTTTAACTTCTGATCAAACTTCAAATACTGCATGCACTTAATCAAAGGTTTTTCTCTGAAAAGACATTCTTGTGACCACTATTGCCATTTGTCATTCATCCTCACTCCAAGTAGGGGTTCAAAGAATTTCACCTGAAAGAATATATAACTTTCCGTGAAAGTTTTCTTATTAATATAACTATTCCATCTTGTTAATTTATCAATGATAGGCTAATGCTCTTTAGAGATTGGAGTCCTGGGCATTGCCTAGCTAGTCTACTCCTCATTGTGAGTTGGCCAGTCTAATCTCGCTATAATCTGAAGTTATTAGTGTTAACACTACTGAACTCATGTCTCTTCTTTCTGACTTACCCACATGATAAAAAACAAAAAGTACATGTCAGATCACAGCATCTTTCCTCCTTTGAACTCCTGCAAAACACTGTCGAAATGAATACAAAAATGGATTAATCTGGACAGAGGCACTTGCCTGTAATCCTACCAGCTCAGGAGGCTGAAGAAGGAGGACACAAGTTCAAAGCCAGCCTCAACAACTTAACAAGGTCCTAAGCAACTTAGCAAGACCCAGTCTCAAAATTTTAAAAAATATAATATTTTTTAAAAAGGCCTGGAAATGTGGCTCAGTGGTTAAGTGCTTCTGGGTTCAATCTCTGGTACCCAATAAATAAATACATACAAGTTTATGGACTTCTCAATCCTGCCACTTCATTAACATGTTTTGCATGTAAACTTCTAATTGGTTTCTTTATACTCACTTTTAAAATGAATATATTCCACTGTGTTAACATTTTATATAAAATGGTCTAGACATGTACATGTACAGCTAAAATTAAATCATCAATAATCACTATCTAAAATAAATTGCATTCCAAAAGCTCTGGCTAATGATTTATCTCTTCTTCATGGAACCGATCTCTATCAGATTGATTTATGTAGCAGCCAATCATGTTTCAGTAAACTGCAGCATGCACATGCATCTTTAAGTGATGATAAGCTGTGACTGTCCATTTATTTGTTACCACACTAGCAACAAAAAAAGAAAGAAGGAAGAAAAAAGTCCCAACCTCTTTAAAAAACAAGGCACAATGACCAAATCCTCCAAGAAATGATAATGGCCAATTCTATATCAATTTTCAAAATAACTGATATCCCAATGATATAGTATCATGCATAGGCAAAAACACATGCAAAAATAGTGAACATTAAAATGATGACATTTGATACAGAGAATTCTTTGCCTTTGCATGTTTACATTATTTGCTTTGATAGCAAGGTAACTTTTTGCACATTTACATTATTTGCTTTGATAGTAGATGCTTTTGTTAGTTGTTGAGGTGATTGACAACCTCATGCTGTTCTATTTAATTGCCTTTTCTGCAATGCAAGGTTCTGTGTTTAGAAGACGCTGTTTCATAAATAAATCCAGTGTGTGTGTGTGTGTGTGTGTGTGTGTGTGTGTGTGTGTACCCGCAAACTACAGAGGTTTCATTTCTCAAGCCAATTCTGTAACTATTCAGCTACAGTTGTTGCCATGTTTATCTGTATTTACTTTGGGGCTCATTATCATCTTTCATGTTTTTTTGCCTTTTCTATGTTTAAGGAAAATCATGAATGTCCTTCAGAGAAGGAAAGCTTTTTATACAACTTGTCATGTTAGAAGTAAGAGTAGAGGTACCAGACATAGAATATTTTATCAAAATATGTAGTAGGTTCAGACTTTAAAGACCTACATAATGATTCTACCCAAGATTATTTATAAGATTTAACTTCTAAGAGATTTCCATTCCACCTGAGTTTACATTCCAGTTTTTGCACTTTTTCTGTGAATTAATAAAATTGAAGGTTTCATCTTTCTTCTAGATAAAATATAATGTATAAATATTTCTGTTAAAGGGTGTGTCAACTGATGATTTAAAAAATCTTCTCAATCAGAGTTTGGTCAATATTGTGGTGGATAATATACATAATTCAATATTGTTAAGATCTTTAGCAATTTTTTATATAACCTAAACATTCCATTCAAATAACTCCTGAAACATAAATTATTACTATTATGCCATTATTATGTTTGTCTTCAGGATATATTTTAAGATAGCTGTTACTTTTTCTTGAAAATTTCTTCAAACTTTGATTATTTGTGATTGATCTAGATGATATTTTACATACTGGATAAAAAAATTGTATAAGATTCTACAGCTCAACAGGCACAATATCAATTCCATGGTGACTCTTTTTTCCACCCTGTGTTGTAAATATAAGTCAACAGGACAGTGAGTTTAGAGACAGAGAGAAAGACAAGTGAAGCTCAGACTAATGCTTTCAACAGGCCTGAGAAACAAAAGTTGGATCAAGTGTGATCGTTCACTTGTTAAATGAGGCAGAGTGATATAGAAAAAAAAAATGCTTAAATTTAAATCTTGACAGTACCACTTAGTGACTGTCTAATTGTATAAATCTCAACCATTCTTTCAGTTTCTTAATCTATAAAATGGAAATAAGCAATGTCTACTTTATAGGAAAGAGCCAATGCTGGATGACCTGGAAGGTACAGCAGGGAGAATAAATATTCAGCTCTTGGACCCCTCTTTTCATATTTTCCCTGGCATTGGTCAAGCCCACTCTTCATCCTGAGGGCAGAGAGCACAGTTTATAGGACAAGATTCCAGGGCAGGGAGCAAGGTGGAGAATGGTGGAAAGTCAATTTTTAGAGATTAATTCAAAATAGCAGCATATATATAAAAGAAATGAATAAAACCATAAGATAAAGAACCTAGAGAGAATTATGTTTGGTAATAAAGTCAGAGCAAGACGCTGGAGGAAGTAACACATAAGTGCTGTATTAAAGGGTGATGAGTCAACCAACTAGAGAGAATTGGAGAAAATCTGAGGCTGAAAGAACAGTATTGGCACAGGTCCTAAGGCAGGAAAGAGTTTGTTGCATTTTATAATTTGAAATAAGACTCATGTGGCTTTATAAATCAAGGTAAAGAATTTAGGCCTCATTGGGACTGCAGAGGTACACAAGCAGAAAAGTGATATTTAGAATTATCCTTCTGGGAGCTATGTGAAGAATGAGTTGAACAAGAAAAACAGGCAGAAATAAAGAGAAGAAAAGAAACCAACAAACTAAAAAAGAGAACAATTAAAAACCAAGCGTATAATAGATTCACAAGACAAAACCAAATGATTACATACCAAATGAGTCCTATAAACCACAACACTTGTAAGAGTTCAGAGAAAAGACAGTGCCTTTCAACTTGAGTTAGTAATAAAAGTTTTATGGAAGATGGGCTTTAAGCTGAACTTTAAAGACTGATGTAGAATTATAATGAGTAGAGAGAAAAGGGGAGCCAATTCCAGAATAGGAAGAAATGAGAGTTGGGTAGTTATAAGACTATTTCATAAAGAATGAAGGAAGCCTTTTCTGAAAAAGAGCACAGGGAGATGGGGTCAGAGGAAGAGGGGAGACAAACCTATTTCTAGTCATCAGTGATTTATCTTCCTGCTCGTCTCAATTAATGTTTTAACTCCAAACTAGGTATTTCAATAAATTTGTTGAGATCTTCAAGAACGCTGGACACTGGGTAGATATTTCTGATTTGCCCTCTCAAATTAAACCACATAACCAAATGATTAACTACGAATTCAACTTACACAAGACTGGTTGTTCACTAATAATTCCTCAAAGATGTAACACACCTGAGTTCAAATGTGCTTAAAGCAAGACTTGCCAAGCCAGTAACACTCATAAAGTTTATATTGCCTTCATCACCTACTGTTTTAGACTACCTACCCATAACATTGTTGTTTTTTGTTTGTTTGTTTGTTTGTTTGTTTGGGTGCAGATAACATAAAGATATTTGTTCTCACTATATTTTAAATCTAAGAAATCTGATATTATTCATGATATAAAATTAGCTGTATTTTTATTGGCTTACAGAGACTAGGAAAAACAAAAGTGGCATTTATACAATTTTGTAAGAAGAGTTTTAGTTTTAAAAGAATAGTGACAGTTATTTCTGGAGACATCAGAACTTCAATTTCATTCTTCTTGTGCATGCATATTTCATATTGAACAAGTTAGATGGTTTTCCCCTAGAAAATGGCATGGAATTCTTAAGTTGTAGAGGTTTTAATTTCAGAGTGCGTTTATTCCTCTCTTTAAGCTTAATGTAAAGGATATAGCCTGCAGTGTTCTTAGTTCTACAGATACTTTAAAATATCTTATATATAAGTTTTAAATAATCAGTGTTACAAATATTATATATTTACATTATGGTACTCAGCTCAGAATTTAAGAAATTTGTTCAAGTTCACATGGCAAATAAAGGGAACAACTGAAATTGTAATTGAGCAATGATTGGGGAAAATCACCATCTCACAAACCTTATTTGTACCTCCCTTTGTACCTTCTTCTGAGAGCATCAGAGTCATAAATAAATTCAGAGTTGTCTCAATTCCCTTGCAAGGAAGGTGAAAAATTGTGCATGTTAGTATTTCACAAGAAAGCTAATAATGACCAGGTGAAATTCAGGTAAAAGTAGAGTCAACAGACACCTAGGCCAAGACTCATTCTCCAGAGTGGCTTCACTTAGCTGACTCAATACACTCCTCCTCGTAGGTCATAGTGCTGCTGCCTCTGAACTGTGATTATTGAATCTTCACTTGTTTCTCTCCATAGACAATAGGAACATGAATGACTGAACATTAATAATACAAACTGATTCATTCCAGAGTTATCTTGGCTGTCTTTCTAGGCCCATTGAACCCAACACTTCCTTTAAGGCTGTGCTCTATTGCCACATGCTCCATGTATGCCTCCTGATTACGAAACCCATCATCCATTCCTCTTTGCTTAACACACTCCATCTTACTTTTAGATATTTTTCCACAAAAAAGCAAAAAGTGAACTTATAAGAATAAATTCCAGTTCCTATATTACTTGTAAGAAAATCAAGAAGTCCTCCAGATTCCTTCTCCAAACTTTCCTCTTATCACTGTGTTAAAGCTGTTCACTTAAACTTGGTTGATTGGATCCTCTTTATTGGGAGTTTGAGTTTTAAGTAGAGTAATACAAGAAGAGAATGCAAGAACAACTGCAGAAGAAAAGACTAAACACGATACTGTAAAAAACCACCTCAGGAATATAGGGATTCAATTAATATCTGTTGAGTTAATTTCCAATAAGAGAAGCACATCAGAAAAATTGGAAACTGTTAAATGAGTTAGACTTTCTTAACAAGATCTGAAGACATCAAAATGTGGATTATCCATTAACCACAAGATCCCTATAAAATGAAGCTTCATTCATGTTGAAATTCTACCATCTTTTTTTTTTTTTTTTTGCTAAACACTAGACTGAAGACTTTCATCTCATTGTTAAAGTCCATTAATAAGAAGAACAGAAGAGAGTGGAATGTAGAATTAATAGGCAGAGGAAAGAGAAGTAATAAAATGAAGTTTGTCATGCCCCATGGCCTTTTCTGCAATATTTTAGTACATTCCTTTGATAAGCAAATACCAAGATCACATTGCATTCATAACACTCTGGGAACTTGCACAAATAGAGAATGCTTTCACTTTTTATTTTCCAAAAATTCTAAATATTTCTCTCAGAGGGCATGTATGTATCATAGTTTGTGGAATCTAGAAATTTCACTATATTATCAACAATTTCAAAAATAAAAAATTACATAAAATACAGAAAGCAATGGATAAGAATATAAATAAACTGTAGAAGTAATAATAATACAGCCTACTTTAATAGAACTTCACTGTTTAAAAGCACCTTAGTGATTGTAGTTTCAATGGTTTATATTATGTGAAAGAAATTACTATGAATGAGTTATATAAGTGGTCTTTAAATACCACTCACACATCTAACATTTAGAGTAACAATATTTTAGGTAAAAAATTCACTTTGTTAGAAATACATATATATGGAACAAATAATATATACAACTTTTTGAAAAATAACTTACATAAGGATATATTTCACTTTTCCCAAAATAAATAAATGTTGACTTTTTATACACAAAGGAGGATAAGGATAATGTGGAAATACTACTTTTCATAGTAACATGTGAAGCATCTGGATTTCCTAAATAATTCATGTAATTTTTCCTCTGTTAATACTCATTTGTTTAACTGTGCATAATGAGAGTTAAGAAGTGCCCCATCAGGAGGGGATGGAAGACTGGCAAAACTTGAAAAATTATGAGCTAAACAGAAATGATGTTTATAGTCCCTTTCCCACATAAAAAATCATAAAGTATTTCCTGTTTTGTCCCATTTCTCAGTAGGAACGTACTCTCATGGAGGGAGCATGAATAGATTAAAAACTAACTTTTCTCTTCTTTAAGAAAACATAAGCATATCATTTTTTATTTCTTTTAAGTAGTTCAATAAACAATGAGTACTATTTCAAAACTACATGCATTCCATGGGAATCTCTCTCAAAAGAAATAATTTATATGGAATGTCAATATATGAGTTAACAAAGTTATTCATTTTTTGCTATGTAGAGTGCAGTATAAACCATTTCAAACATGTCCCTTTTTATCTGAAATAAAATGGAAATCTAAATTATATGTGTCAGAAATAACCTGGAATTATTTTATTTTTCCTGTGAGAAACAAAGGGATATTAAAGTACAGGTATTACCAGGAGTTTCTTTTAACTTATAAAGGATCTTCCTGACTCTGAGAGTACTGAGATGTCTTATTTTTTTCCTAATATTTTTTAAAGTTATCTTCCATAATAAGAGGGTCCTACACTAAAGACAGGGTGTTAGGACAGGGAGAGGAGGACTACTAGGAGATCTCTCAAACTAGATACTTTTCTTCAAGAACAGAAGAACTTTCATTGAGATGTTTAGGAGATTCAAGCCCAGAAATCAGGGAATGAAATATTAACAGTATAATAACATGCCCCTGATCTTTTAAAGTTAGAGAAGAAATCATGAAAAATGGTGAAGCACAGCCTCACAGACAGTTCTAAGCAGCTTTGGACCAACGTGCTGAAACTTTGCTAATGTATCTTCTCCAATGAAATATTTTCCTTCAGAGTATTTATTTCCAACAATTCTTAGTGTAAGACCCCAAAACAAAAGAGTCTTATACATTTATTTCAGGTTCATGTAGGAAGAGAGAAAGAGGCCCTATTATATTTGGAGCTGTGTAGGGGAGGATCCCTAGAGAATCTAAGTGCATTGGGAAGTTCGAGGAAAAAATATTAAATGATTTTCATGATCTTCCAAAAGGAATAATAAAGGGAAGAACAGAAAAATTTCCAACGGAATAATATCCCTTTGTTAATATTTATTAATATGTGTCTTATTTTGTCCCTCTTTCTAGAAGTCTAGGTTTCACAATGAACAAGAATATATGGAAAATAAGTCACTCATAAATTCACACTGGAACTGTGCTTTGCTTTTGTACTGGATGAATTTATATATGGCAGCTTATCTGATATTCACATCAATCTACCACATCTTATTAACCATAAAAAATTAGACATAGACCTACTAGGCTACAGAACTATTAACTATAGAAGCAAAGATTAGAACTTGTTTATAATTCTCTACTTTGCTTTGAGTGGAAGAAATATACCTCTTTTCCTCAGAGTTTGAATAGAGAGCAAGAATGATTCCAAAAGCAAAGTTAAATTCAAACTATTTTAATCAATGTGCATTATATCATGAATATTTAAGCACAAATAATTACCAACTGTCTTGTTGAGATCTGCTTGTGATCCTTCAAACAACCACTGGGCATTTATTTTAGTTTCCTTGAAATATAGGATACAGATATTTGTGCATCTTGAAAATGCTCTTACACTACTTTAGATCTCCTCTCCATAACCCATTTAGAAGACAGATGCCAAGACTGCTTTGTTTCTCTCTCTGTCTTTCTGTCTCTCCTCCCTCTCCCCTAGTGGCCTCCCCTCTCTCTTTCTCCCACACACACACACATTTCACTTTGTCCTCTTTTTAATTTCTTCCTTCTAGATATTTGCTGCCCATACTCTACCCTTCCAAAGACCATACTTCCCCTATGTGTGACTTTCCCTGTTCTCTTATCTTCAGGAATTAGACCCTGGTATTCCCCTTTGAATTCCCTTAGCTCTGGGAGCAGGATCCCAGAATTCTGGTAGAAAAAAATTCCCTATCCTCACTGTGAATTTGTCAGTAAAACTTCTGTACCCTTTTCCTGAATCCTCAGATTATCCTTTTTAATTAATTTTTATTTTTAATTGTATAAATTTATGAGATATAGTGTGATAATTTGATACAAGTAAAAAGTATATGATGATCAAGTGATTTTTGTTAAGGGAACAGTATATCCTTCTTGGGGGCAAAGCACCTGATTAGCAATGGTTCTTCCTTTCCAAAAATCGTTCTTGATTTGTGAATATAAAGCCAGAACTTTCCTCTGGAATATAAATGACTGACTGATGATGAGGGATTGATTCAAGGTTACCCAATCTGAGCTGGTAGAATCAGCTTCTCTTTATGAGGAACTTAAAACTTCTAATCTAAGCATGTAGACTGAGACATGCCAACATGAGCAAAGATGAAATGAGAATAGCCACAAACTCCCACTTCTGAGCTTCCCAGAGCTTTCCTACTTCTTTCCTTCCAGGATCTTGGTTCAGTTCATTCTTGGATTCAGTACAAAACTAGGTGTTATTTCAGCAAATCTTCTAGCCAGAGTCAGTTCTTGCTACCATAGAGACCTATTTTCCAAAGGATCTTGACCAGCAATGGTTGGTTCATCAAAAACAACATGCATTTCAATTGGAAAATCATAAAAATGATGGGAAGTACAAGCACTTTATTTTTACTTAAAATGTAAAGCTCATACATATTTTCAAATTATTTTTGTATCTGCTAATTGGAGTTTCCACTGTTATTCTTATATAAACCATAGCCAAAATTCAATAAGCATGATTTCTAGTTTAACCTTCTTTGAAATGTAATGAGTCTTAAGCCAATTGTAAAACAATCTGCATATAGAATTCTTCCAAATGGTAAGGATTATTTCCAGACTCCTACTTGTCTTACACACACCTGATTCCTGAACAATTTTGTTTCAATGATTTGCGTTTACTAAGTTTTTTCAAGTATTTCATTTAGTTTAACAACTCTCACAGATGATTTATCAGGAAGCAGACATTACATTAAATTACTTAGTTATGATACTATAATAGATATAAATGGATTTGTAAATAATAATAATAATAATGCTGACTCTTATTTACCATTCAGCTGATAGGAGAAAAAGTGCTTCAGGTTGTGAAATCCTAAGTTCAATGACCATTAGAGTATATGGATTCATATCCAGAGAAAGAAGAATCCATTGGTGATTATAGATTGTTTGTAAAGTCTACATGGTGTTTTTTCATAAACCCCAAATGTGAATTATATACATATTAGAGGATTAGCAGATATTCAAAATATGTATACACAATTCAAAGAACATGGGATTCTTTCAAAAGTTAGTACCAAGATACTAACTCTTAGCAGATAAAATCATCCCCCAACCTCTTGATTTTCTCCAGCTCTGCAGAGAAGGGCCCTTGCAGAGTCACCTCCTAGTTCAGGATATCTTGTATCCATTTAGTTAGTAACTGTGTCACCTCGAATGACATGAAGAGGTCATCAGTACTGAGTTCCTACTCTGCAAGGCAACTGGCATCAAAGACAAACCCATTGCCACCAAAGACTGCTGAGATGAGAGTGTCAAGAGGATCAGCAGAGACAGATGCTGAAGAACAGTGGGAAGGGGAGCTAAAGCTGTTGATCACAAGCAACAGGGATGCTGTGAAGCACCACTAGAGGCAACAAGGAAAGGCCATCATTTTGTGGGCAGCAAAGCGAGTGCACGCTAGCATATAGCAGTCAAAAATGGGGTGACTCACACTAGAGAAATAATTGTATATTTCCTAAGTGTAAACACACAAGAAGCGTTCCTAACAGCAAAAGGATTCCCCACAGAAGCTCCCAGGCCAGGAAAGGACTAAGTCATGCATACTGTACTGTGGAACTCTCTGCAGGGTTCCATTGATCTTGTGGTCTGTACTCACACACATGGCTTGAAATACCTTCAACTCTGTCATCTGTAAATAGGAGCCAAGAGTGCTCCCTCTCCCTCTTGTTAGGTAGAACACTAACAGTGACTGCATAGGCTCTGCAGGTGGGTGCAAGTTGGAGTGGTAATTGAGTATCATCTTTTAAATAACTCCCCCTTCACTTCATGATGTATTTGGATGACTGAAGTGTTAGACTGTTTGGGGATGAAAGGTAGGATTGGGTATCTCAATATGATCATCTCTCTCTCTCTCTCTCTCTCTCTCTCTCTCTCTCTCTCTCTGTAACAAAAAAATTAATGTATATCTCAAATAACACAGTCACAAATTCACAGCTTTCTCTTGCTATAACCAAGTACCTGAGGCAATCAACTTAAGAATAGGAAAGGTTTATTGTGGCCCATAGATTTAAAAATTTTAGTCCATGGTTGACTGGCCCTGTTGTTTGGGCCTGTGGCAGGGCAGCACATCATGACATTAAGTATGAAGCAGAGCAAAATCATGGGACATGAAGGAGAAAGAGAAAAAGGAGGTTCAAGGATCCTAGAATCCCCTTCAAGAGCATGTCACAATGACAGGAAGCCCTACCACAAGATCCTACTTCTTCAAGTTTCTACCACTTCCCAATAGTGATAGCTGGTGACTTAAGCCTTTAACATATAGGCTTTGGGGGACATTCCAGATAGAAATCCATCTCCTTTGAAGCCCAATTCTTAATAGTTCTCTTAGGTAGTGCTTCTATTACTCATCTTTGAAATAAGTGATTTGTTCAACTATTAAATTATCCATGCAACAGATATTTCTTACCTTTCATCATATACCAATCACTGTGCTAGCTACTGGCTTGGTATTATCTTCTTGGTAAACACAGTGTGATCTGTGCTTTCTTGGAGGCACAGATCACACTGATGACTATTTTAAAAATTAGGTGTCTCAGGCAGAAAGCTGATGTCAATAAATAATAGTCTCTTATGTTGAGCTAGTAAGTATGTGAATAATTTCTTGTGATATGGGTAATGCAATTGCAAGAATGATTTGATTTGATTTGTGAAATTTTTAAAGTAATGTCTTTTGCCTCCCACCACTATACTTGTTTGCATTCCTTAAGTAGTATTTCAAAAGTTTTTTAATCTGATATTTCTACAAACTGTTTTTAGTGTGCTACATTTTCAGATTTGAGCTATATATTTTAGAAATCTATGGCAAATATTTAGCTTATTGTAATATTGATCTTAATTCAGAGGCCCCTTTTTGTGGTTCAAAGGCCATAATTCTGTCCTGCTTCCTTCAGAGGAGGTGCTTATGAAATCTGCATTTTATTATTTAAAACTCTCCAGTATACTTTCGAACATGGTGCTATAGGGGAGATATATAAAGTCACTGTTGAAAAATCCTGACATCACTTAAGATTCGACTGACCTGAAGCCATAAGTGGCTGATCTGAAGGACCCCAGAACCCCAAGTTTGAATACCCATTGTAAGCTGAGCATAGCAGAACTCTGCATTCTGGATTTTTGTCTTAATTGGTACATAGGGTGCTGGTTATGATCTCTAGACAAGCTAAAGTCTAGAAAGAGGCGATGAATATCTTGCAGACAGGTATTAAAATCCACAAGTGGTTGCCCCATTTATTCTTCTTGAAGGTATGATCAATCTATCAATGCTTACTATAATCAAGGATAGCAGAATACAAAAACATATTGATCCTCAAGGAGCCCACATTTCAGTGAGAAGAAACAAATATTACCCAACCAATGTTGATACAAAGTAGAAGCTAAACCCTGCAGCAAAAAATATAAAAGCACAGCCTGGAGAAATTGAGGATTTAAGGGGGGGCCAGGGTTGGAGACAATGGAGCAAGTCCAGTGTCAGAGGGGAGTGGTAGGTCCTGGAGATCTGAGCTCCTTAGTCTGTGATGCCAGAATGAAGGGTTGGGGACTGAAACCACAGAGAGGCAGAAACCAAGCGATGATGTGTTTTGTTGCATGTATGTGTGACAGTAATGAGATGATCCAAGGGCAATGTAGAGTTCTGCAGCCTGTTCAGCTGCAGCAAACACGAAGTCCAGCATTCCACGCATCTAACCTTTGTCAAGCTGCGTCTGCGGGGATTATTTATTTAGTTTAGATTTGGGACATTATCCTTGTGAGAATCCAGATGCTTTGGTACATTTTATCTTCAGAATTGAACAGAAGAGTCTATCCTTGCCTAGGGTGGCATTTGCTGCTATAAATCATGACATGCTGTGTTTTAGCTGTGGCTGTAAGCTGAAATATGTCTCCTTTTAACTTCTACCCAGTGGTCCTAGTTCTGCCCCTAGGAACTAACACAGATTAAGCTGAATCCGTTTTCTGTGTTGCAGCCCTTGAACTGTCATTATGAGGGCTGCCTTCACTTCAGTTGCTCAGCTCGTCAGTTCCTTCAGCTATGGATGCTGATGTGGAGGCTGTTCCCCCACACTGTCCTGCTTGTTTTCCTCTGCCCATACCCAAATTTATCAGCATCACTCCCCAAATAGAAAACCTCCTAGAATAAGAGGTTCCATAAGGCTATACTTGCTAGAGAGTAGACAAGAACTACCACCTTTCTTATTCTGTGAACTCTATGAAGACAACCTCAAGTTGCTAGCAGTCTTTTAAAGCAACACTTGATCCTTTGGGTGTCTCTGTAGTTTGTAATGTACCCACATTTGGAGACATTTGTCAAATGGACTTTGTAAATATATCTGTCCCTGTGCAACTCTCTTACTTAACTTCAAAATCAAACTTAACATTACTTATTGAAGCAGCAGCAAAGATGTCTATCACATTTCACTGGGGAAAGGGAGCATTTATTATTGGCATTATACAAACAGCCAACATTTATTGAGCTCTAGCTATATGCCAGACAATGTGTTAATCTTTTTAATAAATTATATCCTTTAAAAAATAAACTATTAAATTTGTTATAAAAGTAATACAAAGAAATAGCAAGACACAAAATAGTATCAAAGGACAATATGAAAAGTAAATCTTATTCTACTATCCTGTGAAAATTTAAATTTCTGTGTTTCAAGTATCCTGCCAAATATTTTTGTGCATATGTATTATACATCATGTTTATATATTTAACATTATTCGTGTGTGTGTGTGTGTGTGTGTGTGTGTGTATAACAGTAGTCTGGTCTTAGATGTTTGAATCATGTAGTTTTTGATAATTGTTTTTCAATATCACATATAGAGTCATCTTAACCTGTCAAACTGCATATCTGTATCATGGAATGGGTGTAACACAATTTAAAGTTCATTTAATTATGAGAACAAGCCTCTGGATTGGGTCTTATTATCTTCATTAACCATATGAACAGTATAAAAAATCATTGCCTTGCCTGATGCCATAAGTTTGAAAAGTAACTCCATAAGGGTTCAAACACGTCTATGTAAACTATTGATAACACTTCTAGAAAAATTACTTGCATTGTGGATTTTACAGTGCCTCATAAGCAGACATTTGTCAGTGCATAACAGATATTTCTGCATATTTTATAATTGGTATGATGAGATTTTTAAAGTGGACCCGGTGTTTTATTGGGGCCAGAATTATTAAAATAGTTCAGATTGACCTGACCTAGTTAAGTCTCCGGAGTTCATGGACACAGTGATTTACCAGATTTTATTGCAGAATGAAGTAATGTCCATATTCATGAGCATCGTCAATTTCTATACAATCTCAAATTTTTGTTGCACAGGTGCCCTTTGTTTTTGTTTATTTTTAACAGAAATTGTTACAGCATCCAGAAATATCTCAAGTTATGTATTGAAAAATCTGTGTTTTATTTACTAAGGTTTTAACATTTTTATTTACCCTATTTCAGAAAGCCATAGTTGGTCCTATCTCCTGGACTCGTATGCCACCATTGTCTCTTGATAAAAGCTGCTAATTGAATGCAGAAAATATTAAAATATGATTATGAGTCTGCTAAAAGAATAAACATGCCAAGTGTCAACAAAATATTGTAAGTCTGCTGTGTTTCAAACTGAGTCAAAATAGATTGCTTAAATTTGTTCTTTTCAGTGCCTATTTGAGAAAGTGGAACAGATACACCTGTTATGTTAACACATTCACTGCGCACCAAGGCTGTTCATCTCTACAATAAATAAATTAAGAGTTTGGGTCCTCTTGCAATTCTCAGTTCAATCTGACTGACTCTGGCACATCTCTAATCAAATATATCCACATGATATTGTAAGCTGCTTTATAGTACATTAATAGCTTGTAAAATGAAATTGATGCAGCATGATGGACTATATTCCTGAAGCAGTGACAAATTTATCAATGATAGATGCACTAATGGATATGTTGAATTGCAATAAATATAAATGCAGAATAGCAATTGCAGAGCATTAAAAATGTCATCTGTGAGTTTAGGTATTTATGAGGCTGAGCCGGCTGGAAACACGAGTGGTGCGTTCCTATGAGCCACTGCAACTCTGGGGTTCCAAGGAAAGCAGAGGCCCTTTCATCACACAGGTCAGGCAGCCGGCAAATTGTTGTCACAGCTGTGCCATTGTCAATTAGGCCTCCAATGACTCAGCCTTTGTTTTTCCTGCTCGCACATCTCACCGCACCTTTCCTCTAGGCGTGGGTGCTTCACTCCTACAGCCTCCCACCACCTTTCCCCTTGGTGACTCTCCTCACATGTTCGAATTCATCTTCCAGGCATTGATCTAAAACTTAGAGACGTGACATCCGGGGAAGCATCTCAGCCACTTCAAAAGGCACTGCTATTCCTCCTGGGCTATTTTGGCATGTCAAACCCAACAGGCTTAGCAGAAATGTTCCAATGCTACACACTTGCCTCTGATGTGTCTGGTGCACCTGCCCAGCCTTCCTGAACCCTAAAGACTTTGTTTAATGTCAGCCAAATCTGGCAGGACACCAGGGGCAGGGGGCAGTGGAGGACTGAAGCACGCTCATGTTGTTTGTTTCCCCATGCTCAAGCACGAACAGCAGCATCAGAATCGAGTTGCAGGCACATGTGCTAGAGGCAGCAAGGGAATGGACCAAGAAGAGTGTTTATCCTGAGCTAATGACTGGTTATGCAATACTCTGATTGTAATAACTTAGTAAATTAAGAGTTAGTGACATATTTTAGTATTTGTCCATCTCAGTCTCAGGTCTGATAATGAGGTGTGCCATAGTTACCCAAAAATGATCTCTCCATTCTGGAGTTTTCATCTACTTCCAGTGTTTTCAGCAATTGGTACATATTTGTTGTCAGCATATTAAGTAAATTACTCAACATGGTTTGGAATTGGATGTCACAATGTGCCCTCCATCAAACTGAGGTTATTTTAGGTTACTGAATTTGCCCAAAAAATAAATATTTGGCAATTCAAATTCAGTTAACTAAGAAAATAAGCTGGTTTGCTCGTCATTGACACTGCTTCTCACAAAGCCATGATAGCTCAACTCTGTATTAAATTTGGTGACATTCCTTTGTCACTGTTATTCAGTAAAAGAAAACACCATCAATAACAAACCAAAGAGAAAAACAATACATCACCAAACAAAATTAGCATAACATGATGGTTTAAGTCTATGTGTGACATTCCCAGTCTGAAAACCTGGACATATAAAATAAAACGTAAAGAAGTCTTATAAACCTGACCCTTCAGTGTATTTCTGGCTTATTTGTCATAAATTTAAAAATATTTAAAAACCATGTCTGCCTTAAAATCAATTTTGACATATGGCTGTTATTTACTAAGACTTATATGAATTGTTTTGTTTTTAAATGGCTAGGACCACAAATCAAGGCCAATTTATACAAATTAATAAATGGGAAGACAATTATGAGATAAAAGCAGATAAACCTAGTGAAATTCTACCCACTATTATGAGTCTTCAAATCCAGTTAAACAATTTTCTATTAAGTGCCAGTTATAATCCAAGCAACTTTTAAACTTCTAGTAATGAAAGAGTTAATTGAGTAAATATTCACTGAGAATCTGTAATGTGTCAATGAAAAAATATAAAAGAATAAGCAAGACCTTAAACTCATAGGATCTTATTTGAGGGTGGGGTAAGAGAAAAGAATATTACTGTTCTTAAACAATAAAAAACTATTAGACATTAAAGACTATAGTACAATGGAAAGAATCACAGTGGTGTGGAGTCAGGGGAGTGATCAGTATCCCATTTTAGGACGGGCATGAAAAGCTGCTCTGAGAAGGCTGATATTTTAGTTGAAAATCATAAATGACAGAACGAAATTGGTCATCTGAAAATAGAGGAAGAGTATTTCAAGCAGCAGAGCAGTTGGTGCCTAAAGCCCTTGTGGCAAAGACAAGTTCCGCAAGTTGGAGGCACAAGAAGAAACCCACTTCCACAGAATCATAGATGGGAAGAGAAAGAGCCACTGAGGTGAGGTTAAAGCCATAAAGGGGACCAAGATTACCTAGAGCTTTTTAATTCCGAGAAGAGTTTGGATCTAACAAAAGAAAGCCACTGGAGGATTTAATCCAGGTTATGACATGATTTTAACTATTCTAAAAAAAAAAAAAAACTAAAATTGTTCCACATGCTCCATGCAGAACAGATTGAAGGTAGGCAGGAGGAATCATTTCAGAGACTATTGCCAAAGTGGCTTGGACTGTGGTCATAGTAGTAGAGACAGAAATAAATGGGAGGATTCAAGATATTTTAGAAATGTTTTAAAAGCAGGGTTGCTATCAATTACTGATGAAACTGGTATAAAGAATGAGAGGAAGAAATTGATAAGAAGGGTTCTTAGATTTGTTTCTGTGTTGGTTACTTATTTGAGTCACTTAGTGGGTTTCAATACTATGTACCTAATTAGGTAAGACTTATGTAAGAACAGGTTTGGGGGGAAATGAGATGCACTGATTTAGTCATGTAAAGTTTGAGATACTGTGCAGTGAAGGTCAACTCAGTCTTAGGATGTTCGATCCTTTCACATTCCAAAGAAAGGTCTGACCTGTGACCAGCTTCTTGTAGACAACCTATAGGCTCTTGGACTGTCCTGCCTGGTTAGAGTGCCCTTGTATACATGGGACCTTGGTTAATCCTAGATAGTTTATGCTAACAATGTGATTTACAGTGAACACCTGTTTTCTTCACTGGGGCCCTCAGTCTGTGTCAGTTTGGTCTCTGGCAAGGCTGGAAGCCAAGTAGCAAAAATTAGTCACATAGGAACTTGGTGCCTGTGTGAGTGACCCACAGACAAAAAAAAAAAAAATCCTAGACATCAAGGCTCAAGTGAGCTTCCCTGGTGGCCAATTCCTTGCATGTGCTGTCACACATCTTTGCTGGAAGCATTAGGTATTGACCACACAACTCCATCATTCAGGACAACTAGAAGCTAGCCATCTGATTTCTCCTGGACTTTGTCCTCTGTGCATGTTTTCCTTTGCCTGTTTTAACCGGTATCTTTTTGCTGTAATACACTGTCACAGTGACTATAAGCTTTTCTGAGTTCTATGAGTCCTTCCAGCAAATCATTGAACCTGAGATTAGGCATGGGGGCCCCAACACAGATGTTTATTGGGCATCAAAGAGGAAATAATTGAGAGGCTGTTGGCTAAGTTAATTGTGTTATAGGAGGAATTTAAACTGAAGATAATGACTTAGGAGTCATTGCCATATAGGTCACAGTCTAAAATACAGGAGGGTCACCTAAGACATGTCTCTAGAAATATTGCCTAGGTAAACTGTTATTTTAAAAACAACTTATTGGATTGAGTCCCTGCTTTTAGAAATTCACATCACTGGCAACAACCCAGGAGGATGCAGATGTTGATGGACACAGAAATTACTACCTATAAATAGAGAAGATACCCAGAAGGAGAAGCAATCAGATGCAGTGGAAAAAGGTTTCCCAGAGTAGTGGGTCAGCAGCCCAGGACCTTGAAAGATGAGAAGTATTTTCCTGTCATTTGGAGAACAGCCCACATGCAAACATGAAAAAAGATTTGTGTTAAACTTAATTTTGTGAAACTGTAATATATATATAATTTCTTTCTTTATATATATGAATATATACTCATATACATATATTTATATATAGGTTTATATGTATATTTTTATATATTTATATTTATAAACCTATGATAAAATATATGTATATAAGTATATACATATACATATATAGATAGATACAGATTATATTAGGGATATAGCATTTGGGGAAAAGACATAAAATACTCTGATAAGCAGACAAATGGATTCCCAAAGGTGATAATATCCTAATCATAGATATCTGTGAATATGTTGCCTTGCTTGACAGAGAGAACTTTACACATAGGATTAAAGACATAGACCTTGAGGTGAGGGGATCATGAAGGGTTACATAGGTGACCCCATGTAAAAAAGAAGAAAAAGACAAAACACAACAAGGTGTTATATGAAGATAAGCCAAGCCCTCATTTTCAGGTGCTGTATTATCCAAATTTTAAAATTCATAATGTTGCCTTACTAGGAGTTTGATAAATATTTATTAAGGGTGACTTTATTCCATTTTCTTATTTCTGCCATTCAAATATACAAGTCACAGACCACTGAAGAAGCCACCCCCAGCAATCAAGTCAATCAATCTGCCTTATCTGTATTTTACATATTGAATATCTATAGAAAAGTATGTTTAAAATAAAGCTCTATTGCTGCTTTAAAGCTGTAAAACAAGTAACCTAAATCATCTCAGTTCTGAACAAATCATTTGAACTCTGGTGTTCTCTTCTGGATAAACATGGTGGTCAATGGTGCCGTCACAGCCATTAAATTTACAAATTAGGACTCTCTTTTATGGTACTTAAATACGAGTTTCATACAAGATGAAAAAAATATCTTGGTTACTCCCAATGCCCAATGCCTTGTGAAATGACGGAAGTCACAACTTTCCAAATATATTTCACAGAACATTGATATCGTGAGATTCTTCAAATCTAAAAAGTTGCTGCAGTCAGATAGATTTGAAAACTCTGCATCTTTGGAAATTTACAAAGATTTTTTTATATATGTATAACACAAAGAAGACGTTTTTTATTTTAATTTTATATTTTTGTGGTGCTGGGGATTGAACTCAGGGCCTTGGGCATTCAAGGCAAGCACTCTACCAACTGAGCTATATCCCCAGCCCCCAAAGATATTTTTTAAGTCTTGAAATAAAGATGATTATTTATTTATGTTCAAACCAAAATTTCCAAGAATTGTGTGATCACCAGATTTTTAGAAGATCTCGGGGTGGGTAGGTGACATAGTGATAGGACATTCCATGGGACTTGTGGTTCCAGAGAACATATATTCAGAAATGCTTTTTGAAACTGTTTTTGAGAAACAAAATATATTCAAACACTGTTATTATTTGAGTTATGATATTTTTATTCTAATCGTGTTCTATTTCTTTTAAAAACTTAGAATTTCATCAACAATATGGGATATCTTTTTCTCTCCATAAATGGTGTCTCTGTGTCTTTGTATGTGCATGTATGTGCTGCTCTTCTTTCAGTGGCTGTCTATCAGTACCTTGCTTACTGTTGTCTTGTGCTTAATTCTGCTATTTCTTTTAGGCCTGGTGTTTAAAGCCATCATAGCAGTTGACTCTGCTTCAAAGGCCAGTTCTCAGACTTAGGGATACCTAGAAGGATAGACAGCCTTAAGGACTTCCAGAAACATTGACTGCAGAGTACAGAAACCCAGCTCAGAACAGACATGCCAGGATGCTGAAAGTATATTCGCTATTTAATGCAGAGGAAGTCCTTAACTCTGTCTCTCTCCTGGGCAGCTTCAGTACTTTTGAGCTGGGACATAGGCAGTCCTCTTTCAGCCACGTAATGGAATAAGTTGTCAGAAGTTTCATCAAGGGCATGACGGGTGATACGACCCTCATGTTCTTTGAATACAGGACTGTTCTGCTCTTTGGAAAGAATTTGTAACTTGATGAATTCCTTGTTTGAAATTATGATAAGTAAATCTCTGTTAACGGAGTGATAGCATTGCTGCCTTTATATAACCCTAGATTTTAATGAAGTCATTAAATTCATTTTAAAAAGAAGATAAAGCCAGATATCAACCCTGACCTTGAGTGTCTCATTGATAACCACTTTTCATATAACAAAAAAACATAACTTTGAATGACAATTTTGGTTAATTTTTTAAAAAAAAAACCAATAAGTTAACCTTTATATGATTCAGTTCCCTCATATGTAAAATGATAGAATTTGTTTAGAGTGCTGCTAAGGTCCCCTACATTGTTAACATTTATGACTAATAAAAAATTAAATAAATGCAGACTTCTATTGTGTTCATTGCTAGTGATAATAATAATAATAAAGTAATTCTATGTAACATGCACCACAAAATAGTATTGAATATAATTTTGTACAACTCAGACAATGGAAAGGTGTTTATCTCAGCAATTTTGTAAAGAAGGGCAGCAAGGAAACTGCTATTACAACAAAAAATAAATAAAATTGGAATTTAAATATATACATAGATAAAATTTTTCACTTCAGTTTGCCAATTTAATTGTTATTCTCTTAATTTGGACTTCTGAATTTTATAAAATAATTTCAAATTGATATTTTTATTTTATGCTAGATATTTTCCTTGGTATTTTTTCCTTGCTTCCTATGGAAATAAATGGGATTTTATGTTGCTCCTTCATAGTTGTATTCTTGTACAACCTTAGAGGAAGACTTTAAAAAAGCTCCTGTGCTTTTCCTTCCTTGAAAATGTCCCAAAGAAACCCAGAGTTCTGAAGAATGACCTCTTATTTATTTTCAAATGCTGTTAAATTTTCTTCCTAAAAATGAAATAGGCTCTACACAATTTCTCCAATTTGCCCACACAGAGAATATACAGCAACCTTGTTTAAGGCATTCAAAGTTTAAGTGTCTGCTATGTGCCAAAGATTATGCCAGATCCAAGGACCACCGAGAAACAATTAGTGAACTCATGACATAGACTCATTTACCAAATAAGTATAGTTTAACTCAAAAAAGCTGGAACACAGTAGATGTTCAATAAATTTTGTTGAAAGAAAAAAAATTTAAAAGTCCTTGGCATCTGTCTGAATAATCATAAAGAATTGAGTATAGAAGGTAAACTAGACACCTACTTAGAAATTATCATAATTTTGTATAGCAGCCTATCATTCTGGTGTTACAAACATGCATTGTGGTTAAGTTTTGTGTTCTGCTTCTATTTTCATCTAAAACCAGTTCATGTATATTTTTGTTAAGTAAATGACAAGAAAATCCATTTAGACAACACAGCTAGTAGAAAAGTTTTGTGCTACAATAAGACCTGTGCAACTAACTGGTGCTGAGTCTTGGTTAAGTGCACTGTGCTGAGGATACAGAACCTCAATGCTGAGACAAGAAAGGTCATATCAACTTGGAAGCAAGAGAAAGCAGAGGCAGTTGAGCTGAAGCTGGCATGAGAATGAGCAATGCAGCAAGGAGGAAAGACTAGTAGTGAGATTCTTTTTCTTTTCTGCTTCTCCACTTACATATAGCAGCAGGAACAGAGACCCCAAGGGATCTCTTCTCACAGGAGAAGGCAGAACAAAATCTGGAAGAATATGCTCTTGCTATACTTAGGGAATATTATTTTTGGAGTGCAAGAAAGTCAAGATTAAAGATTCTTGAAGCAGCTCACTATTGATGGAGAAGGGACAGAGATCAGATCTCAGTCATCTATATTTGCTTATTCAAAAATATGCAAACCACATTAAAATTCCAATTCATATTCAAAATGTCAGCATAATGTGAGCAATTTAAGAAAAGTCTCATAACACAGCTCAATTATTTCCAAAAACACTTTGAATTTATTCATAACAACACTAATAGTATTTGGAAGTTATTAATCTTATTTTCTAATATCATGTCTTTACACCCAGGCTGATATCATTATTCTAAGAACCATTATAATGATAACTTTCAAGCACAAGATTTAACATAATCCCTCTACAAGAAAGAGTGACCAGCAAAGATCCAAAGTTTGTTACCACCACTTTGGTGATATAATAGGACAACTAATTTGATCAAAAATTTCAACAAACAAATTCATTCTCTATGTTACTATGTTGTTTTCAAAGTTATTTTTAAAATAAAAACCACTATAGCAGAATATCTTATTCCAGGTCAGCAACATAAAAGACAAAAATAAAAGACTTCTTTGTGCATAAAGGAGCAAAAGCTATACCTATTGAGTTTACTTAAGGCCATTCTGCTTGCCTTCCATGGATCCATGTGTTAATGTTGTATCTTTGCATGACATCAGTACCCAGAGTGCAAACACAGAGGTGTAAAGTAAAGGAATCACTTCCCCAATCAGCTCACTAGAACAATCACTCATCTATTAACATTATTATGCCCCTCTATGTGGCAAAAAGTGAACTACATTCTGAGTTAATGAAAAAAGATATAGCCTCCATTTTCAAATAGTTCACAGCTTTTTAAATGGTAATGACAAGCTGACAGACTAAAATTTGGAGCCAAGAGACTTCTGCACAGTCCTGGGTATGGAGAAGGGTGGGTAATGCTGGGATCATAAACACCTCTTGGCAGCTTGAGCTAAGCGTTAAAGGTTAAATTTGAATGAAACAGGTGGGGAAGAAGAATAGGTGTTCAAGGCAGAGGAAAAGATATAAGCCAGGACTCAGAGACATCAGAAACTCTAGGCAGAGCAAGAGCCTTGTAATCTACACCAAAAAGTTTTTAGCCAAAGGTAATGGAGAGCCACTTTGGAAAAGTAACTGCATCATATTTTATCATTAGAAAGATGACTTTGGTGGCTTGCTTGGGATGCAATAAAGAAATTCCAAACTGGACACAGGTAAGTGCTGATACAAGAATCTAGTCAGGATTGGAAAGATTTGAATTTCTTCAGACTCTTATCATCATTTCCACTCCCACCATCATCACCACCACAAGAAGATAAACATCAAGCATACATCATCTCATTTTACTCTCACAATAACAATGGTGCCTTTATTATTATTCTTTTATATTTGGGGAAGTAGGTAAGAGACCAGTCCTCAAAAAATGGTAAACCACAGAGTTATTACTGAGCTCAGGAGTTTTGGCATTGGTACTTCACTCTTGGCTGTGTCTCCTCACCACTTCAGATGATTCACTGAATCTGAACAGTGGTCCAGAGATTGTTTTGATTAGGGATCTGCCATCTTCTGAACATACAT
Source organism: Ictidomys tridecemlineatus (assembly GCF_052094955.1). Lineage (NCBI taxonomy): Eukaryota > Metazoa > Chordata > Mammalia > Rodentia > Sciuridae > Ictidomys > Ictidomys tridecemlineatus. Next base: position 101,165,390 of record NC_135477.1, read on the forward strand.
TGTCAGGCATTAGGCAGAGAGCAGACTGCGACAACTTTTACTTATCTGGAAATCTCAAAAATAATGTACCTGGAAGACCTTAGATAGAACTGGAGGACATTATGTTAAGTGAAAGAACCCAGACACAGAGAGACAAATGCCTCATGTTCTCACTTATATATGGAAGCTGAAATAGTCGGCCTCACAGAAGAGAGTGAATAACAGTTAAGAAGGCAGAAAGCGTAGAAAGGAATGGGGTACAGGGAAGCTGAATAATGGGTACCAAAAAATGTTAAATAGGAGAAAAATAAGTACCAGGATTGGCATCTGCTTAGCCATAGTTCCCAAAATATTGTTTTATATTTTATTAACAACTGGAAAAGAGGAGTTTGAAGATTCTCAATACAAAGAAATCATGAATGTTCAAGCAAATGGAAATGCTAACTAGCCTGATTTGATCTTTGTACATTGTATGTGCCTATCAAAGTAACACACCATACTCCATTTATATGTATAATTAAAAATAAACCGAAGAAATATTTTCCATACATCCCTGTGTACACACACAAAAAAGGGATTCAAAAATCCAAAATACATAGTATAAGAAAATATTCTGTGGCCAATAAGTATTCTCTGACTGAAAAATAAAAACATCAAACTTTACCTAGAATCCTAATAGATACTTTATCTAAAAAGAAAAGTCAAAAGTTGCTTATTTGTATGCCCTTAAACTACTGCTCCAGACTTTAGCCTAATAATTGTGTGTGTGTGAGTGTGTGTGTTTTGTTAACAACTGGAAATTGTGTGTGTGTATGTGTGTGTGTGTGTATATATATATATATATATATATATATGCACACAAAGTTTTATATGCATATATAATATATACACACACACACATATATATATAGTTATATATATATGTATATATATGGAAGTTGTTCTGTTTTGATTAATGCATTATTAAAATAATATTACATTTATATTATTAATTTATATTAATGATAAAATGAAATGTTGGCTACTCAATTTTAATATTTCATTATTTTGAATAGATGTAAAGGTGGTTAGTTCTCTTTCATAAACATATTTTAAGTAACAGTTTCCAGATCCACTCATCCAAGAAAGAACATCATTATTTTTGGCAAGGATCCCAGAGAGCATGTCCATAACTCAAAAAATTAAATATCATTTTGTTTAGGACAAACCATGGTAATACTGCCAAAAAACCTAAATATGCTCATGGCCCCAAATCAATATCAGGAACAAGAATGGATATAGCAGGTAACAATCTATTTTCCAATTTAAAATATACATAATATTTAGAAATGTATTCATACATCAGTAGAGGCGATAAGACCAACTACAGATAATACATGCTATTTGCACATCTTTTGTAGAACTTATATTTGCCTTTTATTGCACAGTAATTATTTGACATCTTCTATGTTAAAGAAAAAATCCTGTTATGTGTTTTTTAAAGAACCAAAAAACTAGATTTAATGAGAATCCAAAAGAAGAGTAAATAATTTCAGTCCTTGTTAATGTAAACAATTTTTTAAATGCTGAAGTACAAATAAAATAATTGTACTGAAAGTTTTAAATTATGGTAACACAGATATTTCCTATGGTCATCACTTAATTGTGTCAACCTTACATTCATGCCGGAGAAATCTGATTTAAACTTTATATTTTAAGTGACTTTGACGCTAAAGGGCGATAGAGCTGTCTTAATGGAGTGCAAGCCCACTGAGAGCAGGAAGCAGAGCCACGCGTCATCCAACGCCTGGTCCAACAGCGCCTCCACCTGGCGGTTACTCGCTTGGTGCTAGTCAATGAACAAGTGCACCAAGAGCGGGTGAAAATGAAATAGAAGGTAGCATTTAAGCAATATCCTCGTAATTTAGGCGAAGCTGTTCATTTGTAACAGAGAAAGGAAGCAATATTCAAAAGCCTGGGTTATTAAAATTAATTGTCCCCTCTAATTGAATTCACAGAATAACTTGACTTAGATTTGTGGAATAAATTCTCTCCAATTACAGACACAATAATCTGGTATGGGCACAGTGCCAGAGCGTACACTGAGTCACTGTGATCACTCAGACTTAGCAGTGTATTGTTTGACTTTGTGTTCATTCCCAATACATAAGATTACTTTTCCCCTTTTACAAATTGTATTTGCTCATCCCCATTTTTTCTAACCAACAAATGAGTTAAACATTATGTCCCTAATTTGATCAAGACAAAGTATAAATATAATTAGGAGGAATAAGTTTAAGAGATTCAGTTAATGTGATATATCAACACATTTATTAATTAGTTAGATTTGGTTATTTCACAATGTATATAAATATACTTAAAAACATCATATTGTATATGATAAATATATACAAATTTATCATCAATTAAAATGAATATAAATAAAATTGAAGTTTGTTTTAGTCCTAATTTCTGGCTAGCAGTTATCTTACCAATGTTACAGGTTTAAAAACATTTGCTAAATTAGTACAAGCCATATCTTAAATGCATTTTTTTATACTTACATAGTTCTCTTATTTGCCTTAAACTGAAGAAAAAATGCATAATTTTATCTAGTAGTCAAGATAATTGTTCTGTAATATTTTATTCTACCTCAGAATCAACACCTTTTTTGTCTTAAATAAAGACTAAAATTTATCACCAAACAAAATAAGGAATAATTGTATCATAAAAAATACAAAATATTACAATATAGAAACACAATTCAGGGAACGTAAACTGAGATCTATTTGAAATTGCTAAATTAAAGTTATCTTTCCTCAAATGACTCTAGGAACTTTCTGAAATGTGTGTCCTTATTATTAACTCTTGTAACTTTCATGGTCATATGGTTTTTAATTATTTCACAGCATGGAATGAACTTAATTCTCTAGAGGCAAATACTCATGAGTTTATCTTGATTACTTTATAACCAGCATGTACTTTGAAGAAAATAGCATATTAGTGGAACATTTCATCTAAATAATATCTCAAGTATTTTCACAAATGCTAAAGATTCAAGTTTCAAATAAATGACATTTTACTTTTTCTCAAGTACTTTTGATTGTCTTCTGCAATTTGACTCAAACTTAACATCCATTTTTTATTGGCGCTCTTAGTCTGAAAAGTTCAATAAATTACTTTATTGTCTTTGAATTATGGAAAATTTTAAGAGTTGAATGTAACAAAGTTTAACTTACCTTAAGAGGAATATGTTGTCATAAACTCTTCTCAGCACGACCTCACTTCTCTGGTCAAAAGCAATGCAGAGACTACCCTGTCTTCCCTTCCTCTTCCCTGAGTGCCACTGGGTTGATGGTCCCTCTCTGCCTGTGATAAGCGCTGCAGAAGACGCTCAGAGTTTGTCCTCACTCCTGATGCCACACACCTTTTCTTGGCACTTCATTTAGTCCCAGGGGAAAATTCCTGCAGAAATTTCCTTCTCCATAATCTCTTGACAGATGGCTCTGCTGGCAAGATCCTTAACTCTTAGGAGCGTTGTAATAGGCTTTTATTCTCCCGCATTGCCTTCTCACAGGTTCATTTTTAATTGCACATTGGTTGATGCCTCATGTCTTAACAAGCCAGAACATCATTGCCCCTTATGACATTCCCAGAGAATCTGCTTTTCTGTTCTTTTGATTTCTATAATTTTGCAAAGCTAGTTTTCTTTTAATGTTTCATTATTTTCTTCCACCTATTTCCAGAGGCATTTAGAATAAAAGGCTTGAGTATTTACTTTAAAGCACAAACTAAATAAATATTGAATCGTTCAAATATAAATAAAGTGTTTTTATGGATATTGAAAAACAAAATCTTTTAATTGCCTTTTTTTTTACTTTACATATATTCCTCTGATAATGCCTTTCTTATATTGTTCTCCCCCACCTCTTCTCTCTCTTTCCACCCACTCACCTTTTTATATTTGGGGAGAAATAAAGTAGAAATGTCCTTTGAAATTAAAGAGTCAATCTTCTGCATTTATCCTGAAGAATTAAAGTCATGAAACTTCAGTGATACCTGCTACATTTATAGCAGCAAAATTCATAATAGCCAAACTATAGAAACAGCTTAGTTGTCCATCAACAGATGAATGGATAAAGAAAATGTGGTCTATATACACAATGGAGTTTTATTCAACCATAAAGAAGAATGAAATTAAGTCATCTGAAGAAAAATAAGTGGAACTTAAGAGCATTATATTGAGTGAAAGAAACCAAACTCAGAAATTCAAGGGTTGTATTTTTTCTCTCACATGTGAAAAGCAGAGGGAAAAAAAGAAAAAGGGGGGAAGAAAAAGATCTCATGAAAACAGAACAGAGAACAGTAGAGTAGAGGAAGGACCAGGGGGAGAGAAGAGGGAAGGGAAGGGGGAGGCACTGGCAAATGAAATTGGCTGAATTATGTTGTCTGTACGTATATACAGATATATAACAATGAATCACACCATTGTATATTATTATAGTGCAGATAAATAAATAGATTTTTTAAATTAGAGGGTGATTTTTCACTTAACAGTGTTACTTAAAATGACAAAAAGAATATTCATTTATTAATTATTTTTATCCTTAAATATTGTGAATATAGAGATGATCCAAAAAGGGATAGAAAACAAAAATGTCTATGAGTTTAAACAATAACTTTGAGCCAAATGTAAGAGAAAATAAGGGGTGATGGAAACCATGGCTAACTGGAGCATGTCTGCCTGGTGACAAAGGACAGTGGCTGCTCATCTCTTGCCAGTCACTACTTGGTAAGAATTCAGTTCTTTGTTGTAAGACCTCCATATATACGAGGAATTCTTTCATGTGGATTTTTATCTGAAAAAAAAAAACTCAAGCTTTTTAAATATTTGAGGATACTATGGGAGTTAAGCCCAGCTTCTGTGGTTCGGTCTCAGCCAAGGCATTGCCACACAATGATTCTGATGTATAATAAAAATATAATAAAATAATGGCAGTACAGAAACATTACCTTTCATTAATTGTGAGAAATAAGCTATTTTATTATATATGGAAATGATAACATAGGGCAGCCAAGTAAAACAAAACCTACCTTAACCCTTAATGAAGACTCTAGGGAGGACATTAGTTAAAGTATAGGTAACTGGTAGGGGCAAAGTGCAGATCACATGTGAATGAGAAGGAGTAGGTTTGCTTAAATATAACAACAATAATAATATTTCATGAGGAAATAGTGAGATATTTTATCTAAATTTCTTACTCTCAACTTTGTACAAATCTATGCACTTGTTTTTTTCCTAATCACCCAATGCATGTTAAATGCAGAAAAGAGATTTTTAAAATTCCAATAATCTCATCACTCATAAAATGTTAGTCTATAATCCCTGTAATGTGGCTATATATAAATATGCATGTGTATTTATATATATTTATATATATATAATTTTACATGCATGCACTTTTGTGTTATATACATATTTATGATTATCTTACTTCATAAAAATGATATGCTAAGTAGATTATTTGATAGCCTATTTTCCATTCATTTAATACTAAATATATTATCAACATTTCTCCATTTCAATAAAACATCTTCCATAAAGTTATTTTCAGTGGCTGCATAGTATTCCCTTGTTTGGAGATAACAAAATTGAAGAGGCTATATCCCTAGTATGAGGTAAACTTTTCTAGTTTTTATTTTGTTCTTGTTTTCTACAATAAACAAAAGAATTGTCTTTAATGAACAGCTGTTCACTTGTCTTGGTACATATCATATCTTATCATGTGAAAATATATGAACATTTCCTTCCCCAAAGGCTGTGCCAGCTTATAAGCCTACAACTGGAATAGGTGAACTAATTCTTGCATTCTCAACAATATTGGGCTTAATCATTCTAATTATTTTAGGTGAAAAAACAGTTGTCATGGTATTTTAAAACTTAAAAATTTATGTTATTTTCACATATGCCAGATAAAATTTCTCATATACAAGCTAAATAATAATTTTCTTTAACATTTTTTTCTCTTGAGTGAATTGCAAGACAGGTTTCTCTACCAGTGCATACATCAGAAACTGACAGGGAGTGATGGGAGCCACCCAGAGATGTCTGTGGCCTGTCCACTGAAGGACCTGGACATCTCTTGGCAGTTCTGGATTTCTCCCTCTTTGTGTTCCCTGTATGTGATATGCCCATAGATCTTCATGCTTTGGTATTTACTAAGGTGAGAAAGTGGAGAAATTTGTCAGCTATAAACTGTTTTCAAGATATAGACTTTAAAAATTAGTGACGGATTGTGACATATATGTAACTAGGAAGAGAAATATGAGGCTAAGACTAGTGGTCATTGAAACCTTCCTCAGCAGGACACGTGATATCCTGAATAAAAATGTCCTTCCATTAAGCACATGCCTGAGAAGGACCTGCTTCAGACGAGCTGCACACATCTTTCATAATTATACTCAGGAGCTAATCTCTCTTCTCTGGCACATATCAGTCCCCTTCATGAAAAGTGATTTCACTCAATAGACCCAGAATGCACTAAGTGATAATAGACAAGTAAGCTCCTATACTTCAGCTTCACATGTGTAAGGTGGGAATAATAATAATTGTAGTATTTGCATTGTACTTGCTCCTGTCAAGACTGAATGTAAATCGCTTAAAAGATAGCCTTGGCATAGATAAGATCTATACAGATTTTTGTTACTGTTATCACCATTGTCCCCTATATTTCTCTGATTTGAGGATATTGATTATATTATAACAATTTATATATTTTGTTTCTCTCCAAAGATAAATTCCTGGGGATAGAGTTCTGTTTTCCTTCATTTTTTGCATCACGAAATTTAGTGCACTTTCCAGAAAGTATTAGGCCCTGAATATTTCTTTCAGACTATAAGAATGAGTAAATAGAAGAACAAATAAATACATTTTCAGCTCCATCATCAGACTTAACCTTTTCCTGTCATCATTTCTCTTTCTAGTTTATACCTCTATCTCTCTAACTGGTTATATAGTCTTTAATATACATATACTGCATTTAAATTGAAACCAACAAAGCTTTCACAAAAAAAATCAATAAAAATATACTGAACCCCACACATAGATAAGACACTCATTGTTTTAGGGCTGGTTCCCTCAGTGAAGGCATGTTTGTTCCAAAGGATCTATTACCATCTTACCTGATACTCTAACTAGAACAGGCAAAATATTGGTCTTCAGCTTTGTGTGAAAGCTCATGATTTAGCTTCTGGATAAGAGCATTATCAAAATGTGTTCATGAGGGACTAAAGATACTGTTTGTAAAATTCTAAAACCATGTGACCTAAACAATTTACTTGCTGTGCTTCACAGACCCGAGGAATTGGCAAAAGCTAAGAAAATTCTGGTGTGTACTAGATTAATTGCAGAGACTTAAATTTTGAGAAAAAAAAATCACTTCTCGTTTCCTTCTAGAATCTAAGTGGTAAGGACTATTTGCATCACATAATACAAGTAGTTCTGACTTACTACATAGGTGTCATTAATGTGAAAAACAGCTTTGTTTCTATGGTTCTAAAAATGACAAATACTGTTTCAACAATAAAGAAAATTCAATAAACAAAGTTTTACACAGTTCAACTCAATCTCAAATTGAAATAAACTTTGAAAATTCTCTCTTCCATATAAGACAGAGAGAAGAATTCGGTGCCACCATACCCACATTGCACTAGGCTTTAGTGATACTCAGAATGTGGTGGAATGCTAAGTATATACTATATGGAGCAAAGGCAAAGCAGTTCTTTTTAAACAATTACTATTTGCCTTTGTATACAAATCAAAGGAGGAAAAGAAAATGTTAGCAAGGTAGTCTTTAAACAGAAGGTTGAAAGCCTATAGAAACAAATGAATAAGTAGTTTTCAGCAATGCTTTTTTATGCCTCCAAACTATGTCATTCTATGCCTTTTATCACATATTATCAAATGTAATTTGTTTTTATCTTAAACTCTATTAAATGTCAGGTAAAATAATTCTTCTTGTTGGTATTTAACTAGAATTAGAGGATTGTAGATATTGAAAGAACTTGGACTGCATCTGATTCAATTTCCTCCTTTTAATTGATGAGGAAGGAGGGTGAAAACCAAAATTATTAAGCAATTTATCCAAGATTTCCATCACTAAATGGTACAATCAATATTCAACTACTCAAGTTCAGTGCATCTGAAATGTATATTAAAAGTTTTTTTCCATAAACAGAGATAGGCTTTGATTTCATAGATTTGAAAAACTCAGTTCATAAATATCTAAACTTGACCTGCACATGGCATTTTTTTTTTAGAAACCACTATGGAAAATCATATACCATCCCAACATCTCTAGGGATCTATCTGCCACACTGAATAAATTAGAAAGGGGTAACTGAATTTGAATTGAAAATATATCAAATGAGCACACTCTGATCCAAGACTACCATGCAACCACTTATTAAAGTATTAAAATAATCCCCATACTAACTCAAGTTCCCACAGTACACCCTACACCTCTGCTGAGAACTAGGCCTCCCAGTAATTCAGTAATCCAGGTGTTGAATACTGGCCTGAGAGACACAAATCTTTCTCCAAGTGTGGTTTCCATTCTGATTGTCGGTGCTTGTGGTTGTTAAATATGTTAGTATTACCCCCACAACAAACCTGTCTTCTTTATCCTCCATAAATGCTAAACAGCAGAATTTGCCTCCAGTACTCCATCAAAACCCTATTTACCTGAAAGTATATTATGCATAATGAATAATTGTTCCATTAATTAATAAAAACTGAATAATTAAGTAGCTAATGGTACCATTGAGAAGTCAATGGAAGTGCTACTCTAAAAAAGCCTATGATAACTATTAAAAGATGGGGAGTCAATTCCATTTAGAAATAACATTTAAAATCCAATAGTGCTGGATTTCTGCTGTTAAAAAAAACATTCTCATGGGCTCAATTTTGTGCCCCCAATAGTGATATCAACCCAAATTGACCCTGATTCAAACCAAGAGTGCAGGGAACAAGCCAGAGTCATCAAAGGCTAAGCAAAAGTCCTACTCCAGGCTCTAAAATTGCCCCTACACCCTGTAAAAACAGCCCATCAAAATGAAGAAAGATGTAGTTTAAAAGGCAATCAAAGCTTGTGGTGGAAAGTAGTTGATGAACCCCCACACCCTAAAAAAAAAAAGAAAAAGAAAGATAACAGTTGAGCCAAGTCCGTGTTGAAGATTAGACAGAAACAGGAAATTAGAACTCTAACAAAATCTTAACATAAAAGGCAAACAAGCACAGAACAAATAAAATAATGCACAACAGGAAGGGATCTAAACCAACACAAACAACTGCAAAGGGTCTTATTGGCAGACTTTCAGACACAGAGTCTGAAGAGGACAGAAACATTTAATTGTTGAGTAATACTCCTTAAATGATGTTTTACCTCAAGAAATCATATCAGTGAAGAATGTGCAAATGGTTGGGCAGCTGCGTCCACCCCTTCTAACCAAAGCCCAGCTGCAGGAAGAAAAGCCAGAAGCACAGAAGAGACAAAGAATAATGAATGAGAGGATGAAATCCAGAAAAAAAGAGGAAAATTAAAATGAGACAGTGAAAAATTAAGCTGCAACTCAGAAAGATAGCCCAGGAAAAAAAAAAAAAAAGAAAAGCTTTAAACAAACTGTAGTAAATGTAATTTAGAATGTTTTTCAACTCAACTATTGAAAACAAGTCTTTCTGAAACTAATTTGTGAGACTGGCAGATCCTTGGAATTCTTGTCCCAGTGGTGGGATGACTGAAAGTTTGCACCATGCGCTGGCCATGTGGGCCCTGGGCTGCCAAGTGCTGTTTTCAAAGAGGGCATAACAGAAAACAGGTGAGTATTCTACCATGTTCCTCTCTGATATCTGACAGAAACAAAGTACAAAATCTCTATGGTACTCTGATTCAGGAAAAAGGAAAATACATTATTTGTATTCAGGAAAGCATATAGAGAAGTTTAAGATTTTATAGCAGACAAATGTAGACTATGAGGCAATCCAGCACAGTGGATGGGCTCAGCTATCAGAGTTCCTAAATTTGAAACCCAATCTCTACTCCTGGCTTTGACCTTTAAGGGTGTTCTCTGGAACTTCAGGCTACTTATAGCTAAAATGATAATTCAACTCATGATGGTTCAACTGCGAATTTTTTTACTATAATGGTGTCTAACTCAAAGAGTGATTGTGAAGACTAAATGATCTAACCCATGTGAAACCCTTTGTGGAGTGCTTGGCAAGTACTCAGTAATTGATAACTCTTTTTCTCCTGTGTCTTGAATGTTCTCTCTGGTACCATTCCAAAAAGGTCTGCTTTGATTTCTTTTATGTTTGTGCTTTGTTGATAACATTTATAATGTGTTTAATAAATCAGCAACTATTAATAACCTATGATCCTGTCTACCATCAGTCAATAAATTACTGTATATTGAGAACTTTTCCTGGGCTCAGATTATAATGGATAATCAAATAGAAAAAAAAAGTGGACATTGCCCCAAAGTGATTATTAAGTGAAACAATCTGTGATCAATTCCACAGACATCTCTGTGTTGAATGGGAAGTACAAAAACCTAGATTCAACCAATGTTAAAGTATAGGTGAATCTTTGAGGACTGGGATAGTCAGAGAAGGCTCCGGGGAAGACATAACACGTGCATGGTGGACATAACACGTATATAACATGTATATGCACCGAGTAAAGGGGCATGCTTTCTGTTAAAGCAAATAAAGTTCACAGAATTATGGGTGAATATGGAGTAAAATTGGGACTGGTTTGACTAACATGAAGTTTCTTGGAGAAAAAAAATGATAATGCACTTGTTTCATCAAGGTCTTTAAGAACTAGAGGAGTTTTTACTCGAAATAGTATCAGATATAGATTGTGAAGTGAAATGATGATACCAGTATTGAGTAAAGATGGGCCTTGCTGAGGTGTGCAGGCAGATCAAAGTCAAAAGAGTGGTATAGGAGGTTTGGAGGATGCTGCAGTTATCTAGTATGACATGATGATGTACCAAGTAGGATTTAAAAAGAGATGGGGGTTTCATTTCTGGCAAAACAGGAGTCCCTGGAGGGTTTAAGGAGAGTGATAAGACCTGTCTAGTGGCATTGACTGTTCATTTAAGAATAAATTTATAAGATTAGCATGGGCAATAGGGACACATAGTAGGACATTATTTTAAAAGTTCAGGATGAGGGCTGGGGTTGTGGCTCAGCAGTAGAGTGCTCACCTAGCACGTGCGAGGCCCTGGGTTCAATTCTCAGCAACACATAAAAAAAATAAATAAATAAAGTGAAGGCATTATGTCCAACTACAACTAAAAAGTAAATATTAAAAAAATGTTTATAGTGGCTACTGACCTTGCAATAATAGAAGAGGTGAGAAGTACAAATGGTCCCCAACTTAATCATGCTTCTACTTAGAATCCCTTTGATGAAGATGGTGCAGAAGTGATAGGTATTCGCTAGAAACTGTGCTTCAAAGTTTTAATTTTGATCTTTTCCTAGGTTAGAGATATGCAGTCTGAAACTCTTTGAAGATGCTGGGCTGGGCAGCAGCAGGGAGTCACAGCTCCCAATCAGCCACAGAATCCTAGCCAATACCTCTGATGAGCTATGATGTTCTGTAGATGAAGTGTCTCAAACACATTTTCAACTCCAGATATGCAGTTGTAATCAGTATGTTGTGAACAGGCTCCTTAGGAGAATATCTGAGTCAGTTGCACCAGACTCTGCCTGGTTTAATCCTCTAAGGTCACAGTCTTGAAATTCTCAATGAGTTTTAAACAAATGATCTCACATTTTTATTTTGCACCAGGCCCCACAAGTTATATGGGCAGTCCTGATTATGAACATAGAGCTGACAGGATTTGAATTTGAGGTGTAAGAGAAAAGAGACAAGTCAATGATCACTCCTAGGTGTTTGTCCTGAGCACTTGGAAGACTGAATTTAGTGGGATGGAAAAGGTTAGAAGGCACAGAATTATGAAGGAAGTATCAGAAGCTCAATTTGGAATATATAAAGTTTGAGGTGTCTATTAGGCATTCAAGTAGCGATGTGTGGGGTTTAAAGAAGCTTTTTGAATTGGAGATATCATTCTGGAGTACTCAACATTTTGGAGGTATTTGAAGCCACAAAACTGAAAGAAAACATGAACAAGGTATAAGCATGAAAAAGCCTAAGCACTGAGCCCTGAGGGTTTCCAATCTGTAGGCATCAGGCAGTGGGGTAACAGCAAAGGATGCTAAACAGGATCAGACAATATCAAGTCATGACAAAGAATGTGCTGAAAACTAAAAAATGCAAAGGTATCAAGAAAATGCTGATGATAGCTCAAATAAAATGGGATTTGAGCACTGAAATTACAACATGGAGGTCAAAAGTGATAAGGGCTGTTTCCACGGAGGAGTTGGATTCAAAAAGAGAAAGAAAGATGACTTGAAAACTATACACATGAGCAATTCTTTAAGGAACTTCACTTAAAGGAATACAAGAGAAAGGAGTTGTAGCTGCAAAGAAAAAAATGAAGGTTGGTACTAGAAGGAGGGTAGGAAAGTTAGAAGGTTGGAGGTAACAAAATGTAAGTGTGATTGTAGATTATAAGCATGATCTCAAGTACATGGAATTTGAGATTGTGATGAGCCATTTAAATGGAAATGTCCAGTAGGCATCTAGAAAGATGGGAGTTGATGTCTGAGAAGACAGAATTGAAATTATCCATAGTTTAGATGTTATTCACACAGAGGTGCAATTTGGGGCTGTAAAAATAAATTAGCCTGGAAGAGAAGTGTAGAGAACAATAGCAGATTGAACAAACCAATGTTCTGAGGAAGGTAATAAAACAAAATCAAAAGCACTGGGTTATATTCTCGACCCTAACTCCATTTAGGTAACTGTATTTCCATTTGCAAATTAAAGTAATTATCTGAATAATTAAATAAGCACACAAAACCTTTAGTCCAAATTAGCTAGATATCTTACACAAAAGAGCTTCTATTATATATGAGAAAGTCTATTATTGGGCTCATTTTGTCAGCTTTTTCTCAGTCTAAACAGACTGGTTACAGATGATTTACATTCTTTAAAGGAGATTATTTAAGAAATAAAACAAGCTAGGAATTGCTACCTGCTAACTGATATAGAGACCTTCACCTTTTTCTTAGATTTCCTTAGACCTAAAATTGAGATTTTTAGCATAAGATGAAAAATCAAACAAGGCAACATAGTTTGGGCTAAAGTGTCCAATCTGTTAAAATGTATGTAAGTTCCAATGAAGGAAACTGAGCAGCAATGATTGCCTTTCACCAAGGATTCAGCAAACTCCACACAGCTCTCACCTAATGGGCCTTGTAACCTTTAAAATAAAATTAAAGGGGTAATAGCTTTCTGAGCAAAAACTTGCCACACACATGCACACACAAGAGAAAATGAAGGCCGGTCTAACAGCCCTAGAAGTGGAATGAAAACAGGGCCTTGTGCATTGCGAGAAGCAAGTCAATCACGGAAGTCATTGAAAGGACGTGTATGACAGCGATTCACACCTCAGCGGTCGCACACTGCTTAGAGCAAACGGTACAGTTCAGATTTGGGGCGTTGGATGCTCATGTTTTCCTTTGTTTTCAAAGATGATCATGCTGACAAGGATTGCTATCTAAGGATCGTAATCTAAGAAGCATTATATAGAAACATAAGAAATGTCACATTGGAACTGACAAACGAGCCTTATTACAGCTCTGACAGTGGCACCAAGGGACATTTTGTGGCAGAGCATGAATGTTACTCTAGCAAACAAAAGAATATTACTACTCTTCACCTCCAAGTTCTCCCCCGACTTTTTGAGGCATTTCAATAAAGAGCTCCAGAAGCGGACTTGGGAAGCCAGCCAGAATTATAGATGGCATAACCTATTCCCCCTGTGCCTTTGAAGATAGAAACAACAACAGCTTCCCCTCCGTGTCTGGTGGGAATGGGGACTCTTCACCAGGATATCAGTGGTCTTCTAGGCACAGAGACAACATCTCTGTAATGTTATCATTCAAGCCTAGGTGAATTCAAGTCATTTTTAGATAGCCATCATTTTCCAAACCTGTATTTCTAGTCTATTTATAGCCAACTTTTTGACCTTCACCTGGGCATCCATAGCATTGGTACCCAGCCTTCCTCAACCAGCATTCCTCAGTTAAACCACAGAAAATAATACAAGTGACAGAATGATGAGTTGTGGTTAGGGGTGAAGGGGTAAAACCAAACAGATTAAATCATGGATGTTAGGAGCCCAGAAGCACTCTTGCCCTGGTTCAGTTGGAGTGATGAAAGCCTGGAACCACTGGTGAGTGAGTTCTTTAGTCACACAGAGGGTGTCTGTCTTACAGGAGGGATAGAGACCACTTTAAAACTGAGAAAGCAGAACAAGTGAGAACAAGGCTAGAACCAGAGCAGCAGAGTCAGAGAGACCTGGCAAACATCACAGGAATATTCACATTCGTGGAATTAACTGTTACTCGTGCCAGTGGGTTTTATTTTTTTCTAAAACTTCTCTTCATTGGTTTCTATCACTTTCAAATGAAGAGTCCTGAATAATATCATTGAAGTGTGTGGTCTCAGTTAATCGACATATAATAAAAATTTAACCTTTAGATACTAAAACTATCAGGTTAAAACAAAAGAAAGATGCCAGTTTTCTTCTTATCCTAACTTTTTTCATTAATAATAGTAGCTCCCGATCAATTAATGCAGACTCTTCTAGGAGCTTTACAATAATTCAGCTATAGAAATCAAAAAGTAAGAATTTTTCTTTTTAAATTTTTTTTTGGTTGTTGCTAGACCTTTATTTTATTTATTTATACATGATGCTGAGAATTGAACCCAGTGCTTCACACATGCCAGGCAAGTGTGCTGCTACTGCTAAGCCCCAGCCCCAGCCTCCAAAATAAGTTTTTCATCCATTTTAGCAAACTAAGACTCAAAGAAATTATATAATTTGTATAAAATTAAAGTTCTAACAGATCTAAGAAAAGGTGACATATGGCTCTAGCTTTATCTGAAATCTAGGTTTTTAGTCATTAAATTATATTACTGGGCCAATGAATACCAGAAATAAGTAGGTAAATTTGCCTTTTTTCTGCCACTGGGTCCTTTCACATTATCTGAAATTCTGCAGGTCTCGTAAATTTATTTTATCTCAGGCCCCTTTACCACTGAATCTGCCCAACACCTATTTAAAAAAAAAAAAAAAGTGACTACTCAATAGATTGAACCAGAAAACAAAACTCAGCCTCACTCCTCACTGTTGTTTGTTGTTTTGTTCTCTGAGAGAGAAAAATTTCAAGTTTTTAATTCTTTTATAATTTTTTTCTTATATTTTGATTGATACATAATATTTACTATTGGTACAGGCTTATGAGGTGTACTTTATTTATGTTCATAATGAGCAGTGATCAACTCAGAGAAATTAGCATATCCACTACCTCAAACTTTCAGCATTTCTTCATAGTGAGGATGTTTAAATTCCTGTCTTCTAACAACTTTGAGATATATAATGCATTATTTCCAGTTGTATTCACCCTGTTGTGCCACAGAACTCCAGGACTTTGTTTTCTTCTATTAAACAAATCATTACATCCATTGATTGACTTCTACTTCTCCCTTCTTTCTACTCTCAGTCTCTGGTAACTATTCTGTTCTCAACCCTATGAGATCAAATTTTTATATTCCACTTATAAGTGAGAGCATATGGTGTTTGTCTTTCTGTGCCTGGCTTATTTCACTTAGCATAATGCCCTCCAGGTTCATCCATGTTGCTACTATGACAGAATTCCATGCTTCTGAAAAGTATTCCATTCTATACTTTTTATCCTTTTATCTATTGATGAAAATTTGGCTTAATTTTATATCCTGGTTTTGGTGAATAATAAACAATAGACATGCAAATACAGATGTCTTTCCAAAATGTTGATTTCACTTCATTTGGGTACATAATAGAGGGGTTGCTGGATCATGTGATAGTTCTATCTTTAGTTTTAGTTTTTTGAGGAATTGCTATACTCTTCTTCATAATGACTGTATTAATTTATATTACCACCAGCTTATTTATAATTTATTTATTTAAGTAAAATTTTTATTTCTTACTGACAAGTAGTAACTATATACATGTATAGGGCACACTGGTCTCCTTGTCTCTCAGCCTAATTCCTTCCCATCTAATTCCAACTCTTACCTTCAATATGTTTCCCAGTATTCAGACCAAACCTGCCTCAAATAGTTCCGAGGCTTACACTGACAGCAGGCTCTGTGACATGCTGGAAACCATGAATGGGTCATGCTCATATCTAATCATCTCCTCTTCATGTCTTAGCTCCAGCCATGCTGAACCCATTTCCTACATATGTTCTTTTGTATCTCCTACACTGTTGAACATGCTAGAGTGAAATTTTTAGGAAAATCCCTTCAACTTGGTATCCTCATGCAGAGAAGACTTCCCTTCCACTGCCTCTCTTAGAGGTCTTCTCCCAAGCTCCCAATTATTCTTGCCAGCTCACTAAGCCATGAACACTTTGAAAGCTGGAGATGTGCCTCTTCTTTGTTTTCTAGAACCACTCTATTTGACACACTTGTAATATTTGAAAATAAGATTTTGAAACCATTAAATTAGTATGCTACGAACACTAAGCTATGAGACTTATTTACCTCAAAAGGAGAGGGTAATTTCAATGTCATGGAAAAAAAATATGAGAAAGTCAAGTTTCCATCAGAAGTTATGACAAAGGACAATATTATTTGGGTTTGAAAGAAAAGAAAAAATAAGAGATTAGGACTAAAAACTAATCTTCCTACTCCAGGTCAAAATGGCTGGAGGATTACAGTAATATCTAGACAGAGTGAGGAGAAGGTAACCATAGCAACACTGGAAACCCCAGATATTCTGAAGACACTCCCATGAACATTCAAGACAGGGCCTGTCCTCTCTTCAGTATCCGTTAGGAGTAAGGCACAGGGCAGTGGAGGAGCAGTGGTACAAGAAAACGTCTCAGTAGATGATTCTGAAATGGCAAATTAAATATTTATATTGAAATTGTCATCATTATAGAACAACAGAACAGACTGAGATTCATATAGCAGCAGAAATATAAAAGATTTTAGGGGAAAAGTGTTTTGTTTTGTAAATAAAATAAGAATGAATATAGAGAGGTAAAACCCTAGAAACCTTTGCTGCTGAATGAAACAAATTTTAGTTGAAAAATTTTGGTCACCATTTTTGGCCATGAAGTGTTTAAATTCTGGTGTCCAAGCCGACATTTTGGAAAGTGTATTGGAATGGCTGCCAGAAATCCCAGGTATGCTTGCATCATTTTTATACTTACAATTTACCATTTTCCCACTGAATCACCAAAATAACCAAAAGGAACTGGGAAAAAACAGTCACATTATGCTGTAAAATACTCATGACATTTTCAAATCTCCCTATCTATTTTAAATGTCCGCTGATCTCAACAAGCATTCCTAATTTCCTCTCAGTGATGCCAGTTTAAAATTAAGCTAGAATATTTGTTTTAAGAGTTCCACAATGATTTCCGTAGAATTAGAATGTTTCCTGTTAATATGGAAAATATTTTTCTATCATATTTTCTGCTTGTCTTAAAATGTGTTATCAATTAGAAATAGAAGTTTAATTAAGGAGACTTGGTATAATAAGCAGAAAATGCTTATTATAAGGCATAAGCAGAAAATGCCTTCCCCTTATTTCAACTTATTATTGAAGAAGTTTTTCATTTACTAATGTAAGATCTAAGTTATTTTAATCAAACATAGACAGTTTTTTAGCCTAAGTCTTACATTAATATCAGCAGTTTTATAAAAAGTTTTTGTACTTTGAAAGCCAACTGGTAACTTAAGAGCTCTCCAGAAAGCTAATGGCCATTTTCTAGTTTTACATTTTAAAAAATGTGCCATCCATAAAGCAAAACAATAAAGCCTATTTGTAACACTCTTATTTCCAGTGCTCATTCTTTAGGTATAGCCTGAGGAGGATATATGCTACACCCTTCATTTAAAATATTTTATTATTTATAACTCCCCACCTACGTAGTTTAAAGTGTGATAAGAACGTTTTTCTTTATAGAACATTTACTAGCTAAAGAGAATTTGGGCTCAGCACAATTTTCTGTCCACTTTAAAAAAAAATATTACATACTGATGAGCTGGTCATTCTTGACAACCTCAGTCCCATTTACCCATAAAGTCAAAAAGTCAAGAGTCCATGTTTAGTCAACAAATATGGTTGAAGTGGGTATGGGTACAAGTATCATTGTTTATCTTTTTTTAAAAGACTTAAATTTCATTTGTAAAAACCACAATTGCCTGGTAGTTAGTGATGGGAACACTGTACCCTCAGATTGCATTATGAATTGAACACTTTATTTTGTTTCAGGAATTAAGAAAAAAATTAACAGAACACATTAAAATCATATTTTAAGAGTTTATTTTATACAAAATTGTTTTCAATATATTTTTATTTAGCTATTGCTTCTTTTGGTGGTGTATATCTTCATTTTACAATATTGAGTGATTGAATGAGTTGGTTATATAGGACGTTTTGACATATTATTTCAATAAAGAAGATAGAGAACAAAGTTCTCCATTTCATTAAGAATTACCCTTGCTTTATTCCTCCAACAATCTCTGAAGTAGTTAATACTCGATCATCACTGATGCAAAAGGAAAAAACAAAAATAAAGAAAATTTAGAGAAATAGAGTGATTTACCCATACTTACACACACACACAAAAAGAAGTGCCAGGGGCAAAGTTTGAAGCTAGTTATGTCTAGACCTTTATTGGGTGGGAAAAGAAAACATTGGACAATTAAGAAATGCTGACCACATGCCATTCACTAAAAGCTTACAACAGTGCCTGGTATTGAACTTAGCTATTTACTTACAGTATCTAAATTAATCCTCACAACCACCTTATGAAATAAAACATTATTCTTGTAATTTAATGAGAAAAAACAGACACTTGAAAACATTGAACAATTTATCCAACATCATACAATTTGAACTCACATTTGATTGATTGCGGAGATTGTGCTACGTGAGTCCTGTGGTTAAGATTCACAGAGGTCATGCAAGTGTCCGTGAAAGGACATTTTGAATGGAGAGAGACAACAGTAATGTGACTCAAGATCATTTTCTCAGGTGATTACTTTGCACTCCTCACTTCCTAAAAGTATCAAACATCTTTTAAAGTGAGGATGGGCATGGGGGGAATGGGGGGAGGAAGGAAGAAGAAAATTCCCCCTCACTTCCTGGTTGGTGGTCCAACCTATTGTCTTGGTCTGGAAGCACAGGCAAATTGTCCAATCACAGCAGAAGTTTTCTTTTCACTACAGTGAAAAGTATTGTCTCACCAATCATTTTTATGCTTCTGCATTATTTCTGTCAGTTCAGTCACCAAACCACCACTCAAAGCAGAAGCTGAAGTTAGGGGAGACTCCAAAGGCAAGGGCCACTTTGCAGTGACAAAGAGTTTCAAGTGGCAACTTGCCTTCTCTTGCCAACCACAGCTGGGCCCCACGCCAGGAAAGCACTCTTAGATTCTCAGGAAGGCAGCTGAGCCCGAACAAGAGGTTGAAAGCTTTCACTTATCCTATCATTCTGGATGGCAAGCTTCTACTCTGAGTATAGTCAAGAGGGAAAGCATAATAAGTGCAGCCAAATGCCTGAAATCTTGCGTTGGTTCAGTGCATAGCCATTTTCAGCAGGATGACTTTTATTTTTCTATTTTTAATTGCTTCATTTGTATTGCCCCCTTTCTCATGGCTGTTTCTAAATACCACTTCAAAAAGCTGTTTTATCCAGAATAGGGACAGTTTCATAGGGATCTCAAGCTAAACATGAAAACTTGTTTCTAATATCTCTGTATTTGTTAGTTTCATTCTATGAGGAGTCCTGTTTGGGTATGTTGCTGCTATGATATTAGGACCTATGTCCTGAAGACAAACATGGAGTGCAGAATAGAAGTCAGGAACACTTCCTTGTCAGGTGTCTCATGTGAGGACTTATAAACTGCAAACACATTCTGCTACCAGATGGCCCACGGTGGCGACAGTTGTAGTCAAGAAAATGAGGGTTGAAGAATAGTGGCTCCTGAGCAGGTTGGCCAGCTGTGTCATGCTCTCTAACAGAAAAAAGGAGGAAATAACAACTACTCACATTTTATTCACACAGGTATAAGAATGGATTTGACCATGACTGTAAAGTGCTTTGAGGCATTCTACCAATATATATTTTTGTGTAGATATGTGTGCGCGCACACACACACACACATGCACCGTTTCTCTTGAGTAATACAAGGGAGAATTTCCTACAGAGCATGCCAAAGCACATTTCATAGTCTTAATGTGTTGTAGGCCCATATATCTGAACATTTTTACAGGTAAGTTACTTTCTGTCTTATGAAAAA
The DNA here is from genome assembly GCF_052094955.1 of Ictidomys tridecemlineatus. NCBI lineage: Eukaryota > Metazoa > Chordata > Mammalia > Rodentia > Sciuridae > Ictidomys > Ictidomys tridecemlineatus. The sequence continues at coordinate 101,185,845 of NC_135477.1, forward strand.
TGTCGTTTGGCTGTACTGGGGTCTTCAATATCCATGGTACAAACTGGCAGCTTAGAGCTTTTCATTCAATATCCAGCAGACAAGCAAATCCCAGGGCTGAGCTATTGATCCAGCTGAACTCACAAGCAGTATGTCCTTATTCTTCTGGTTCAGTAGCCTTGGATGTAGTATACAAAATAATTTGCTGCATTCTTCAAAGTGATTTTCCCCTGGGGGAGGAAGAACAGAGTCAGAAGGATGCAAACATATTTCACTGCATTCAACAATAAAAGGAACATTTTTAAATGTTTACTGATATCAAGAAGCCTACTTGTTTGATGTTCAAGATTGTCTTTGTTTTATTTTGTGACTAATGCCATGAAAAAGCCAAAAGAGTTTAAAACTGTTTTAAAACAATTTTAATCTGCCTACTGTAAATTAACATTTTTACTTTAGGGAGAACAATCTTCAGATTAGTTTTTATGAGTGTTTATTATCACTATTGTTTGTATTATTTTTTTCTTTTTCTAACTTAACTATCAAATCATTCTCAAGATGTGAATTGTAATTTTTCTGATTTATTTGAAAAACAAAGAAGAGGAGAATGGAAAAACAGCATGTGATGACCATGCCAAACCACACTATGTCGAGGTTTTTATTCATTATCCTACTCTCTTCTTAGGTACTCTACATAGGTTTCTTTGACATTGTGCTGGGAACTGGGGGATACCAAATAAGAAGAATAAGAAGAATAAGAAATAACTCTCTAGTTAAAATGATATGTGAGAAATATATTTAACATGAGACAATTAAGTATCAATTTAATAATAAATACAATCAAATAGAGAGCTTAGAGAAGATAGAATTCATAGAATGGGATAGAAAAAACATTCATTATCTGATAAAAATGCAGAGCTAGGTTATTTGTGTTTGTGTGTGTGTGTGCATGCACACACATGTGTGCAAACTTGTAAAGACAAAAAGGAAGAGAGAGATGATTCCTTCTGTATTTTTAATATCTCACACCCATATATAAATGGTAAATTGTCATAAACAGAGCCATTTTCCATTATCTAAATATTCAGTAATTTTAAGAATCAATTTTTTTTATGAGATGAAAATGACAATATTAGTTCAAGCAAGAATTTGAGTAAACTCAGAAGCCCAATGTTAAGTATTAGTTTAAAGTTTGCTTCTGTGAAACTAATTGATCAACATAGCTTATACCAATAAGAAATGAGATAAGTGGAATTCATTTTAGACAAAATTAGTAATTTGGTTATAATTGCGTAATCAATAGCTTCTTTTAAGGAGTATATAGGTAGTACTCAGCATTGAACTAATAAGGAGTTTAGGCACATGAAGAATGGAAGAATTACTTGCTAAAATTATCTTGGTGATACTATCAAGTCAGTATTAATGAATTATTAATATTACTTATCATTAGCACTAATTATTATGTTTAATTTTATTATTATAATATATTTTATTATTGTAAGTAACTGGATGAGTTTTAGGGAACCAAGTTAAATTTATATTCAGTATGTCCATACTTCTTACTTACTCTTCTATTATATTGATATTATCTCAAATTGGTGAGATTTGAAGTTACAGATTATAAAAAGAAAAAAATTCTGTGTGGAATTTAGCTTTATCACTTTAGGCATACCCATGTGTTTACTAATCAACTAATGTTCTAGTATCTGGAAGCATTACTATGAATGCAATATAGAGAGGCAAATAAATGCATATGTTACATATTATATAGCATATTGTATAAAATGAAGCAGAAATATGTAAAAATAGATAAATTAGATAAATGACTCTTTTAAAACTTTCTTAAGCCAGATGCGGTGGTGCATGCCTGAATTCCTAGCAGCTTAGGAGGCTAAGGCAAGAGGATCACAAGTTCAAAGTCAGCCTCAGTAACTTAGCAAAGTCTTAAGCAACTCAGCAAGACCCTGTCTCTAAATAATATATAAAAAAGGGCTGGGAATGTGGCTCAGGGGTTAATTGCTCCTGGGTTCAATCCCAGGTACAAAAAAAAAAAGTTTTCAAATTTGAGCAGAAATTTCAGTGAAGTGATAAGGTTATTTCTTCAGGAAGAAAAAATAACAAGTGCAAAAGTCCTGAAGCTAAAGTGGATTGGGGTGATTTTAAGGAACAGTTGGAAGGACAATTGGTCTAAAGAAGAATGTAAAGCAGGAGTCATGAAACTTAACATCATCTATGGCCATGTTGAAAGAATGTTATTCTAAGTAAATTGGGAATTATCTGTTTTGGAATAGGAAAAGTCCATAGGATTATATGGTTTTCTAAAGGACCATTCTGGTTGCTTGAGTAGAATTGACAGCAGTGTGCCATGAGTGGTAGCACTGAGAGAGTTAAGAGGGTATTACCACAATCAAGATCAGAGAGTTAGGTTGGAGAAAAACTTACCAGAGAGATGATGAGTGTCAAATTCAACCTTGGTCTTCTCTAAGAGGCACAAAAACAAGCCCAGCCTCACATAAAGTCAGAGCAGGGATTTCATGTTATCTTGACAAAATATTTTCTAAACATGACTGCAGTACCTCCCATCCCACATGTTTTTCAGCCATGGACATTGCCAATTCCACATCAATGGGTCAGTTCTGGTTCTCTGGTCCCTTGGATCTGAGCAGGCCCTGTGACTGCTTTAACCGATGGAACACACCAGCGCTGAGGTTGTTCCTATCCTCTGTGAGGCCTTGGCTGGTTGGGAAGCTTTTGCTCATAGTGTTTTGGAAAACAGATGCCAGTAAAGATGGGAAACTACCCTTGAGACATCACTATGGGAAGTAAAAAACACATGGAGAGGTTCTAGAATTTCACAGCAATTAAAAGGGGAGAGAGAGAAAGAGAGAGAGAGAGCACAAGCGAGCTAAGCAACACCATGGCATCAGGCATGTGAAGAAAAAAAAAAAATCTTGGATGTGGATTTTCCTGCTTTGGCTGCCCTAGATAATATCATGTGAATCAGAGGCCAACTACCCATCTAAGCCTTTCCTGAATTGCTAATCAACAAATTTATGAGCAAAATAAAAATTTTGTTTTAAGTTACTTTTGGTTTGGAGGTCGTTTTTGATAGATGGAACATTTTGTATAAATTCATGTTCCCTTCTGAAAAAGAAGGTCAAAGATTATTTTAGTGGCGTCCCAGGAAGATAGCACTGTGAAAACAGGAACAAACAATAGTCAACAAAAACACCCATCAGTAGATGTAGACCTGCAAAACCTTAAGCTACGATAATTGTTGGAGAAGGAATGCATATATATTTTTGCAAAGATTCCAGGGCCAGAATTATTTTCAAAGCGTTCATTAAACTTTAAAAAGAGATAATTCACCAGGCTCAGTGGCACACACCTGTAATCCCAGCAGCTCCAGAGGCTTAGACAGGAGGATTCAGAGTTCAAAGTCAGTCTCAGCAATTTATTGAGGCACTAAGCCACTCAGTGAAACCCCATCTCTAAATAAAATATGAAAAAGGTCTGGGGGAGTGGCTCAATGGTTAAATGCCCCTGAGTTCAATCCCCATACCAAAATAAGTAAATTAATTAATTAATTAATTAAAATAAAAAGGTAATCCCTATATTAGCAAAACTGTTTCAAAGCCCATTATAATGCTATTTAATTATGAATCCAATAAAAATAGCACAAAGAACAAAACCATGGAATAGAAGTATTAAGTGGTTGTATCCGTTTGTATAAAAATTTAATTCTTGGTAGTTGCTGCTTGATTGATGTATTGAAAATGATTCCAAATCTTTATCTTGGTTTGTTGGCAATATCTTCAATGCACTTTTAAAATAGAAGTTTAACAAAATTTTCTTAAATGAAAATATAAAGTAAATAAAAATGGTTAATATCCTTAATATACTGAGACATTTTTCAAATCAATATTCAAAACATTAATACCTGTGCAGGAAAGAAAAAGAAAAAGGAAAAAGTGGGCAAATGATAGTAATAAAATTTAAATAAGAAGAAATATAAATGATAAATCAGAAAATGAATAATTTGTCTAATAATAGAAGAAATAAAACTTAAATCCACCATGAAATCCTGTATGAGCATAGTGGATAAACAAATGAATAAACATAAAAAAAATCATTATTTGTAGGTATTGGTGAGTAATAGTAAGGTAATCACAATCTGGCAACATAGAAATTGTTTCTTTAGAGAGTTTACCTCATAAATGGATGGCCTTTACCATATCAGGATTCCCTTTATTCTCTATTTAGAGAATAGAAATTCTCTCCAATCTTATCACTATTCAGAACAAAAATGATTTAATGTGACTTCCATCAGCATTTTAATAAAATAGTTAAAGATTTAAATATTATGGTTCATTTTCCAATAATACATTCCATCAAATAATTGCTGCTACTTCTCACCAACTCCTTTGAAAAAAATTCAAAATAATTCTATATTTCTTTATCATAACTGACATCAATGTTCAGCATGGTAATTTACAAAATGAAGTCTAATTATGACTTAGGTCACAACCAGGCCTATATGAGCCTAGGAACCTGAATTTGTAACCAACTTTCAGGAGTTGCTGACATACTCAAGTTTGAGACTCACCAATCTAGATGAAGCAAACAGAAAAATAAAATCATGACTGACACATATCAGGAGTCATGGGCATGCCTCCAGAACATACAGCTACAAAAAAAAAAAAAAAAAAAAAAAAGCAAGCACATGAAGTAAGACATTGCCACTTAAAGGTCTCTGGAAAATCAGCTTAGAGTCCAAAGTACCCTCCACCACTCAGAAAATGGACCTTGTGTTTAACCTTGGCATCTGACTTCCTGGGCAGCTCTATGCACTGAGGCTGAAGTGAATGTAGTCAGACAACTCCAGGGGTAGAACTAGTCACCAGGCAAATCTAGTAGGGACAGTTGGAAACCAGCTGTGCCCTTCCCCTATGGGCAATTCAGTCATGGCTGTCCCTTTATGTGGCATAGACACACTTTGGCTTCAGCCTTTTGCCTTATTCTCTTAGAAGTTACAGTATATCCATTTTTCTAAACCTCTGCTACTTAACTATATCTTCCTGCCATCCTCTGTGACCATGAATTGCATTTCAATAAAAGATGAGTATATATTTAGTCTCTATGATGCTGAATAAAGAATGTATTCAGACTTTTATTTTTTTTATTTTTAAAAAAACCTCACTATACCCAAGAATCTTTTTCTTGCAGATACAGACAGGTGAATGGAGGATATAGCATCTGACATGATGATGGGACACTGAGGGCAATAAAGTATAACTGAGTATCTGTCAGCCTGGTTGTGGCTTGTTTGTTCACACATTGGGCTAGTTTCATGAAAGGGAATAATAGAACTGTATTTTTCCATTTGTAGAGCTGTAAAAAGGAAATGACATTTTTATTTGTTATATAAATAGTTTCCAATTGTTTCTCAGTTTCTTCTGTAGCCAATTTTAAAAAGTATTTCTGAGAACTTTAATATATTTTCTTAAGTAACACATTGTGCTTTTATCTACATTTTCAGTTTTTCAATATACAAAGAGGACTTGCAATATCACTTTAGGGTTTCTCTAAAAGCCCAAATGTAAACAAAGAATAAATACAAATGCCAGGAGTCTGTTAAAATTCTACAAATGTGTCCACTACCCACTATGCTTTGCTTGAATTGGGCTCTTTGTGTCCCCGTTTCCCCCAGCCTTGGCCAAGTGCATTCTGTCTCTCACCAGTGCCCTGACGATGATGGTACAATGGTGTGCATTCATTGCAGTGGCATGTACAGAGCTGTGCTTCAAGATCTCTTCATTGTTCCCTTGGTATAACCATTCCTGAGAGTGAGTTGCTCTTGTCCTTAAAGATAGTCATCATTGAAATTTTGACTCTTGAAGTGGCAAAAATATATTTTATCTACAAGATTTCTAATGTAACCATTTTCTAAACCTTTGCAGCATAGAAATTGTGATTGCGAATAAAACACATTTTAAATAGTACACTAGAAAAAAAAAGAGGATCATATTATCTTTGCCTTTCCTTAATACGTTCATAGCTTTGAAAAGTTTGTCTGGTATTTGCTTTTATTATAATTGTTGCGAAAGGGAAATTGAATTCAGAATCTGTATAGAATGATAAAGTAATTCCAAATAGCAGTTGTATCCATATTCATCACTGATCACCAAATGGGACTGCTTATAAATGTACTAGGAGACTATCAGAAAGGCACTGCTGATTTACTTTACATAGATAAACAAGCCACATAAAAAAATGAAAGCACAATGCTTTTGGAATTGTAAGTGATTAAACATTAATGACTGTAAGGCTTAGTCAAACACTGAAAGCCTTAAAGTCTTCCACAGTACATCATGTTGAGTGTCAACAGATAAAACAGAATGCCAATATTAGTTGGAATCTCCTTGAAAAGAGTTAAGCTCTGTCAATAGCTATAAATGTACATGTGCCAATATCTAAAAATCTATCATTCTCTACACACTTTTTACAAACTTGATTAGTCTGACCATACCAAAAATATTCTAGTACTACCTGGCCTTGAAAATAAACAATTCCGAAGTTCACAATTCACTTTATTTTTTTGTACGTGTGTGCAATGTGTATGGATTTGGATATTGATATGATCAAGTAATTTTCTACACGAAAAAAGGTATAAATAGAATAAATAAATTGAATCTTTCCTTCCAATTACTATAGTCAGTTGCCTGTAGATGTATTTTGGTGACATTATATAAATACTCATTTATCCAGATAACATTAATTTTGGTGTGATAAAGAGAACACAGTGTACTGGACATGCAAGACCTGAATTCTAATCTTCACTCAGCTGTTGATAAGTCATAAGACCTTGTAAAAACTATCACTTAACCTGTTCAGGGCAGTTACTATTGCTTTAAAGTAGGAAGGCCTTGTCAAATCCTTAGTTAATTTGAAGGACCAAATGAGGCAGTACATTCAAAAACATAACTGTAATTGTTGTTCCATTTGAGATAGTGTTGAGAAGCTCTGTATAAAACCATGAGAAGTTTGCAGACAAGAAATGGAACAAAGGGTAAAGTTTATGTGCATGGTGCTGAAAGTATAATGAATGATTTTAATTACTAATACCCAATTTTTCTGAGGAACAACGTTGCATCTTTCTAGAAAAATGCATTGATTAGGTGTTATAGGCATAAGATATAGCTGGAAAAATGACTGGGAGGAAATAAAGCCTCCTCTATTTAATAGATGAGAAGATCCATAACCGAGGGTGTAGAAAATCCTCAAGGAAGGCAAAGAGGAACAGAAATTCAAGGAAACATTTATAATAGAGGAATTAGGAAAGAAGACCACTTCTCAATAATCTTAACTTGTTTGTGAAATCTTTTCAAATCACAAAAAGCTATATGTGTGTAGATTTTTTCAGAAACCAGTAGAAGAACTAAATTTCAAGTTCATTTTGGCTAAGGATAGAAAAGAGACACCACATGCCAAGATAAAGAAGGCAGTATTATTGTCTTATAAAGAAGAAATCTCTAGAAATCCATAAAAGTTGAATTGACTTGACCAATCATAGGATCAGGAATTTAGAGTTCTAGTCAAATTTACCAAGATGGTTGAGAGAACAGAAGACTTCAGCCATCCCAGCTGCATGCGGAGTTAAGCGTAATGCATGATAAGTAATGAAAAATGCAGTGAGAGATTCATGATATTACATGATATTAAAAGAAGAGTATCACTTTCAGTGGATGCTGAAAGTATAATGACTCTAATAACTAACACCAGAATTTTTCTGAGGAACAGGGATGTATTTTTCTGGGGAGAAAATGCAATGGGAAGATTTCAAAAAGTGGGGAGGAATTTGATATTTTTTTGTTTCATTTCCATTTGGTTTTTTTCCCTTGTTTTATCTTAATGTATGAGTAGAATTTTTAAAGATAAAAACTCCAGAATATGTATTCCCCTTAAAATGAATATCCAAATTTCACTCTAGGAACTTAAAATTCACCCATACACTCCATCCAATTTTTTTCTTTAGTCAGAACATCTTCATTCATTCTGTTATTCAATAAGTCAAAAGAATTTTACTTTGTTCCCACTGTATGATAAATACAGTGCTGGATACTGAGTATGCAAAAATATTCCCCTCAGATCTTACTCTTCAGTGAGAGGGCTTGCAGTCTTGCTTTCCAATGTATACTGAGCTCAAAGCATTATTTTTAAAAAGCACTCATGGGTGAAAATACCCTCTGTCTTATGTTAAATGTTTATAATGAATAGTGAAGGTTTTAATTTAATAGCATTCTCATAAATACATCTTGAGCATTCAAAAATGATCACCCTTCAACATAATTAGTCTGATACCATTTTCCCACTTTTGTTAGTAAAATACAATTTGAGATAATCCTACAAAACATCAGAAATCTTATCTAAATCATTAAGACTTGGAAAGAGATTGCTTGGACATAAAAGTTTATAGAGGATGTTTATAATTTTAATGCCTTGGCTGGTAATACCTACAGTGCAAGAATGTGGCCAACTATGAACTCAAAACTTTGGTCAACTGGTACATAAGTAAATTGGCATTCTATTTTTTTTTGTAAGAGAGTCCCTGCCTTTAAGAAATATATAATCTAATTCAGTGTTTATTAATCCCTCTTGGATCAAGGAATTCTGAGGCAAAGAAGAAAGCTATGGGTCTCTCTATTGAATGGGCCACACAGGAATGTACACACAGAGAATGTTTCATATAGATAAGTGGATCTTTCCACTCCTATGCTATCTAATCAAGTTCACTATGATTACCAAAAAAAGTATACTAAGTTCTATTATTTGCAAAATCATGATATTTAGAAGACTTAAAATTTATCATATAATTTAGGATCATGGATCACTTATAGAGATATGATTTTAAAAGATATTTTACTAAAAAACAATGAAAAGAAGAAGATTCTGAGATACCTGAGGGCAAGAACAGTCTTTTTCATTTTGATATCCCTGAGGCCAAATGCAATCCCTGCCATATATATGGTAGGTACAAAATAACCTTTGGTGAAAAAAATAAAGATACTCAATAAAACACCAACTAAATATGCATCCCTACAGGTTTTTTTGCCTGCTGCTCAATGGGTCTTATAATACTTTAAGGTAAAGACTCCCCATTAGATTCATATCCTTCCTTTCCCAGCTGCCTCTGGCAGAGTCTGAATAATCTTCAAATTGCTGCTGTTGGTAGGGCTCAACCCTCTGGCCATCAGACCATGCTCTCTTTTGTTTTAAGATAAAATGTTAGAGCTTAAGTATTGCTGTAAAATGAAATAATATCTTTGGCACTGCATTTAAAATAGCAACCTGCCTAAAGGCAAAATTCTCTTCCCTTCACCACACTGTGTCTATTTCACATTCAGCACTTGCTCACTGAGCATCCATCTCCAGACACTGGGAGAGAGCATGGTGTGAGCCCAGCAAGCACAGAACCTGCGAGGGACAGGCAATGCAATGAAGATCACAGCTCTGCAGATCTGAAGGAAATCTGGCCCAAAAGCACAGTTGTGAAACATACACTGTGTTGACAATAATGGTGGGGAAGGTAAGCTGAATGATATGTTTTGGTATTTTATAGATAATCTTTACTTTGTCAAAATGTTTTTATTTAAAGAAAGCCACCCATACAGAGATATGTCAGAGGCAATGCTTATCATATTAGTCTGAAGATTAAAAAAATAATATTTTACTGATATGTTAAAAATAATTATGGCAAAATATCCTAAGTTCTTCTAAATATTGTGTTTATTTATAATTAAAAGAATATGGGATTTTATCTTAAAATGCACTAAATATCTCCAATGGTTTACATAGTCTCTTTCACTTTGTAGCAACATGGAAAAGGTAATCCTCTGTGAAAGACACCCAGCCCCCTCCTCCACCATTATTACCCCAACAGCAGCAAAATTCATTTTCCAATAAAAAAATATCATGTACAGAAAGATGTGTGTGTGTGTATCTGTGTGTGTGTGTGTGTGTGTGTGTGTGTGTGTAATAGTTTGAGTGATGTTGGGTTGTTATGCATAAGTACTGAAATTTGTTTTTTTTAAGTCCACCAATTATAGTATCTATATAGATAGATCAGATTATTTTATAGGTCAGGTAATTTTGTATGACTCATAGCATAATATAAAATAAACCAAGAAAGAAACCTTAAGCTTGAAATGAGCTTCTGTATAATGATATGTGAGTATAGCAGATGTTTTGCTCCATTAAACAAGGCCTTAAAAGCCTAAACTAAGGGTTGACAAACTAGGCAACCAGCAATCTAAATTCAGCCTGTGGTCTGTTTTTGAATGGCCCTCAAACTAAGGATGGTTTTTAAATTTTTAAAGAGTTATAAAACAAAACAAAGAGGGATATGTGACAGAGACCATACGTGGCCCATAAAGTCTAAAATATTGATTATCTGGCCATATGCAGAAATCTTCCGCCAACCTCATGTTTAGATTCTAATGGACTAGGGCTAGCTTGAATGTGCATTTGGATTAAGTTGGAAATACCACATTATTACACTAGGTGCTTTTCTCCTGATGTAGGCATTTGTATTGAAAACATAAAAATTTTCCTAGAAACAAATCAAATGCTTAAATTTTTACTTAAATCACATGAAATAGAGTTTGCTCCCTTATGGAAACTTATTTATTAGGAATGAATCTGTTTAGTGATCATTCTAGCAAATTATTTGACATATTTAGAAGAAACCTGGATCTGAAGTACAAAACTGAGACTTACTCAAGACAATGTCAAATTCTTATACCCAACTGTAATATTCTTTTCCATTAATTCTTCTTTAGGAAAAGCCTTATCTCTCCATGATTTTTAATATGTAGTTTTATATAAAGATACTTAAATATTTTGAATCTAAGAAAGTTTAAATGTTTGGTCAATAAAATAAAATCATTTAATATGCTTCTTTATCTTGTGAACTAACTTCATATAGTTCAGAATTCAAGTTCAATTAATGCAGTGGTATCATTAGTATTATATAATTCATATTAATATTTAAGTATATGCACAGAAAAGCAACTATTATTATATAGAACCAAAAAATAAGATTGCTCTGTTTAGTATTATTCCCAGATAGGTTTTTACATTGAATATGAAGCAATAAAATAATGTTAACAAATTATTTTCTTTTTTAAACATCAAATTGTTCCATGATATAATATCAAGGATAAATCTTATATCTTATAATGTCGAATTGTCACAGAACTCTAAATATTAAATAGGATGTAGAGATATAAGTACTATGAGAGAAAATTTAAATAGAATGTGTACTTACAACCATAAGAAAAAGAAGTCATTTTTCCTTCAAGTGCATTAAAAACTATTACAAGAATTAAATAAACAATGAATTTTGATGTCCATTTACTGGAAAAAGAAACTCCTTTATTTAAGCCTTTTTTTTCAATAAATAGACTGTTTTTCTTACTAGCCATAATTTTAGTTTGAGCCTTGTTCTGATATTTGAGATACCTTAAGACATTGTTACAATGCCTAGATCAAACACCTAAATATATTTAATTTTTGAGTTATGTATTAATGCTATTTTAGTAAGGAAAAGATGTATTGTTGGTTGTTTAAAATAGTTGACAACTCTGTACATTAAACAAGGTAAATTTACGAATAATACCCAAGATCAACTAAAAATAAAGATCAATGACTTGTAGTATGGATTTGAAAGGATATAGGTCCATGTAGAAGCTTCAAGATTTTTTTTCTTCCTTATTTTAAAACGAATGCACATCTTCTGTGGGTAAAACAGCCCAAAGCCTTCTCTTTTAAACCATCTTTTCTCGGAAACAACAAGCCTTTGACATCTGTGACACAGGAGACATGCAGAAGTCATTAAGGGTATCCCGAGGGGGTTCCAACAGTTGCTTCACTTTAGGGTGGGTGTGAGAAGGCTTAAAATTAAATTACTCTAAAATAAAGTTAGAGCACTAAGCAATTTCCTGCTTTCGACTCAGTAGGGTTTCCCGTGAGAAAAGAAAGTGGGCAAAAAGCTCAGACAGACAGACAAACATATTTACCCCTAGGTGGAAGGTACAAATTAAATTAGTCTGCTACAAAAGGGAGATGTTTTCTCCTTCTGTTCAGATGTCATGGTAGTGAGGAAACATAGTCTGGGGCCAAGAAAAATGGCACAAATGCATTCATCTGAGCTACCATTCATCCTGATCCAAGGTCTAAACAGAACACATAAAAGAACAGCACTGTGGAAGGACTTCCTCTCCCTAGTTACCAAGTTGAGATTTGCAAGGGAACATGGGAGCAGGGGGTGGGGATCTTTCCAGAATGTTTCAATGTTGATGGAACTGTCAGAGGATGTTATGGAGTTAATGGCTGAATCTGAAATCACATCAGTGTAATTTGATTCCATATTTCATAGAAAGAGCTGTATTTTATGGTGCACAGTATGGTATGTTTAAAGGTACATTGTGAACTTTCTTTCCCTCTGTAGCTGGAAACCAATATAGGCACTTCCAAAGAGTCAAGTATCTATTATAGTGCCTCATTAATATGCATGTTTTTGGCACTCAGTTTGGTTCAGCTGGTATGCTTTCCAGTATCTCATTCTTTATTTATATGAGACTGGGAGGTGTGACCTATGGAGCCAGTTGGCTGTCATGAATTGGAATATTCATTAAGCCTCATGAATTATGCATTAGCCTGCTTATAATACTGAGATCCACATTTGATCTAGCCAGAACTCTCAACTGCTTCCCATTTGATGGAATGATCCACATTTTGGTCAAACTATGCATGTGTTCTATACACTGCAGAAGGAGTGTGTGTATATTTGCTACCCAGAAAGACCTAGAGATTTGCAACTCACATCTGACTAAGTGAGTTTCCTATTTTTTGCATGTTTGAAAGGCACAGCAGACATGGTTCTCCCCTGGCAAACTAGGTTAGAGTAGCATTCTTCTCTAGCCTGATTACTATTTCCATCCATTACTGCCCTTGCTTATAAAAGTCACCAGTGACTGGTAAGCAGCCTGGATTACAAAAGATATGAGCTATCTCCTGGTGATCCACACATAAAAGCAAAGCCAAACATAAAGGACATGGAAAATGCTGTTAAGAATTTAGGTTCTCTTATCTAAAACAAGGAAACCCTTTTACTGATAGTCTTATCATTTTTTGTTGCCTTTTTATGGATAAGAATATCCAGACTACATAAGATCTAATTTTCAGTTTTGCTGATGTTATAAGATTTTATCAAAATTCAGAAAAAATTTTTATTAATTACTCAAGAAATATTTTAATTTTTAAATTAAGTGCATCTATACCTGTAGAAATAGGTTTAAAAAGTTGAAAAGATCAACTGGAAAACATTAATTGAATCTCTAATGCACATCAGCAAATTCAAGTACTAAAGGTATTTCATTTTTTATATTTTACTTCAAGCAGCTCAAGTTAAAATCCCCCTCAAAAAATATTTTCCATAAGTTAAACTATGTTTCATAAAGAGTTCTTTTCAAATCTTTGATTGCCATCCACTTTAGAAAGTTCCTACCCTTTCTTTCTCAATATAGAACTGCCCTAGAAGGAGCTCTTATTCAGGGAAGTAATTATTATCAGTTAAAGACTAAAACATAATTTAAATTTAGTCCAATCCATTTGCTAAATTCTGGCAGAGTGGACTAAAGAATCTATAGCCAGCTCTACGAAAGGTCATGGGTAAGTCCTGGGTAAAATGGCATTGTTTACAGATTTTTTAGTGAAGAGATTAGCTGTCATTTATTTTCACATACCTAACTGAGGAGCTTTAGTGGTTCCCAGCAAGAATGTGTTCTCTTCTCTTTCTTAGCCTGTCACATCCTTGTCAGTTTCAATAAAATTACTTACCTGAATTATGCAAATGAGGCTTTGTTATGTCCAGCTCCCATCATTGTTCATCTCCACTACAGCTGAAAATTCTAGCAGACCCCTTGCTTACACTGTCTGATTCCAGGACTCCTTAGGTCAAGACCTTTCAACCTCAGAGCTTGACTTATGCCACAACCATTTGACAAATCGCCCAGACCCTCACAAAAGCTGGTTGAGCTCCAGAGTGGCTGCTCTCTCTATACACCACTGTTTCTCTGTTTTGACATTTCCTTCTCACTTTTCCTCTCAGTAATTAGACAAAAGGAGAAAAAGACATTTGTGTTTAAAGAATGCTTTCATTTAGGACTGTGATAAATGGCTCCCCTTTCCAAGAAGCTGCAATCCCACTGAAGGACAGAAGGTTCCTTCACAAGGGGCCTGGATAGAGAAGGCCGCCCACCAGAACCTTCCCGGACTTCAGCTTTGCCTCTAAACAGCCTGCAGAGAGTGTCCACTGATCTCTTCTTGTGTTTTCAGTAACACTAAAAAATGGGAAAACAAAGCATGAACTTCCATGTTAAAAGTATCATGATTGTAAATACAAGTGTGTCAAGTTTATAATTTAAATGTTTCTAAGAATTTTGGGTGTTAAAAAAAATTTGGAACAAAGGCGTTGTGTTTATTCTAAGATTATTTTAATATTATTCAAAATCAACTGCTCAAGTATTAAGATTAGAATATATCCTGCTCCCCTGTAAAAGAAGGAATTGACACAACTATCATTTTAGCCACTCATGAAAAATTTGAAATATTTGTGGGAAGTTTGATCATCCTACATTTAAAGTAAAATACAATATATCATGTTGCAAAAGGGAAATCTGGTATTGTAATGAAAGAAAAAAGTTTTAATAGGGAGTAACTTATGTCAACCATGTTTTCATAAGCCTCTTTCAGAATAGTGAGTTAATGTTTATTGTTCTGTAGGGGAAGAAAGATTGCCAAACAGGTAAACTAATTGAAACAGCATGTGACTCAACTGTTGAGAGTTTCAGTGAGGAATTAGTGTGTTACTATTTTTGCTATGGTTAATCTGTCGTCTTTGCTCTTGGTAGTGCATTAATCAGGGCACCACCAAATGATATTCTCAAACCAGACCAATTGCCTCCAATATGATATCATGCTTTAGTTAGTAAACCAATAAATTTGTCTTTAAAGTTTAAAGCATGATACATGATTTTATTCACAAATTAAGGAAGGAAAAGAATAAGAAAATATAAAAAAAAAATTTAAATACCCACTTAAATTGGCATATGCCATTTATCTGATTTATAGAGCACTATATTTATACTGATTTAAGTTAATCTCATGAAATTATGGAAGTTTAAGTACTTGCAAGATAGCCTTACTTTTACTTTATATTATTTCTAATAATTATAGCTCTTGCTAATAGATTTACAATAACATTTATTTTAATAAAAATGAAACTTGCACATGATTTTTAAAAGCCTGTGTTGATTTATGTGGTCCCTTCTTCTCTTTCTTGTGTTTAGTTGTAAGAGCTAAAACAATATAAATGAATAAACATGTCAGAGTTTCTATCCCCCCAAATCAAAACAAAGCTAAAGGAGGAATCAATTTTATTTGGATTTTTAGTAAAATCTTGGTGAGGGAACAGGGACTTTAGATGTTTCCCATGTAAAAGGCACTAGACCAGGCAGCCTGATATACTTGAAATAACACACCCTCAGAACTAAACGTCACGGTGGATTCTGCTTCAGAGATCTTTTCCAGCATATGGGCATGCATTTAGTGGGGAAAGGAAACCATGAGAACCCATTTGGTAAACCTTTAACTGGTATAGTGTATGTTTAGCTGTTAGTTTCTATTTATTCTATGAATTGAACAGAACAGGGTGAACCTGCTGATGCATAATTAAAAATGAATATCAGTAAAGCCTCACAACTCCAACATTTAAAGGAGTCATGGTTTATTGTAAAAGGAAGCTAATATGATACCAAAAAACTATAACTTTAAGCATATCCCTAACAGAAACTGTGTTTTTGTATTAATATATGACTTTGAAGATTTGTGGGACTTCTTTGAGGCTTTGTGAGCTCCAATATGAACACCCTCATGTTTTTTAAAAGTTGATTTTATTTCTTTTTAGAGACCTATCTGCTTCCATATGCATTTTGTCAACAAAAATATCTTTCTGTTTTTAAAGCAAAAATGTCTGCTTTCCCTGGTGAATCATAATCAAATGATGCCTTTAGTGGTTTCAGATAATTAGAACTGACTCAGTTATTCATATAAGAACTAAAAAATTAATATGAGCGCCTTTAAAAGATGGCCCTGATTATTTAGAAAAGTCACAGGCTAAATTTGCTTACTCACTAACATGCCATTCCCTTAAAAGGCAAAGATATTTCTAAATTTCATATCAAAAGACATTATAAATTTCATATTTCTAAAGCATACCATAACACTCAGTAAATTTTTGTCCCTGCCCATTCACTTATCCTAGCACTTTTTTGTTTACAATACTACACTTTGAACCCTTCAAGTATAAAAAAAAATATTGTAGTTTGTTTCTCTCAATTGTTCAGAATTTATTCAATGTTTGATACATATCTATCAAATGAAGAGACCAAAACAGAGGAATTTAGTCTTAAGGATTTCTTATGGGACATATTTTGTTTCCAAAAAAGGCAAGGGACAAAAAGCAAGAAAAATTACAATAATAAATCCAACATGTATCATTTTGATTCTGCATTGCTTATAGAAAAAAATTAAATTAATAGATACAGACTTTCAGTGTCAGCTTCAATACGTAAAAAATCTTAAAAGTAATCACCTCATCCATTCAACAGGAAAAAAATATTTAGCCAATATGAAAAATAATCAGACTTTTCAGGAATTGATGTTGTAGGGGAAATTACCACCCTAAACTCTAGAAAACGGGAACAGCCTGAGATACAACAACCGAGATGTGTTTATGCAGAGCAAAAGCTCCTAGGACCATATACTAGTTGAATATTTAAAGGATAATTTTTACAAATTTAATTTGGGCTGTAGGAGAATAAGAAACTCCTGAGGACCACAGTCTCAGGAGGGTACCACACTTTCATGGGCTTTACTTCCAGGACATCACCAGGTTCTCAAGTTAAAGATCTGGGAAAGATATCCATATAGGTCTGGCAGGAGCTATGGAAGAGTAACCATTGTCAAATACTCTGAGAGTCTTCTCTGTAACAAAGGCTTGGACCCCTGGTAAAAAGAATTTGCCTAAGCCATATCCCAGTTGTAAATATAATATGAATTCATGCCAGGCCCAGTGTCACACACCTGAAATCCCAAGAGGCTTAGGAGGCTGAGGCTTGAGGATCCCAAGTTCAAAGCCAGACTCAGCAAAAACAAGGCACTAAGCAACTCAGTGAGACCCTGTCTCAAAATAAACAATAGGACTGGGAAATGTGGTTCAGTGGTCAAATACCCCTGAGTTCAATCCCTGGTACAAAAGAAGAAGGAGGAGGAGGAAGAGGAGGAGGAGGAGGAGGAAGAAGAAGAAGAAGAGGAGGAGGAAAGAAAAACCATTAATTCAATTACTCTAGGACATATAGCTTCCTTATTTTACTCAAGGGTTGTGGCTCAGTGGTAGAGTACTTGCCTGGCACGTGTGAGGCACTGGGTTCAATCCTCAGCATCACATAAAAATAAATAAATAAACAAAATAAAAATATTATGCCCATCTACTCTACAACTTAAAAAAAAAGATTTTTTTTAAAAGAAAGAGCTTCAAGGAAATAGATTAGGAATTCTGTGGTCAATGAGCTCAGAATGGGGGACAGGTAAGGAAATTAGACCACCAGAAGCACACTTCTGAAGGCAGTGTGCTTAGTGGACCCAAGAATTAGTTCCACTAAAACACCAATAATTAATTGAAGACAACAGAATTTTTTACCTCTCCTATATTTTATCACCACAACAACCAGTATGATAACCTTAGATTGCAGTTTTCAACTGCAAGACACAGACTTTCTCTGAGGAAGAGGATAGGGAAATCCAATGTTGAGGGTAGAGAAAAAACAAAATTAATAGAAGAATTTGAATCCTCTGATCTTATAGCTACAGCACATATTAAACACAAACTCACAGTCAGATTTTCTAGATCTTAGTAATGAAGGCAGATTGATCTCAGTTGTCATTACCCAATAAAATATTTCCAGCTTTCTATGAAAATATTAAACATTATGCCAAAATCAAAAAAAAAATACCTAAAGAGAAAAAATCAGTCATCTTAACTATATTTAGGAATGGCAAAGATATTGGAATTATCAATCAAGAAATTTAAAATGAGTGGGATTAATTGAGTAAGAGGCTTAATGGGAAAAATAGGTGGTGTAGGAAAATAAATGGATTGTGTAAGTAAATAAATGAAAATTCTAAGTAAGAAAAAATGCTAGAAACTAAAAACACAGGAATAGAAGTAAGGCAGGCCTTTAGTTGACTCCTAGGTAGACTAGACACAATGTCAAATAAAGCATTAGTGAATGTGAAGATAGGTTAATAGAAACTATCAAACTGAAATTTAAAGAGAAAGGGAGATAAAAATATATACAAGAACTGTGGGATAATTTTTAAAAAGCATAACAAATGCATAATTAGAATACCTCTGAATAAGAAAGAAAAAAAAGAGCAATAGAAACATTTGAAGTAAATCTTCCAAAATGATATACCTTAAATCACAGATTAAAACAATAAAAATTTCACTTAGTCATATTATATTCAAATATTAGAAAGTGGAAGACAAAGAAAATCTGGAAAGAAGTAAAAAATAAAAATCTTTTTTTATGCTAAAACTAGTATAAGAATTACAGTGGACTTCTCAACAGAAACCATAGAAGCAAGATGAGAATGGAGTCAAATACTTAAAAGTATTGAAAAAAATTAGCAATTTAGAGTCTAGAACCAGTGAAATTTTCCTTTAGAACTGAATCAGAAATAACGATTTTCTCAGAAAATTCAAAGTTGAAGTAATTCATTGTCAAGACACCTACAGTGCAAGTAAACTTTAATATACTTCATAGGCAGAAGAAAAATCGTACAGAAAAGAAACTTTTCTATGTAAAAAAAAAAGAAGAACAATAGGTAAGAAAAAAAGGTTAAAATATTTTGTTTTAAGAAATAAAGTATGGCATTTGTTGGTAAATAGATGGAACTATAGAACAATGCTAATTGAAATAAGCTAGACTCAGAAAACCAAGTATTGAATGTTTTCTCTTATTTGTGGAAGCTAGAGAAAAACAAGGGTGAAAAGGAGGTAGCTGGATGTGGTGGCAAGCACCTTTAATCCCAGTCACTCAGGAAGCTGAGACAGGAGGATCACAAGCCTTGGCAACTTATCCTGGCCCTAAACAACTTAACAAGACTCTGTCTCAAAATTTTTAAAAAAATTTAAAAGAGCCACAGATATGGCTCAATGATTAATCACTCCTGAGTTCAATTCTTGGTACCAAATAAAATAAAATAAAAAAAAATAAAAAATAAAAGTGAAATCCCATGAAAATAGAAGGGATAGCAATATAATAGAGGAGAACAGAGGTGAGATAGAAAATGGGAGAAACTGAAGGATGAAATTAACCAAATTATGCTCTGTAGCTATATAAATATTCCAAAAATGTGAGTTTCACCTTTTTGTGTATAAAGAACCAATTAAAAAAAAGAAAGAAAGAAAAGAAAAAGAAACAACAAATAAATAGAAGGAAGACCAGTACAGTACAGGAAGGGGGACAGGGAGAGGGAGGAGGGGAGAAAGAGGAAGTACTGGGGCCTGAAATGAAGCAAATACATGATTATTCATGCATATATGATTATGTCAAAATGAACCCAATTACATAGAACTATAATACATTAATAAAGCCATTTTACGATTTTAATATTTTTTCTTATTTTAACTTATTTAATTAAGACAAATGCTATTTAATGTAATAATAGTAAGAATGTGTTTGTAAACACATGGGTAAATAAAATGAATGACAATAATGTAAGAAAAATTGAAGTATATAACCTCAAAATATATACTGTAATTTAAAAATGAAGATTATCAATTTTCTTATATATGAAAAATGGAGATGAACAATTATAAAACAAGGGGGAAATTTTAAAAGTGGTAAAATCAAATGTAATCAACAGAAAATGCCAAAGAAAGGATTTTGTTAGTTACACATGACTGTATAATCACTCTATCACTTTAAATGCCAATACTCTATGTATACCAATTAAAAGACAGAAATTGTCAGAGTGGATAAGAAAACAAGACAGTTAGACGATTTTTTTTCTAAAAAAAAAACACATTTTAAAAGACTTAGATTAGGAGTAAAGGGAGAATAAAAATATACTAACATCAAAATAAATCCGGACTAGCTATATTAATTTCAAAAAATTTAATTTAAAACAAAGAAGATTATTAATGATAAAAATGGGCATTATATAATGATAAAAGAAGCCAATTCTCCTAGAAGACACAACAATCTTTAATATGTATGTAACTAATGCCAGAGTGTCAAAACACATGAGGCAAAAACTGACAGAACTGTGGAAGAGTAATAGATAAATTCACTACTATGGTTGGAAATATCAATGATTTTTAAGTAATTGATAGATCTAGCAGGTAGAGAATTATCAAGAATCATGATGACATAAACAGTGTTATCATTCAAGTTGATCTAGTAGTCATTTGTAGAATTCTCCATCTCACAACAACAGAATACATATTCTTCACAAGCATAGGTGGAACTTTAATCAGATATACATCAGATCAAAACCATATTTTGAAAAGTTTAAAAGAATAAAAATTATACTAAGTACACCTATAGATCACAAAAGAATAAATCTAATTGGAAATCAATAACATAAAGATAAATGCAAATTCCTATACATCTAGAACTATATAAAACACACCCAAATAACCAAAGGTAAAAGAGTAAATCTCAAAATAAATTTAGAAATATTTTGAAATAAACTAAAACAAAAAATCAATTGTCAAAATTTGTGGACAGCACCAAAAGCAATATACTGAGGAAAATTTATAATATTGAATGCATATATTAAAAATAAATAAAACCTAAAATCAATAAACTAAGCTTCCTCTTCAGTGAATTAAATAAAGAAAATTCATTTAAACCCAAACAGAGCAGAAGAAAAGAAATTTAAAATTTAGAGCAGAAATTAGTGGATTTGAAAATAGGAAAATAACAGAGAACAATAAAAATGTCAACTTTTCAAAAGACTAACAAAATTATTATAATTCTAACTAATCCAAAAAAAAAAAGTAAAATAAATAATCTAGAGATACCAAAGAGTGGTTATTATTACTGGATCCCATGAATAGTGGAAAAAGTAGTAAAGGAATGCTATGAAAAACTCTATGCTCATAAATTTGATCTTTTAGATAAAATGAACCAATTTCTTGAAAGATACAAACTACTATAAATTACACAAGGGCAAGTACATAATCTAAATAGATTATATCAATTTTAAAAATTGAATCATAATTAATCCTTCCAAATAAAAAGAAAAAGCCAATCCAACTGGCTCTACCAATGAACTCTACCAAATAATTAAGGACTAGAACAAATTACCCATAATTTCTTCCAGAAATAGAAGCAGAAGGAAAACTTCCTAATTCATTCTGTGATGTCAACACAAGAGAAATTAAAAGTAGTTAGATTAGAAAGGAAAACCAAAGATAAACCAAAGATATTACCAAAGAAGAAAGTTCACTACAATGTATCTTATAATAAATAATGTAAATCTAAATAATAAAACCCCACCTAAATAATTTTTAATTTACTTTTTGTTGTAGATGGGCACAATACCTTTATTTTATTAATTTATTTATTTTTATGTAGTACTGATGATACAACCCAATGCTTCACACATGCTAGGCAAATGCTCTACCACTGATCCACAACCCCAGTACTCCCTACCAAATCTTAATATTATAACTTGTAAGTGTGCTATATTACATGGTAAAACAGACTTCATAGATGTAAATAAGTTCTCAATTTTGAGATGGAAGTTGATCCTGGATTATTCATATGACTTAATGTAATCACAGGTGTTCTTTTAGGAGGGAAGCAGAGAGGGAGGCTTGACTACAGCAGAAGCTTAGGTAACATAGGAAGCAGAGATTGGACTAAAAACAAAGAAATGCATGTAGTCTCTAAACCTGAAAGAGATGGGAATTGAATTCTTCTTTAGAGCTTCTGAAAACAACCATCTCTTTCAAAACCTTCATTTTAGCCTCATAAAACTCATTTCAGATCTCTGACCTCTAATTCTATAAGAAAGTACATTTGTATTGTTTTAAGTTATTAAGTCTGTGGCATTTGTTACAGCCACAATAAAAAATTATATACACAAAGATCCAGAAATTCTCAGCAAGAACAATAGCAAATAAAATTCAACAATGCATAAAATAATTATAAAAACACCTCCAGTGGAATTTATTCTTAGGTATGCAAGTCTGATTCAACATTCTAAAATCAGTGTAATCCACCACTTCAACAGATTAAGAAAAAATATATGATCACATCAATTAATGTGGAAAAGGAATTTAATATAATCCAATACCTACTCATTACAAAAATTCTCAGAAAACTAGGGACAGAGAGGATGTTCCTCAATTTGATAAAAAAGAAAATTACAAAACACCTATACCTAACATAGTAGATAATGGCAAAAGACTGGATGCTTTCCCCTTAAGATCTGGAGCAAGGTAAGGTAGCTCTTTGTCACTAATCCTATTTAACATTACACTGGAGTATAATGAGCTAGTGTGATAAGGCAAGAAAAAGAAATAAAAAGTAGTTAGATTGGAAAGGAAAAAAGCAACTGTCCTTCCTTGTTCATATCTGACATATTGTTTACATGGAAAATCCTAAAGAATCTACAAACACATACCAAAAGGGGGGAAAATAATCTCTTGGAACTAGTAAGCAAGTATAGTTGAGTCTCAACATATGGGGTCAAACATCAAGGGAAATTGCTTTTCAACATAGTATCAATAAAACAATTAGAAATGAAATGTTTTAAAATACCCTTTACAATCACAAAAAAGATGAAATATTTTGGCATGTAAATATAACAAAATATATTCAGTATTTATGACTACAAAACTCTAATTAAATAAATTATAAGAGATCTAAATAAATAGATATTCCATGATCATCTAAAGTAATACTTAATATGATAAAGATATAAGTTCTAGACAAATGTATTTACAGTTTCAAAGAAATTCCAGTCAGAATTCTAGTCAGCTATTTACTAGATATTGGCAATTTGATTCTAAAGTTTATGTGTAAAGGCAAAGACCTAGAATAACTGATACGACTGAGGAAGAACAGTGAAGTCAGAAGACTCATGATCTGATATCAAGACTTACAATTATGGTACAGAAACACATAGATTAATAGAATAAAATAGAGAGTCCATAAATGAACCCATACAAATATGGTCAACTGATCTTTGACAAGGATGATTTTTATGGAGAAAAGATAGTCTTTTCAACAAATGGCGCTAGAACAGAGGGTATCCATACATATAAAAAATTGAACCAAGACCCAGACTTATACTCTTACCATTACTGGTTCAGGATGGCTGATAGATTTAAATGGAAAATCCAAGACTTCTGGAAGAAACATGGGAGAAATTTTTGGTGATCTTAGATTTGGTGATATTTTAGAATATATCAAATTACAATTCATGAAAAAAGAAAAATTTGATGGGTTATATTTTATTAAAACTGAAACCTACTCTTTGAAGAATACTATTAAGATTATCTGGAATAAGACCACATCTTGAAAAATATTTATTACACACTTAGTTGACAGGGAAATTATACCAAAACATACAAAAGACACTTAGGGTTCAACAACAGCGGGTGGGGGGGGACAATCCAATTGAAGGATAACAGGGCAACTCAGTAGACACCTTATTAGAGAAAAATAGAGAAGGCAAGTAAGAATATCTAAGGATGAATCACATTATTGTCACTGGAAAATGCAAATTACAGCAACAATAGTATACCACTGCATGCCTTTTATAATAATCATGAAATCCAAGAAAATCTTAAAAGCAATTCATGATGAGTATATAGAGCAAACAGAATTCTGATTCATTTCTGGTAGAAATATTAAACAATCATTTCAGAAAACAATTAGCAATTTCTTGCAAAGGTAAATATAGTTTTACTGTGCAATTGTGCTCCTAGGTATTTACACAGTGAATTTGAAGGCATGCATGTAACAAAAGAGATGCCCTGATGCCTTAAAACTGTCAGGGCCATCAAAATCAAGGAATGTCTGATAACCAATCACAGCCAAGAAGAGCCCAAGGAGATATGACTAAATGCAATATGGTTGCCTGGATTGGTTCCTGGAATAGAAAAAAAAAAGATGATAAGTAAAAATCAAGAGAATCCAAAAAAAGTCATAGTTTAGCTAATGATATATCAATACTGTGCATTAAGGTATTGTGACAAAAATATTACCCTAATGTAAGTTAATAATAATAGGGGAAATTGGTCTGGGGTACATGGAAATAAACTCTCTGTATTGGCTTTGTTATGTTTTGAAAAAATATGTAACTACCCAAAAACCCCCCCAAAATATTAGAAATATGTTTTAAAATTAATAGATAAGATGTCTTTCTATGATTGCATGATATATGAATAAGGAGAATTTTCAAAGTCACTTTCAACTCCATGTATTGCCCTATTTTTAAACATAATCATTTTTAACATATACTATAATTCATGATTCAGTTAGCAAATGCTTCAAAGCTTCTCAACAATTCCTAGCATACAGCTTGACCTTTAAGATTTTCATACATTTTGCCATAAGAAAAAATGTTTCCATGTAATGAGCTTGATCTTCTGCCATACAGGCTCTGCCTGTGCCTAACAAGGGCTGACAAGGAATCGTTCTCCTTTACTGCATTGCCTTTCTCTTCCTAGCACCTGCCTTCCCCACCCAGTAGACTTCTCTCCCCAGTGCTCACCCTCCTGATGCTCAAAGGTGAAATGGTACAAGTAAGTTCCCAAATGCATGTGGCTGAAAGCCTGGGATAAGACAGGAAATGAAAATCACTATCCTGGCACACTTGCCTCTATTCTGTGTTCCTGAGAAAACAAGTCTATAGTTGTCAGCATGGACAATTATGGCTTTAGATTTCAGAGAGAGAACTCTTGGAAAAATTGAAGTGGAATAAGTTATCTCTGAGCATATCTATTCCTCAGTTTTCCCATTTGTTACATGATAAAACTTGAAATCATACCTCACTTCATCTCCTAATGAGAACAAACCCTAAGGTAAGGACCAAGTAAAGTGTTCATCATAGACCCCATTCGGCAAGGTCAGTGTGATCCAGGTGCTAAATTACTCCCATGAGATGCAGGTGCTGAACGACTCCCAGAGTCACAGACTCCTGGAGCTAAATGTTCTTAGCCATATTCATACCCTCTGTTCTCTCTCTCAACAGGGACAAAGGGAGGTCAGAACAGGCCCCTGGAGGGCAAGAGTGGGAAAAAGACGTGTGCAGCCTTTCCTTGGCAGACAAATATTCATTTTTACGAGTTGGAAGCCTCCGGCTCCCTCCCTTGAATCAGAGACTGCAGCAGCTCAGGCTGCTGCAGGATGTATTTGTCTTTCCTTGCACATTATTATTTTATTGTTATTACTCTCATTCCTTCCTAACTGTGAGCCAATGAGCAGAATTATTTTTATTTACTCTGATTTTTTGGATGCTTGAATATATTACTTCAATATAGTTTATAATCCCTATAATAGCACGTAATGGTTATACTTTAGACATTTAAAGGCAATTGGGCACATTCAATATGCTCATGACATATAACTTTATAATGTCCTATCTCTTTCTGTATTAAATGTTTCATGTTAATAAATTCTAGCCTATTTTGTGTTTTTATATTTGTGTGTATAAACTCATAAAAATAATAATAACTGGCATGAATTTTTCTGGTAAACTTATAGTGTGAAAATATAATTGAGAATAGTTGATACCAGAGGTAAAGCTTTATAATTGAAGAAATCAACTAGAACATAAAGATGTCCTAAAATTCAATTTCAATAGGATTCTGACCAGATCCAAAAATAACATCCTGGCAATCCATTTGAATAAAATTCTTCCTAGCATCAAGCATGCGATATACTCGACTTTATGGCCAAAAGTAGTCTGTGTGCAGATGAATCATCCTCTGTCTGACCCAGACTCCTGACAAAGAATGATTTTCATTGTAAACTAATTTTTATAATGTCCTAGTTTCAATGTCATCTGTGTCACTAACACAACGTTTTTCCAAAATGCTGGCTCTGCCTTGCAGAAGCTCTTCAGCCTCTCTGACAAGTCTGAAGAGGAGGATTAATAACCAGATATGATGGAGCATGATGACATGACATCATCCTCAAAGGTGACCCAGGGCCAGACCAGAGCCCACACCCCCAGCGCACATTATTGTTGACTGTTGCAGCTGTCCCTATTGTCCTGTCAGACGTGTGCAGGGTGATGGAGGGAATACATGCTGGTGGCCAGAAGAAGGGGCTAATCATCTTTGGAAGTGGCAATGAGTAGGTTAGACTTCTCTTTATTTTTTAGAAGAGATGCATGTCTCATTGCACACATGTAAGAAAAGTAGAGTGTGAAACTAAGGGAGAAGGCACTTAAATAAACCTGCCAGCAGGGTTTCAGGAATTTAATAAGCATAATTCCAGTAGCTTTAGGTTTAATCCTTTGTGCCTGCACAAGTTAATCCTTTATTTTTGTGCTGGAAGAAATTTAGCAGCTTTTCTCTCTGGTCCCTCATTATTTATATTCATCCCATAACAACATTCTTTTGCTCTAAAGCTATGCTGATTCATTATGAAAAAAAAAAAAAAAGCAAAACTATTCTCTATCAAGTTCCTCTGTAGGTAATAGCTAACTTTAGTCTAATGTAAGATCTTTAATTATGACCCAGAATTTTTTCTCTCCCCTGGAAGAACTCCACTACTTTTCAGTTTTTGCTTTCACTTACATGTAAATTATACAGCATCAGGTTCAAAAAAAAAAATGCTAATTGAAATTATACCTATTACCAATTACAAAAGAGTAGGTAAAGCATTAAATTTTGGTAGATCTTCAAAAATGTTTGTTCTGTTAGATAACAGGAATTTAATTTTCAGTGATTTGATGTGATAACTGGACTTTCAAAATTACAAAGCTAAAATCTTTGTGTAACATGAAGAGGAGTAAAATGATTATAGAACTTTAATAACAATTCTCCAATGTATTGTCACTTATTTTAATAGATCCCTGAAGATTCATTTTTTCTTTTTTTCTTTTCTCTTGAAAAGGGAGGCTAATTTATATTGCTTCTGGAGTATTTGGGGTCAGAGAATAAACTTGGGACAAAGGAAAGCTACTCAAGCAAGAGAATCTTTCTAGATTATATATTTATGCCTTTTTTTTTCAGCTTTCAATTTATTTGCTTGGATACCATAAATCAATTAATTAAGAAAATTATATTTTACTCTTTGAATTTATGTTAAAAAGGAAGAAATAATTTGACACATAAATTTTCCTCAGGAATATTCATGTGATAGAAATAAATTACTTTAAAATATAGAGAATGCGTGCTTACTTTTTTTAAAATAATGTCCATTTTGGGGGCAATTTTAATAAAAGCAGCAATCCTTTCCAATTTAACACAGTTTTTATAATGCATGGACTTTTTACAAATTTAAATTATGGATAATATTTTTAAAGCATGCTATCATTTACAGATAAACATGCTAACAATTATCTATAAAGTATAAATGGGGATGCTAAAGAAACACTAAAATATGAGTCAGTAATAACAACTGTAACATACTCATGTGAAATGAGGAGATAAATATAGTAAATATTTTTAAAATATTGACGTGAAATTTGAATTTGTGGGACAGACTATCACACTAGAGTCATATCAGACTTAATTAAAAGTCCAATTTTAGTCTAAATTCCAGCTGGTTCACAGTATAAATAAGGCAAGTTAATTTCTCTAGATTTGATTTTTAATTCTTACAAAATTGATAAAAAAAATTCTGAACTCTTTTGTTCATCTACACTTTTGGAAATTATACATCACTTTCTGTTATCTTAATGGCATCCTTTGGCTGTTACAAGTGAGAATGTCAGTCCTTTGCTTGGCAGCCTCCTGCCCTTTTGATTAGTCAGTGGTTCTATATAATGAGTTGTTGCCCAGAAAATAGTAATTGTTAAACACTTTGAATAGTACTGCCTTAAATATTTTTCATGCACTTTTACCCTGAATTACTTTGAAGATAATTGACCTCTTTGCAAATATTACCAAGAACTTGGAAAATTCTACAACAATTATCTCCTTCTACCTCCCACATTATTATTTATCACTTAGGTCTCTCATTCATTTGATCTCTAATCCTCCAAAAATATATTTTTCTTCTGACTTGATTGCCATCATATGTTAGTTAAACTCCCTTTTTTTTCCTCCTTGTTTTCTTGCCAGGTATTTTTGTTTGATTTTCTTCTTATGAAAATTTATTGTTTCAAAATTTTTTTTAGAAAATATCTGTCAGTAATAAAGATGCTCAGTCTTTCTTGTCTGAAATTGCTTTTGTCTCAACCTTAATCAGGAGTGATAACCTGGCTAGACATTAAAATTCATGCAAAATACTACCACTAATAATTTTCCTAAGTTCATTAAAGACAGTAATAAAATACATTCTGAAGAAATATTTGTCACTCATTTATTATCTATCTTTTCTATTACTATTTAAGATTCTTTATACAGCTTTACCAGTATGTGTCTTAATGTGGGCTTATTTCTATTTATTATAATTTTGATTCACTAAATCTATGAATTACAGATTTGAGTATTCTTTCATTCAAGAAAAAATTTTCAGAAGTTATTATTTTAATAAAAGCAGCAATCCTTTCAAATTTTCAGAAGTTATTATTTTAAATATTTTCTTACTCCATTTTTTAATCTTTGCTCTGAATAAATGCTCTTTGTACATATAGTGTTCAATTCATGTTCCATCTCTCTTTTTCTTTCTCATTATTTATATTTTCTTTTCTCTATGTCTTGTTTTGGATGACTTATTCAAATACACCTTCCAAGTCACTAAATTTTTCTTCATCTATGTCTATATCCATCCACAATGTTTTATATTCAACAATCAAGTTGTCAAATTTTAGAAATTCTATTTGATTCTTTTCCAAAATGTTCTTTCTATATATATACATTCTGGGTAAGATTGTCTGATATTGGAGTTCAGTAAGAGGAAGCCCATTATTGTCCTACACCTAGAACTCATCTTCCTATAGCTCTATCAGTAATAAATACTATTTTAACCTCTTACCTTGCTCCTAAATTATGCTCCAGTATTTTTTTTTCCTGAGGTTAAATGGGTTAGCATTTTAGAAAAAAAAAAAGAAATAACAGTGATACCTAAAACTCAACTGTCTACAGGAATTACACAAACATCATGACCAGTGGAGCCAACCTATGAAAACTATATCAGACCCAGAGAGGAACTGACAGTAGTTGTTATTCAGCAGTATCCAATTATTTCCAGGTGGAATGTAGACCTATTATTGCCAGATTTGGGGGGTTTTCAAAGGAATCCAAATATCTCTATTACCTGTGAAATATCTCAAATTCTGAGTGTTGGAAAAGTACCAATTACTGGTGAAATGGTTGGGATCTTTAATGTCTCTCAAGAAGCTCATCTCTTAGGCAATGTAGAAATTTTCAGAGATGAAAAGATTAAATTATGAGAGATGTAAACACATCAGCTATAACCTCATTATTAATCCAGTTCATGGATTAATAATTAGAATGGACTGCTGGGTGGTAACTGTAGGCAGGTGGAATGTGGCTGGAGGAAGTAGGTGACTGGGAAAATGGCCCTGATTTTATCTGTCTCTGGCTCCATACTCTTTCTCTCTGTGTTTCCAGCTGCCATGTGCTAAGTAGCTTTCCTCTGCTATGCCCTTCTGCTATGATGTTATACCTTAACTCTGGCCTAAAATAATGGAGTTGGCTGACTAGGGACTGAGTCCTCTGAAACCATGAACCCCAATTCAACTTTTCCTCCTCTAATGTTTTCTTGCCAGGTATTTTTGTAAGAGTGACAAAAAGGTGACTAACACACAATAAAAGCCTATCTGTTGGCCATATATGCAAGCCAAAATTTTAGAATCATACAAACCTTGAATGCAAGTTTAGATTTTGAAAACCAGTTTACTTGGGGCTGAGGCTGTAGCTCAGTGGTAGAGCACTTTCCTAACTGTGTAAGGACTGAGTTTGATTATTAGCACCACATAAAAATAAATAAATAAAGCAAAGGTATTTAAAAAAAAAAAACAGTCTACTTAACTTCTCTAAGCATTAGTTTCATATCTATAAAATGGAAACCATAAACTTTTGTGTTAATTAAATGAGAAAAGGCAGGTAATACATCTTCAGTAATACTCTATATATAGGACCTTTATTAATAAAGTTTTAGAGAATTCTCTCTTTATGGATTGTAAATATTAGGCTTTATTCCCAGTGTTCAATATACAATTCTATCTAGCATGGACCTATTAATAATTCAACAACTGTTAATTGAATAAATAATTAATGTTTGTTGAATATGGCTTAGTTTACAAACTTGGTCGTATTTCCTATATTTGATATATGATGCTATAGAGCTAATTATATTTTTGTAAAGTTTGTGAAGTTAGTGTAAAACATTAATAGCTATAAATTTGTTCATTCAACTAGCTAAGCTATTCTCTGAAAAAAGTTAGAGAAATTTTGCAGAAAATCTTTCAGATCTCAAGAGTGCTACTTAATAGTGTCCTTCCATATAAGCACAATTGTTAAAGAGCTAATGTGTACCAAGTACCAGAATCTAGATTCTGTACCAGGAACAAAGACAGAAACAGAGCTGACATTGTAGACATTTTCCAGGTTCAATAGCACTTAAAGCTTTCAGATGAAAAAAAAATACACATATAAGTAAAGGAAGAAAAGGAAAGTGTGTGTAGTGAGAGGAAAAGGGTTGTGTATAGCATAAATTGTGTTCAGTAGATCCTTCCGTGTTTCCACATAATGCACTGGTTTTTTGATATGAGCCCTTTTAAATCCTCCATATGCATTTGTTGACAATATATACTAACCACTCCCAAGGTTGAAGAACAAGTTGTATGGGAGGAATCTTTTAAATACTATCTTAACTACATAGTTGAAAGTTCTAAGTTCATGAAAGTTTGGAATTCAGAAATATTTTGAGGCTCACTCTTTTAGTTTGGCTCTATCTTGAATTAATTTTCATTTGTGTTATAGTAAAAGAAGTACATGCTAGGTGTGGTTCTAGTCTCAGTAACGTTGTACACTTCAATGTCAAATTATCTGATTTCTTCATGTTATTTGGTGAACACTTCAATGTCAAATTATCTGATTTCTTCATATTTGGGTAAATTCAGGTATACAAGCACCCTGGGATTATCCATGACTCACTTTCCTTTGTCTACCCTTCTCTGATCTCAGAGATCCATCAGGTGGATGGTTTTGGTGAATTCTCTAAGAGGAATTGGGCACACTTGGCATGTCTTCTTTAAAGTCAAGAACTAAAATTAATGAATTTTATTTTATGAAGTTTCTATGAGATTTTCTTAATTTTTGGAAATTAGTCTGAGTAATTTTGCCATTAATATAACTGGCAAAATTTTTATAACATAGATTGCTAACTGAAAATAAAAGTTATGAATTTTCTGTTCCCCATAGCTTTTCTCATGCATGTTTTGCTTCCATCTGTTTGCATCTTGTTTTTGTTTATGTGAAGCTTTACATTTGCCATCAATATGTTGTGTTATGTTAACTTGTATGCTGAAACATAAAAAATAATAAATTATACACATTCACCAATGTTTTAGTTGACTAACTAGTAAAATCTGATCTTAAAATTTAGTGAGAAATTTAATAAGACTGAATTGAGAGCACATGCTGAAGACAGACCCCTACAAGAACAGGGTAAGTGATTTCTTAAATGATAAACATGTAAAGGACGTTGTCTCCAAATCCAGGTGAGAAGTACATACACTTATAACATGTGTCCAACTTCCATAGAAGACACTTCCAGAATCAGTGTTCATTACCCTATTTGTGGAAAAAGCTTCCAACTGGTAATTCTCTAAGGATTTTAGTTATTTGATGGGTTTCCTGTGTATTTATTTATTTACTTACTTACTAACTTACTTATTGTGATACTGATGATTGAACCCAGGGGCACTCTACCAATAAGCTACATCCCCAGATGTCTTTTTATTATTATTATTATTATTTTATATTGCAACAGGATCTCACTAAGTTCCTGAGGCTGGTATCAAACTTGCAATCCTCCAGCCATAACCTCCTTTCATTGTCATTGCAGGCATGTACCACCGTGTCCCACTCTATATCTTGATTTTAATGTAGACCATCAAAGGAGTATATTAAATACAGTGAGTAATACAGATAGAATGAAAAGTTTGTGAATACAATAGTAAGTAGACTTGCAGGATTAGAGATTTATGAGGCAACGAGTTCTGCATGTAAATATTATTTAAATAGTATAGTAGGTAACAAACTCAATCAACAATATTATTGTAGATGTATTAGTTGCTACGTTTAATAAAGATGTATTTTGTTCAGTTTCTATCATCATCTGTTTGTTCTGCAGGAAATAGGGCAGCTTTGGTTCTAAGAATGTGTCATTTTAAAAATCAAAGTTAGAAAAGAGTTTAACTCTATTGTAACCAAGGGATGGTATTATCAAAGTACTGGTCGCATCTCTTCAGTGCTGTAGGCAATGAAGTAAGTTTTCCCAGAGCAGATGGCATCTATCATTTTGACTGTTTTTCAGCCTTTGCAACTACGAGTTCTCTTTTTTTCTTTTTTAGATGATATTTGTGTACTACATACATTGTACTTACTAAGTAAAAGTCAATTCGTGCTTATTTTATTAATAGTCCTATATAAAGATACTTTCCATGATTCTTATCATTGAGCTGCACTGAATTACTACAATTTTAGCTGACATGTCATTTAGCTATCTCAAAACATCTTAAATAATATAGATATGTATATGATTTTAAATATTTAGGTATATATGTGTGTGGTATGTATTTTTAATACAGATCTCTTAAGGGATCTTTTTAAAATAGTTTTTTAAAAATATTTTTTAGTAGTTGATGGAGCTTTATTTTTTATTTATTTATATATGGTGCTAAGAATCGAACCCAGTGCCTCACACATGCTAGGGAAGTGCTTTACCATTGAGCCACAACCCCAGGCCTCTCCTAAGGGATCTTAATTCCAAGCTTCTTTAAAATAAATTCAGATTCATAAAAGTCCACAGAACATATATAAAGAAAACATCACTTAGGTGGGGAGGATCCACAGAAGAGCATGACACTTATGGTAATGTTATTGAATACATTTAGAAACTGTGTTTATTCCATACCAAAAGTAACCCAAATCTATGGGTAATCCAAAAATAATAACAAGTGAGACAACATTGACTATGGCTTAAAACATTTTACAACAATCAAAGATAAATATCTAGAAAGGGAATGACCTCACAAAAATCAACTCCTGTGATTCTAAAACTAGCTTGGATATTATTTTTCACCAAGGAAATAAACGCTTGTCTTTGGACTGACTCCCATGTGGCAGAACTAAGGAAAGACATTTATTGCTACTCTGCAGTTCTTTGAAAAATCAATCTAAAAGAGAAACTCTGGAAGACCCATCTTCTTCTTGTTTTTCTGATACTCTGCGCTCTGAAGATGAACTAAAGCTAAAAAGAAAGAAAGGGGAAAAAGGAAATAAAGAAAACGAGAGGCATGTGGAAAAGCAAAACAAATGGTGGAGAAAGCAAAACCAGTGTTTCCAAACTTCAAATCAGAGTGCTGGTCTTGTCCTGGAATTCCCCTAGTGTTACTTAGGACAGGAATCTGGTTCACTGAGATCAAAGCCAGGAAGAACAAAGAAAGTCAGAGTGATAAACAGTCTACTAGGAAGAAATCTCAAACAAACACTGGCAGTTTGTGGAGTGACTAGGATAAAAATCAGCTGTTCATACTAATCTCTCATTCCTTCCATCAAAATAAAGATGAACTTGCTGTGTTAGAGCTAGGCGTCTTGAGCCTAAGTACTTTCTTAAAGTGGAGGAGATCTCCTTTTTCAGCACATTTGTACTCAGTCAAGCCAGGTCTTTCTTGCTTTCCCAGTCAGGGATTATTCTGAAATGAGAAGCTGTGTCCACTTTCACTGTTCACCTCCTAAAACCCTGAATGGGCTAGAGATTCCAAACAGCATCAACCATACTAATTGCTCCACAATGAAATGTGGATAATGTCAATAAAAAATAGCCCTATTTCCTGATTCTCTGGACAAAGATGAAATACAGCTAAGAACAGGGTCTCTGATATGCTTACATCCCAAATGCAGTTATTTTTTTCTGTAGCTGACCCAGTCTTCTTTAACAATTCTTCATTCTTCTGGGCAACAGGGATATGGTTAGATAAGACTGTAATGTGATATAACTAGGTTACCTTAATCCAATCTAATAATTTAAATGATATTTGTAAGTATCTGTGTTTGTGTCTGGATAATTCAAGATAAGGTACCCTGGTGAAAAAAAATATCCTACTCCCTATCCCTACTCTTAAATCCAGAAGGGCATCTTGGTGAATAAGAAAGTATTGCCAGGTGGCCTTGTCCTGGGTAGAGAAGAAGAAGAGCTTTCCGATGAGTATGTTCATTTTGAATTCTTACAAGTCTCTTGCTGAAAACTGGCTGGATTGCCTGCTTCCTGAGCTGGTGACACTCAAGAAAGTACTGTAACCATTTAGTTCTCTCACTGGGTTGTGCTGGCACCTATAACTGTGGTGTCAAAACCCTCCACAGACATCTCTGCTCTGACCCAAGACCTGATGAGTCAACAGCCATTTCCCCTCACTGGGACACAGACACATGGATCACAGCCTCCTACACACATACTGGGGGAGGCAGTGTGTCAACCCCAGCTAGTAAACCAAGCACTCCTGTGTTCCCTTGAATGGGTTTCATTTGAAGTGGCCTGGTTTTTGGCTTCTTCTTGATGTACCAGTTAGCACCTTTTAAGTTCCTGTTTATGCTAAGGCTCCCAATAACTCAGTTTCTAAATTCCCTCCCCTAGAGCCCAACCCTGATTGAAGTAGGGATGGAGGAGTCTTGAAAATCAAAATGTTTATCTTTTACCATATTTTTCTCTCAATATGTTTCTTCTTCCCTTCCGTATAATTGCCAAAGACCATAGAAGCCATATTTTGGTTCTATCATATCTTCTTCTTTTCATTCTAGGGCAGCCAAGCTCATGATCTAAAATCCTAGCCAAAAGACTAAAATTTCTACATTAAGTAACATACTTTATGATTTGGTTCAGAAGATTGAGTTCATTTACCAAAAAAAAAAAAAAAATCAGAACTATAAATTTTCTCAGAAAACTGGCTTCTTAAAATATGTTATCAAATAAAAATTTAAGTGGATAATAAATTCTGAACAAAGAGTTTCTTGTTTTAGAGTTATGCGTTCCCCTTGCCTTGGTTTTGGTTACAAAATGTCCCAAGACTCGATATTTTATAAAGTAAAAAAGTTAACTTGGCTCATGATTTTCATGACTGGAAGGAAGGTCTTCACGATGCACCAGCATCTTTCAAGGGCCCCTATGATGCCAGCACAACAAAACAGTGAAAGGGAAAGGGAAGAGGAAAGGG
Organism: Ictidomys tridecemlineatus; assembly: GCF_052094955.1. Lineage (NCBI taxonomy): Eukaryota > Metazoa > Chordata > Mammalia > Rodentia > Sciuridae > Ictidomys > Ictidomys tridecemlineatus. The sequence continues at coordinate 101,221,548 of NC_135477.1, forward strand.
CAGAAGGGGTCAAGGCATGAGACTGACTCATTTCATAACTCACTCTCATGAGAAATAATCCAGTCACAGCAGTCCTGACCCAACCCTGAGGGGTGGCATTAATGCCTTCATAAGGGTAGTACCTTCTTATTAAGTTATTACAGTCTTTTTTTCTTCCAGTAGGCCCCATCTCTTAAAGGTTCTACCACCTCCACACTACCACACTTGGGACCAAGCTTCCAGTATATGATCCTTTGGGGGACAAATCATTTCCAAATCATAGCATCCCCTGCAACAAAATAACTCAAAACATTATTGGGAGTATGATTTAAAAAATTACTGAATTTTTAAAAATATTATCAACATTATACTTTGGGGTAAGATTTTTAGGCACAGAAGAGTGTTTGAAGGTTTATACCATGGATTTATCTTCTTCATCTCACCTTTTAGACTGAAGAGAATCATGACGCTCATGGTAACTCAGACTCTTATCCCATTATGTTACATAATAGAGAACAGGTAAGGTATGAGAAAAGTCTCACAGAGCAAGCTGTGACTTCCAGTAAGGGACAGTGAAACCTAATTAATGACACAAACCAATCTGAAGTTCATAAAGCACTGAACTACCCAAAAGAATGAACCATAATTTTTTCTTCCTTTTTTAATATTTATTTTTTAGTTGTAGTTGGACACAATACCTTTATTTCACGTATTTACTTTTATATGGTGCTGAGGATGGAACCCAGGGTCTCACATGTGTGAGGTGAATGCTCTACCACTGAGTCACAACCCCAGCCCCAGATTTTTTCTTCTGTAAATCAATAATTATACAAAATGGTCACATGAAAAACCACTTGGGAATCAGAGTTACCTTCTCTCCTTGCTCTATTGCTTCAGATGCACCATAAGTCAAGGGCATGGGGTTGAATAGAGGCAGTCAGAAAATAATCACAGCAGATGTTCAGGCCTAAAGATGCAAAGCTTGGTGAGGATGAAACAAAGAGGAAATTCTCCCCTGTGTTATTGCTAAACCCTCTATTTCATTATCGGGTAGGCACCTACTTCCTGGAAAAAAACGATTTGCAAACTTCTGAAATTGCAGAGAGATATTGTCACTGTATAGAAAGGATGCCAAAGGAAGGACCTGGGATTCAAGGACACTTTTTAAAAAATGGCTGGCATAGATCTCTTGTATTTATGACAGAAGAAGTCTTAGTAGCTTTTTCACTCCTTTTCTTTGAAAGTTCTCAGCATGTATTACAAATTATAGTACTGTCTTTTCTCTCTTCTTAAATCAAGACACTCCAAGGATGTACATACAATCATGATTTATTGTATTGTTCTCAATGAGTTCTGGATCTAACTAGCCCCTAGCCATTATTGGCTGAATTTGGTTTCCTCTGTGTATATCCAGGAGTCTCAGAGTTATATAGGTGCGTGCATGTTCACAGGAAACAGAAAAAATGATGCAGCTGGAGCAGGTTTTGCCTAGATGAGGAGGATTGAAACTCCTGCACATTAAAGGAAATAAGATCGATTGTCTTCTTATTCTCAGTGTGAGCTTGATAAGAACATGCACCTTCCTTTGAGAATATTTCCAAAGTCATTCATGAAGCATCATAAGGCCTCCTGAGCAAATCTTTTCTGGAATGTCTAGGAACAGGCCTATATTAAGTATAAAGTAATTTTAGGCCGGGCACTGTGGCACATGCCTGTAATCCCAGTGGCTCGGGAGGCTGAGGCAGGAGGATCACAAGTTCAAAGCCAGCCTCAGCAACTCAATGAGACCCTAAGCAATTTAGATGTGGCTCGGTGTTTAAGTGCCCTCTGATTCAATCCCTGGTTAAAAAAAAAAAAAAAAAAGGAAAATCCAGATCCTTTCAGTCCATCCACAAAGTAAAAATGAAATTGATTCTTTGTAGACAATTGAATTAGTCAAACATTAATGTCCTTGGGAAAAAAGATCTACAAACCTGTCTCCAATACCTGAGTATTTTTGCCTAAGGCAAATAATCATTGCCAATGAAAATCATTTAGGAATCTACAATTTACTTCATGCATTTGCTCAAGAAGTATCAATGAGCAGTGACTACATGGCAGACATTCTATGTGAAAAAGATACCACAATTAACAAAATGTCAACAAACAGCAAAACAATAAATAGCAAAACAGCTGTGTTGTGCTGCAGCTGGGCCCTTGTGGGATGCTGCCACTACCTTCTTTAGACTTGAAAGAAACAAACATTATCTTCAGTTCTTTTCTTATTTCTATGACATGTTCCACCACAGTTTTTATTTGTTTTCTTGCTTATTTCTTTTTTTCAGTACTTGGGATTGATCCCAGAGGTAATCTACCACTGAGCCACATCTCTATCCCTTTTAATTTTTCTGTTTAAACAAGGTCTTATCAAATGCTAAGGTTATCCTTGAACTTTTGATCTTCCTCTCTCAGTCTCCCAAGTTGCTGGAATTACAGGAACTCAACCATAGTTTTGACTCCTTTCTCTGTCTTTTTATTAATTTCTTATATTTAATTTTTTATTCACAGATACTGAAAATTCCGCTTTTAAAAAAGTGAGGAAAAAGTTGAACAATATGTAATCTCATATTTTCCCAAGATTTGAATCTACTATGTCTAGAGGTTCATCATTTGATGGAACACAACACCTCAAATTGCAACCATAAAGCCAACCATCTATTTTTGCAAAATTCTGTTAATTCATCTCTTGTACTTTCTAGACTATTAAAGCCTACTAGACTTTCTAGACTATTAAACCATTTACTAAATTGACCAATACAGAAATTTACATCTTATCTCAGTACCTTCCCTTTCCTCAGCCAATATATAATATCAATTCTACATTCTAGACTTCTTTTTAAATCTATCTCAATTTATTTAATTATTGTTAGCAGTGTCTAGTTAAGAGAAAATTAGACCCTAATTATTTAGATTTCTGCACTATCCTTATTTTTCATTGTCTAAAAAGATAAATCTTCAAAATAGACATATACAATCTTATCATATCATTTTACTACTCAATACTTTGGTAAACATGCCCCACTGTCTACCACTGAGCTCCATTTTTTCATCTAGTGAAATAGATAGGGTAATTGTTTGAGACTAATGTATTACCTCAAACATAAATTTTATAGTGTATTTTATACTTTTACTGTTAACACTTTCAACTAAAATCTCATAAATTTATTAGAGAAGTGAAGAATCAAAGAGACAGAGATGTGTCAGGGGAGAAAAGAATATTTTTAAACTTGCCAATGCATGAGTCATGGTACCCCCCCCCCAAAAAAAAACAATAACCTCAACTAAATTAGATCAATTTCTACTGGTGATAGTCAACTCTAACAAATCACTTTTAAGCCAACCAGGCTTTTCTTTCATATAAAAGCTAAAAGTAGGGTTGCAGAATCAATATTATAGGAGAAAAAGAAAAAGATAAAAATAAAGAAAATAATAGATTGTGTCAGAGAAATGCGAAGGTGCTACTTTTTTAAAGAGGAAAAAGCTATGAAGAAAATAATTAAGATTTGAAGAAAATAGCCTTCTCTTCTATTCTTTAGTTTGTTTTTTTTCATTTTGCACTTGCAATTATCATTCTGATTCTTCAAAATTAACGACTATATTTGGTATACACTCCATTTTGTGTGTTATTTCACAAATTTCATACAAGTTCTCTCTTGTGTCCCACGCAGGTGATGAAAATGGATTTCCCCTCAATGGAATGGGCTGTCTGAGAAATGTAAGCTCAGAAAAATAGAACAACGGAAAAACCAAAGGACACAGAAAGCAGTTTCAAAAGCAGGAGCAGATGAATTTAACTTCTTTTTTTTTTAGTATTTAAATGTAATTTTTTATTGGTTATTCAAAACATTACAAAGCTCTTGACATATCATATTTCATACATTAGATTCAAGTGGGTTATGAACTCCCATTTTTACCCCAAATACAGATTGCAGAATCACATCGGTTACACATCCACATTTTTACATAATGCCATATTAGTAACTGTTGTATTCTACTACCTTTCCTATCCCCTACTATCCTTTCTCTCCTCCCCTCCCATCTTCTCTCTCTACCCCATCTACTGTAATTCATTTCTCTCCTTGAATTTAACTTCTTTACTCTGACAAAATGAGACTACCCTTGCTTTATTTAAATCGGGGACATCAAAAGCAGGGATAAGGTTTCAAGGGCGGAGTCTTGTTTCCCAGAGTTTGATTGACTCTTGGCAGGTCACACCCATCTCAGTGCTGTGTAGGATCTCCCAAAGAGCTTGAAGGGGAAGTTCACCTGCATCAGGTGATCAATCCCTGTTGGGTTGCCACCTGAGGTTCCCAATGCTAGAGGAATCCCCTCTTTAGGCTACAATGCACAACATAGTCCACACACAGCCCATGGACACTGATGACACAAGTAGTTTATTAGATAAATTATTATGTAAGATAGTTTCCCAGGGTATTTTAACCAACAGAAGCCATATTTAAAACATGCAGGAAAGACACTGCATAACAATAGAGACTGGATGGCACTTCCAGGAGGTCGGAAGTGACTAGAAATTCGGGCAATCTCAGAAGCCTAGAGTGGGATCAGAATCTTCGCTAAGGCTGCAGAGGGAGTCCCGCCTAGATGGATTCAGGAACTGAAAGTACCTCAATTTCCGTTGTTTTGAGCTGCCTAGTGTGTGTTAAAGAGATACAGCAGATCTAGGGGTTAGAACAATTTTTTTTTATTTGTTTCAATTAGTTACACATGACAGTACAATAATCTTGACATATCATACATTTGAATCAGATGGGTATAATTTCACATTTTTCTGAGTGTACAGGTTGCAGAATCACATTGGTCATGCAGATTATATGTATATATATCAATAATAAAGTTAATTTTATTCTGCTGTCCTTTCTTTCCCCCCTTCCCTTCCCCTCCCATCACTTCTCTCTACCCAATCTAAAGTGACACACTTCTTTTTTTATAACAACTTATAATGACTTTGGTCATAAAAATTAGATAGATGATCTTTAAAAGTTTTTAATTAGGGGCTAGGATTGTGGCTCCATGGTAGAGCATTTGCACATGTTAAGGCACTAGGTTTGATCTTCAGCACCACATAAAAAATTAATTAATTAAATAAAGTGATTGTGTTCATCTACAACTAAAGAAATTCCCCTTAAAGTTTTTAATTACAGTATGATTTTATTCATCACCAACACCATCCAATTTATCCTTTCTCTGCCTTAAATGTGCATAAATAAATAAATAAATTCAAACAGTGATTTTAGCATACTTATGTAATTGAAGTTGGAGAATTGGATAAAGTAAATCATTCTGGAAAATTAGATGATCCCTTTCCTGTATCCCAGTCCCAACCCTGACCCCAAGGGAAGGGGCAAAAACTATAAATATTTGAAACCAGATTGGACTCAATCCCAAGTCATTACATCACCAAAGGCTTTTTACCACTATCCATGAAAAGGCATTCAACTTCTCTGCAGTGAACTTACATTGGAAATAGTTCAAAATCGACCTTAAAAATAGGCTAGTTTTTCAAAGGAAGTAGGGACCTTGGAAAACATTTGTTTTGTTCCTCTCATTTTAAATAAGAAAACTAAGATCAAAAGACCACACGTGTCTTTCTTCAATTGTACAAAGCATGGGTAGTAGAACCACTCCTTGAACCCAGACCTCCCAATTTTCCTGAGCCAGAGCACTTTCCTATGCTGAGCCCCATTTAGAGTATCCAGCTTTGACCAATACAATGGACCCTTCCCTCTTCTCATGTTGCCATGGGTAAAGTGTTTTTAATGGTTTTACTTTTAATGAAATCTCTATTTTAAGAGTCTACCAATTATATTTCTATATGATAAAATGTATCTTTAGATAAATAATGCATTCAGCATAATAACTCTTCTTTTTCTTGAGAACATTGTAGTGTTTGTGGCAGATGCTAGATTGACAGGCTTGAAAACTTGCTTTCAAATTCCTATGAGAATATTTGTGTCAGAAAAAAGTATATCAAAAATATATCAAATAGTCATGTTTATGCTTTCCATCCTGAAACAGTTTCTTTATATATCAATGGATTGAAAGTAGCTTCTAACATAGATATTGGAGATAATTACAACCCATGTCTATTGTCCAACACACAGACACACACACACACACACACACACACACACACACACACACATACACATACACACAAATGATAGAAGAAACAAAACTGATTTGAGAAACAAAATTCTGCTTAGAAACCTACCATAAATTTGAAGTTGTGTTCAATGGCCAAGTACCAAGTATGGGCCCATTTGATGCCAAGAAGAAAAATAATGGCTAAGTGAATACAATTAATCACTATATTTACATAACTATCATTTTCCTATGTAAAGAGCTACCCTGGTGAGTGCTATAACACTTGTCAATTAGTTCTAATTAGTGTTTCTGCCTCTAAATGCTTGACTCCACTTTCAATTACAATTGTTTGCCTATCCTAACAACTACTGTACTAGATATGCTGGCATAAAGCCTGACATATTTGAAGTTTAAACTACCAAGTCACAATGCCCCTACACAGGTAAACAGTACCATGCTGTTTTCTGGGTAAGTGTAGTAATTTCTTGGATTTGATGCATGCATTTATGGGTGATCCAATTATTGGTTGCTCTCAAGAAGATAAATTAAACTTTTTTCCCAGACAGAATAACTAAATGCTCCATTGTAATAATGTTGCATCAAATCATCCTTTGGCTTGGTCATTCCTTGAAATATCTACCAACAACTCCTAGAATCGACATTTTAAAAGATGACTATATGAACACTTCAGATAGCAATTCTACATATAAGGTGAAAAACACTTTCTCACACATGAGTATATTAGCAGTCACTGGTGAAGATCTAGAGAGGCAAATACCATACTTACTAAATTTTTTCTATATTTCCCTGACAACAGAATTCAAAGTGGCACTGAAACAAATTTTTAAAAGTTTTTTTATAAGTACAAATATTTAGGTAGCTTCTCTTATGAGATACATGGAAAAAGACAAATTATTCAGAATAATCTTACTAAACCTTACTAAACAGTAATAACCTTACTAAACAGTAATAACCTTACTAAACAGTAATTTTCTTCTGATTTAGTTACATCTTCTACAAAAATGCTCCTCTGCCCATACTATGCTCATTTAGTCGTTGGAAGTAAAAAGGATGGTGTGGCAAATAAATGGTGGTGAACAATAGTCCATTCATTTCTCAAGGATCTAAGAGTGAAGCACTACCAGCCCTGTAATTGGGCCTGGACTTCTTGGTGGAGTAAATACATCTGGTTCTGGGTGCATGGCCCACAGCAAAGTCTCAACACATATCTGCCAAGAGAATCTGTAAAACCTGTGCTTCTAGTGATTTTAAATATTAGGAAATGTTACCTTATAAAGAAATGAAAGAGAAACCAATCTATCAATCTATTTTTTGTGGGAACAAAACTAAAATGTATTCAGTAGTATCTTTTTGTATCTGAAATGAGAGCCATTTGTATATTCTCAATTAATTATAGGAAACAAAAAAAATGTGTAGAAAGTTTAAAAGATTCAGGATCTCTCAGCATTTTCTTGTGCCTATATAACCATTAGGTTCAAACAATAAGTTAGGAAATCAGGAACTCCTGAAATTTAGTTCTTTATAATAATAATATGATCTCAAGTATGAGAAGACTCATGAGAAAACAACAGAAAGTTTTGTTATCATTTTATAGAAACTTCTTTTATTTCTCTGATTTTTGCTTGGAGCACTTAATGCTTCTGTATTTAAAATGAGAAAGTGTCTAGAGAATAACAATTCCAATATCTAAATGTCAAAGTATAACATCAAGTTTCATTGATGAGGAAGCTAAATCAATAAAGAACCAAGTTCTAAAAACAAAACAAAAGAAAACAAAATGTATTTCATGAAAAACAGGTTTAGTTTTAGTTACACAAAAAACATTGTGAATTTGGTTATGTAGTATGTTTCTACTACTTTCAAAAACTTTGCATACAAAAAAGTTCTCTAACTAGTTTTTTAATCTTTAAAATGTAATTCACCTATTGAATAATTATTACAAGCTAGAGGTCAAAATAATCATTGGTGAAGGTACAATTACATTCCTATAGTGAATGTCAAAATTTTAAAATATCTGTTTCAGAAAATAAAAGGTACAATTAAGTGATTGTGAGATGTTGTAATAAGTGTTTTTGACATTATAGACTTTTAGCAAACTTAACTCTCTTTTAGCTGCACCAAAGATGTGTGGTCATATATGATAGCTTTGAAATAATAATTTTGTTTTCTTTGATGAAGAATTATACTAAATTATGTTTCAGGTTATAAATTACTGTAATAAAATTGTTAAATTAGGGTAGTAAATTGGTTTACCCTTTTTGGAGGTAAATTTGCAGCTTCTATTAAATATTTTTAATAACTATCATTTATCAAATACTTATCACATGCTAGGCATTGTTCTAAGCATTTACAGTCATTTCTACAACCCTATAAAATAAGTACTAATAATTTTATGGAATTGAAAAAGCCACCAATTGTGAGAAGCACCTTTATATTACATATTATTTAAAAAAAAAGAAAAATAAAACTATTGTGAGTTATACTATACACAATATTTCTTGTCATTTATTATTTTTATTTTTAGTTACCCAAAAAGGTATTTTACATTTAGAACTGGTTTTCATCAGGTATCACTTATATGTAAAATCAAATGTATAAATTAAGCCCCTGTTTGAAATCTGCTGTATATTGAATAGTTGTCTCCCAAAATTCACATGTTGAAACCCAATCACCAGTGTGATGATATTTGCAGGTAGGACCTCCATTAGGTTGAAAAGGCAGAACTCATTATGAGTGGGATTAGGGCCCTTATAAGAGGAAACCAGAGAAATCTTTTGTACTTTCTGCCACAACCTTGACCAGACATTAAATCTGCCAGAGACTTCATCTTGAACTTCCCAGCCCTCAGAACTATGAGAAATAAATTCCTGTTGTTTAGGAACCACTCAATCTATGGCAGTTGGTTATAGAAACTGGAATGAAATAAAGCACAACTTTTTACATTTGGGGTCTTCTTGAACATTTTTGACCCAGAAATAGCGATATTTATATTTTTATTTTGGCCAAATGTTATCCAGTATGCCTTTAAAATAGTTGGTAATTAAAAGAACTAAAGTCAGCATACTAGAATGATAGAGCCACTTTAATGTTTATAGTAGCACAATTCACAATAACAAAATTATGGAGTAAGTCCAGATGCCTGCCAATAGATAAATGGATCAAGAGAATGTGATAGATATACACAATGCAGTTTTATTCAGCCATAAAGGAGAATTAAATAATGGCATTTGCAAGTATATGGATGAAAATGGAGAACATCATGCTAAAGGAAATAAGCCAGACTCAGAAAATCAAGAGTTGAATGTTTTCTCTCATATACAAAAGCTGGAGCAAAATAAGGGGAAAAGGGCCATAGGAGGGATAAAATATCATAAATATATAAAGAGGATCAGTGGAGTAGAAAGAGAACAAGAGGGAGAGAGGAAGGAAGGGAAAGGGGAAGAAATATAGAATGAATTTAACAAAATCATGTTGCATATATACATATATAAATGTACCAAAGGGAATTTTGCCTTTATGTATATGTAACAATCAAAAATAAATAAAGAAGGATAAGGAATATCTATAGAGCAGAGAAGAAATATAGTATGAATTTAACAAAATCATGTTGCCTTTATGCATATATAAATGTACCAAAGGGAATTTCATCTTTATGTATATGTACCAATCAAAAATAAATAAATAAATAAATAAGCAAAAGAGAGGTCAATAGAGCAGAGGAAAGAGAATGGGGGAAGGAATAGGGGAGGAAATTCGGTGGGGTAGGAAGGTGGGGATTGAAATAAAATCCTTTGTACCTATGATATTGTCAAAATGAACCCAACTATTATGTATAATTATAGTGCTCTTAAAAAATATATTGTTGGTATGGAACATTACTCAGCATTAAAAGAGAATAAAATCATGGCATTTGCAGGTAAATGGATGGAGTTGGAGAATATAATGCTAAGTGAAGCAAGCCAAATCCCCCCAAAAAAACAAAGGCCAAATGTTTTCTTTGATATGAGGATGCTGACTCATAATGGCAATGGGTCAGGGGAACATGGGAGGAATGGAGGAACTTTGGATAGGGCAAAGGACAGGGAGGGGAAGGTGAGAAGAAAGGGGAGGAAAGAAGGTGGAATGGGGTAGACATCATAAGTATATGTATGAAGACACGAATGGTGTGAAAATACTTTGTGTACAACCAGTGACTTGAAAAAATGTGCTCTATATGTGTAATGTAAAATGAATTGCATTCTGCCATCATGTATAACAAATTAGAATAAGTAACTAATTTAATAAAGAAAAAAATATTTTTGGTGATGCAATACTTTTTTATAGAATTCTCGGCTATCAGCTCTAGTATTGCTTCCAGGTTTTTGGCACCCTTTTGACAAGTTTTGTTACTACCAATTTATTTTGTTTTGTTTAAATTAAAAAGTCCGCAAGAGGTTTTCAAAAAACCATGAGGATACATGTTCCCACTTTTAAAGGTTTTTTAACACCCTGTGTAATAGCCATAGTGTCTAATCATAGAATCATTAATAAAAACTGAATATTTCATACATCAGCAATGGCATCTATGTCCCACTGTTTTCTGGATAACAGTTGTAAGATGGCATCAATGGAGAGATGAATTCCATTTCATAAATGTTAAAATATGAGAATATAGGAGTCCCTCCTTATCTGTGGTTACACTTCCTGTGGTTTCAGTAATCCATGGTCAATGGTGAATTGAAATATTAAATGGAAAATTCCAGAAATAAATAATTCATGCATTTTTAAATTGTATGCATGTCTGAATAGTGTGATGAAATCTTACACTATCCTACTCCATCCAGCCCACACAAGAATCATTCCTTTGTCTAGTGTGTCCATGCTATGTACACTACTAACCCATTATTCACTTGGTAGCCTCCTTTGTGAGCAGATCTATTGTCATGGTATTGTGGTGCTTCTAATACTTACTTTACTTAAAAAATGCCCCAAAGTAAAAGAGTAGTGATACTGGCAATTCAAATATACTAAAGAGAAGCCCTAAAGTGCTTCCTTTAAGTGAAAAGTGAAAGTTCTTGATTTAGTAACAAAAAAGCTTCAGAGGCTGAGGATGCTAAGATCCGTAGTAAGAAAAAATCATATATCTATAAATTTATAGAGAAGGAAAAATAAATCCATGGTGGCTTTTTGTTGCACCTCAAACTATAAAGTTTGGGCCTCTGTACATAATAATTGCTTAGTTAAGATTGAAAAGAGTAAATTTGTGTATATATCCATATGAAAAAACAATGTATATGAAGTTCAGTACTATTCATAATTTCAAGTATCCAAGGTCTTAAAACAAATTTCCTTTACATAAAGAGGAATACTGTAAGTGAAATAAAAACAGGTAGAAATACTAGAATAGCTTACTATAGCGCTCTATAGTGAGTGCAGTTTCCCAACCCTGATTTGCTACTAACTAGCTGCATGACCTTGAATAGGCAATTTAACCTTTTTGCTCTTTAGTTAACTCAGTAATAAAATGGATGTCATAATTATGAACTCTTATTTTGAAAAATTGAAATGGTAATAAACTATTTACTTATGAGTTTTTATTCTATAGAAATATGTGTAAACATACAATTACTTACAGAAATGATAAGTAATTACATATGAATGGTCATTAATGTTGAAAAATATAAGCACCCAAATTTTTTAACCAATGACTAGGTATAAAAATTAGGATACATGCAAGCAGTATAATTAAATATAAATGCTAAAAATAATAAATATAGGTTTATATCTGCTGACACAGAACAATAGCCAAGCTATATTAAATGAAAAAGCAAATTTTAGAACAAGATGATCTGTATTTAAAACAAATATACAAATAAGCATAGATATGCCACATGTAAGATTTCATTCATAACTTTTTGCTTTTTAGTATTGTTTTTAAAAAAGCCTAAATAATTATTATCCAAATTTTTACAATAATTATATCAGGGGAATGAAATAATCAACACTATATGTTTCTCTATTTCTTGAATTTTTACATTGAGTTATAAAGCACTTTTAATCAAAAAATACTATGAGAATATATTATACACTTATTTAATTGATTTACTAGGCATATTTTATAAAATGAAATGATATATACCAATAAAATATTATAAAAATAAGGGAAATGTAACTAGATCTGAGCAATAAACTTTCCTAAAAATTTATTAAAAATAGAATTGCCTTGGACTGGGGTTAAAGTTCAGTGGGTGAGCACTTACTTGTCTAGCATGCATGAAGCCCTAGGTTCAATCCCCAGGAGCCCCACACACACACACACACAAAAAAAATAAATAGAAAAGAAAGAAATAGTTGCTTTGATGAAAACTTATTTTTCTGTCACTCACTATTGACCATAAATGTATAAGGCTTCAAGGCTTTCCAATATTCCTTACTTGTTCTCTATATTCTTTCCCTCATTACAGATCTAAGTGTGAAGTCTTCTACACTGAACCCCTGCTATCTGGCTGCAACAGACTCCCTCACCTTCCTAGTATAAGCATCCCTACTGAAAATTGCCTATTTCTGAGTTGGAGGCTGAAATGTGATTTGAACAGTTGCCTGAACAAGTAAGGTTTGGGCAACTCTCCCCTCTGCCTAGAATCCCACTTTTCCTATTCCAGATTAAGTGGCAGACCAAGCTTTGAAGGTATTTGATATATGGGTATTTGCTTCAGAACCAAACCATGGATTCTATCATTAAAAATACATTGTAAATTTGTACATGCTGTTTCAACCACTGCACTTCCAGATAAGCAAATTTCATTTCATAGAAAATGTACAAGAAATCAAGATTAACAAAAGAACAAAAAGAGTTGATGTGGTACATGATGTTTGGAAATATTTATTTATTTTTTATTAAGTCAGATTAATTCATGAAAGGTTTGTTAACTGTGACTAAAGAAAAACACAATGAGATCCTTACAATAACCTGTTACCAACACCATTTATCTCTCTCCACTTCATTAAAGCACTTTGGCTCTTTGAGAAGTTTTCTCCCATGAAACTGCATATATCTCAAATTTATACTATTGAGTGAGTACTGAAAGGCAGGTTTCTTAACATGAATATCTTTATTCGTTAGCATAAAGATATAAATTGGCACAAGTCTTTGGAGAAATGACCAAGAAAAACACAGCTATGTGGATTTCTGAATTAACATCAACTAAGAATATTTTATTCTTAATATATACATGGAACTTTAAAAAATGGTTTAGAAGGGTTATCCAGTGATGTGCTAGTAATCCTACTGTCTGGGAAGGAAAATGAAATTCTAATTCACAGGCATTTCTCAATTTACATAGTGTAAATATTACCGCCATGACCAATTTTAAACTTACCAAGGTTTTAGCAACCAGTTCACAAAATTCCTGAATCAGTAACAGTTGACTAGGTCCAGGACATCATAATATTTTATCTTCAAAACAGTTTTAAAGCAGGAATTATTATTCCCTCTTACAGATATTTAAAGTGAGACTGAAATTGGTGATTTGTCCAAGGTCATACTGTTACCTGGGGGAGGGGTATTAGGGGTATTAGTTTGGGGGATTTTTTGCCTTATTCCTTTGCTTATGTATTATAATTCTAATCTTCTTCACAGAAAAATGCAAATTAGCAACCAAAGAATAAACTAAATCAGAAAGAAGAAAACTCAAAGCCAAACTTCCCTCTGGTGTGCTATTTGCCTAGAAAAACCTGCCACGGTAATGGATTCCAATGGAGTGTATAACTTAGCAGTTAAAAAATACTCTAGCCTGAAAACAGAATTAACAAAGCTTTCATGTTTAACATCTTTTTAAAAAGATGTTTTTAAAAGAAATTATATTTAGTGGTTTTAAAATAAGGGTTAATCAGAGGTCTTAAAGGTGATGGGTTCATGATGTGAGGAATAATTGGTAGGAAAAAAGTGAATAAATTGTCCTATAATTATTTATCATTATTTTGTAACAAGTATCATGCTATAATAAATAAACATTTTTGTAAAAGAATTAAGATATTATAAAAGATTTATCAAATCAGGCCACAGAAAAGGAAATTTAGAAAGAACTGCATGGATGATTTTCTCACAATATCCTCTTATGGAATTCATGGAAATGAAGCTACTTCAGAAAAACTATAATGTAGTAGAAAGAAAAATACAAAATGTGTAAATCACTCAGAACTGAAACCTGAGTTTGGATTTCAGTAGTTTTACCTATGATTTATAAGTCCATAAATAAGTTACTTAGTGTTTTTATGAACAGAAAGAGAAGTAGATTCTTGTTCAGGTTCAAATAATATGAAGATAATAATAGTTACAATTTTTTGAGCAATTAGAGTGTGCCAGGCAGTGTACTAAGTAATTCACATGCATTAGTTCATGTAATCCTCTTAACTCAATGAGGATTAAGTGAGTTACTTTTTATTTTACTGATAAGAATCTGCTTTGCTTAGAACATAGATATTAACTGGTAGAAGATGAACTCAGAGCCAAGACTTTTACCCACCAAACCTTATCTACCACTTCCCACTTGTATACATATAATAAAAGGAGTGTGCACTCTCAAAACTGTGATAACTTCATCTTTTTCAAAAAGTGTAAGGTATGGAATTGAGCCATACTCCTATCTATATCCCAAGCATGGAACTGTACTAAATGCATAAATGACACAGTAATGAATTAATGTGTTATTGAAGATAGTTGAGCAGCCTCACTGCTGTTCCGTGGATACAATAAAAAACCCAGGATCTCAAATATGTGTGTACTTTGTTCAAGGTTTTAAGAAAACCTTGCAAGTTCCAAAGAATTAGATTTAGGCAGTGCTTGGTAAGGTGATGAATAACATTTACCACCTAAACTGAATATACTAATGTATCTATAAGAGATTGGTTAGAAACTATCCTTCTGTTGAATTGCAATTGAAAGATCTTGGAATATTTTTCTTTTTCAAAAAAATTTTTTTCACAATGTCTTTCTTTTTCAAATCTCAAGAAGTATAAAACTTTGACTTATTTCTATCTCTGACTACTTATAGGTATTTACACTGACAAGGAATCACTTTGTAGCATTTGATAGATATAAATACTGTTCATTATGGCTTCCCAAATTAATATTAGTTATCAAAAGCACCATATCTGAATAGACTTTTGCTTGGTTTAATTTCCTTGTTTGATTTTCCACTATTTCTAGAATTGGAATTTTCAGCTAATCAGACCAACATTGCTAGAATGATCTCCATTTAGAACAGTTAATATTTCTACTCCACTGTTACATCCCACATATATGAAACCTTATGTTTCAAATCACAAGAGGGATGAGTACAATTCATTATCTTATAAAAACAAAAACAAAATCTAACAAACAACACATGTCCTGCTATAATGGATTAGACTGTCAAGCTTCTTTTTCATAGGGCAAAAAAATATGTAATTTCCCATTTATAAATTGTTCATTGCTGTATGTTTTGTGTGTGTGTGTGTGTGTGTGTGTCTGTCTGTCTGTCTGTCTGTATGTATGTATGTATGTATGTCATTGAGGATTGAACCAGGAGTGTTCTACCACTGAGTGTTCCCAGCACTTTGTACTTTTTTATAATTTTCACACAAGGTCCTGCTAAGTGGCTGGGATTGGCCTCAAGTTTGAGATCCTCCTATCCTAGCCTCCTAAGCAGCTGGCATTATAGTCCAGCTGTTTTAAACTTTAAATAATAAGTTTTTTATAAGTGTGTCCAATGTTTTGTGAAAACTTCTGTATCTTCTACATTAGATTGCTTTTTCCTCGTGATTTCTGATTCATCATTTCTTTGCTCTTCATATTTATAACATTTTCCATGCATTCTCTTTTTCCTTCTATCCATTTCATTAGGTTTTTCCATGCCCAGTACCTCACTTTTCATTTTTCCCCCCTTTGGCTCCTTACACACAACCTGGCATATATTAGATATGTTTAATATGCATCACTGCTAAAAGTTAAAAGTCATTTTCTCTGTGCAACTCTTCACTGTATCATCTGTCATCGATAGAAAAGAAAAGGCTGACTGAGGGGGACGGGGAGTGTATGTGTTCTTCTTTTCCTCCCATTAGCATTTGTCTGATTTTTAAGCATTAACCCAAGCACTGTCAGATACAAAACTACTGATTAAGTCAAATAGAGGAGGCATTTCAAAATGATAGATATGTAAATTTGCTTCACTATAGTAACCAGTTTACTCTCAGTGTGTATACCTTAACATCATGTTGTAAACCTTAAATATATACAATATTTTTTTAAAAAATAGATTTTTGAAGAGGGAGGCTATAAAGGATAATTTTTCTTCTCTCAATATCTATCCACTGGAGAGATAATGAGTTCTTTGTATTTTGTAGAGCCAACCACATATAAATTCTCCCCCCAACCCCCTTCCCCCGAATCTTCCTCTCTTTAACATTTAAACAAGTGGCCATGTTCATCATCCATGTTAATGCAAACAGCTAACAAGTACAGTTTCTTAAATTTCTTATACTTCCCTTTATAGATGGATTGTGAAATAAAGATTTTGGCTATAATCTTTCTTAGTAAATTAGATTATGAGCAAGCTCTCTAAAACTTGTTCACAGTTTGTGCACCTAGAGTACTAGAGAACTAGCCTTCACTGAAAATGTCATGAGATTTTATTGCAGTACACTATGCCTATCATGTAGGTACTCCCAGAGAAAGGGACTCACTTTAGTAACCCCAATCCAAGAACAATATAATTGCAATTTTATGGGGTTTTTTTTTGTGTGTGTGTGTAAGCCTAGTTTACTAGATTAAGAATTCTGAACTCTAGTTTCTTCTAGGACTCCTTCCTCAAAGATTTGGGGCAGTTTAGAAAAGATAGTTGGTAGAGAGTGGAGACAAAATGATTTCTTTGTGAAGTCATTTGACTGTCCACACAATAAATAACAGTGATCGAGAACAATTGGATTAGTTTTCCAGCCCCTTAGAGCCTACTAGACTGTAGCTGCTATCAAAAAGAATCCAAAGAAAACTGAAAATACTGTAAGGAGGTTTCAGTCCTTTTATTCATCAGTTAAAATGACTATCCTACAAGCCAGTCTTACTGAGGCCTCCAGAAAATAGAAAGGTCTCACCTGTTCATAGGTTCTCTGGCTGTGGGTATGGTCTACAATCCAAATAATGAAACTGTAGTCTGATGAGAGAGTTGCAAAGGAATGATTTCCATTTTGGCAGCTTTGTAAAGATCATAAAATATTGTTGTAAGAAAAACATCCTGGCTGGCTGGTTGGTTCCTTTCCAGTCTCTCTTTGTAAGATACTATTCACCAGACTAAAAAGGATATACAACTGTGAAAAGAGCTGATCAGAGTAAAACAAGAAGTAGCCCAGCAAAATACTGAAGAACATTATTCTGGAAGCCAGTTCTATCAGAAGTTTGCCTCAGCAGGGAATAGTACAATATATTTCATCTGGCCCCCTGGCTAAAAATGCAAGTAGCAATGGAACCACCAGAAGCAACGGTACATCAGACATAGGAACAAGGGAGCGATGAAGTATGAATGACAGGAGTATGCATGACACTTTCTATATGCCTTGTGTGTGTAACACTGAAGAGAAACACTTTTTAAATTGCTATAATCAAGCTTGGTGCCATGGCACACAACTGTAATCCCAGCTGCTTAGGAGGCTGAGGCAGGAAGGTGTTGAGTTCAAAGCCAGCTTCAGCAATAATGAGGTGCTAAGCCCCTCCGTGAGACTTTGTCTCTCAAATAGAATACAAAAAAGACTGAGGGTATGGCTCAGTAGTTGAGTGCCCTTGAGTTCAATCCCTGCTAACCACCCCCACTCAAAAAAAAATTGCTACAATCAAGAAAAGCAATTTTGTGGAATGGTATATTTCACAAAATAGTATTTAGTGAATAAGTAGTATTTAGTGAACAAGAATAAAAGTAATGATATATGACGGTAGGGAGATATAATTTTCATCAAGGGTCATCAGAGAACAACTCACGGGTAAAGCAGAATTCAAGCTGTTCCTCATACATAGACATAAAAATGAGAAAATGCATTAAGTATGCCATGAAGAAAACAGGAGAAGCAGGGGCGCATAAGGTATATTTAGAGTGTAGTGTGAGGATGGCCAGATGGCGAGGACACGTATAATGACATATGCATCTTTTCCTTTACTCTCACCTTTTCTTTTTTTCTTTTTCTTTTTTTTTTTTTTTTTTTTTTTTTATTTTCGGCTGTGGTGCCACTGGACTACCTTTGAGATCTTGAGTAAGCTACTTTTCCTCTCCTAGTCTCAGTTCTCTTCATTGAAAAGGAAAAAAAAATGGATGTTAAACCTAATTTATTGAATTAATTCATAATAAGAAATTAATGTTAATAGGCTTTTAAAAAAGTGATTGGGTCTTTGTAAGTGCTAAAATAAAAATAACTTTCCTGACAATTATTTTACTATCAACTCTTTGAGGCCACATTTTTCATATCTCTATGGTTTCTTCACAAGACTTTGTTTTCTTTAAGCAAAAAGACTATCTAATTTATATTTGTCTCTCAGTATCTAGCACTGAACCTGGTATATGTAGTTGGTGCTCATAAATGTCTTTGGAATGTTGAACTGGTCTCCAGCTATATGTACCAATATTCATGTTTCTGTATCATGGAGTCTTCAAGTTCACATGCTGAAACACCAGGCTTTCTCTTTCTGGACTTCTCTATTCTCTCTCTCTCTCTCTCTCTCTCTCTCTCTCTCTCTCTCTCTCTCTCTCTCTCTCTCTCTCTCTCTCTCTCTCTCTCTCTCTCTCTCTCTCAATCCTGGTGCCACAGGGATTGTCTCTTTATTATTGTGCTTAATCTAATTTCTACCATGGCTTCTGATATTAATTTTACCCATAGAAATTCAGATTGGTAGAAATAGTAACTTGTACTCAGTAACCCATAGGTTTGGCTTCTGACCTCTCAATTACATGTAACAAGTTAGGCCTACTCAAATGTGAACTCAAAAAGAAAAAGAAAAAAAAAAGCCTACTTAACATACCCTGCAAGTTCCACTCCCAGTAATTTATATTTCTACATTAAAACAATTTGTTGCCTATAGGATGTAAAATACCACTATGCCAGCTTACATCCTGAGAAAGATCTATTAACATCCATATACTCTGGAGGGTTAAGGCTAATTTAAAAGATTATTTCCTTCTCCAGCTACTTAGATTACCAAAAAAGATAGCCATGTAACATTCCTTGCCTTTTCTGACTTTAAAAAGTTGCCTGCTTGTTACCTTTTTTTATCTGAAGCCTGTAGGCAGATTCTAATTTGGCCCTGCAAAAAAATCTGTTTGGCCCTGGGCTGAGGGAAGATGTTAATTTTCATGACTGTTTTAGAACACATCAAAATTCAGTATGCATCTTTTTCAGGATTTCAAAGCAATATGCTTAAAACATGCAATTTAGAGCTAGAACATATAGAGCATTTAAAAATATTCAGGTTTTACCAAGAATCCATCCGGTCTATTATTACAATAAGTAGGATACAAAGATATCTTTATCTGGTTGTGAATGAAACTATCTACATAGAAAAAAAGTTTGAAGTTAAATTGTAGCTCTTCTAATTCTACAGAGGTTTTCTAGCTTTGACACTAGAAATTGATAGAGTTGAAAAGAAAGGAGTTACAAAATTGAACGTGCCTTAAACATTTCTCCAAAATATTTATCAGAAAATGATGTCTGGCCTCTAATGTTCGTCTTTAATACATCTTACGTAACACTTAGCTTGGTTCAATAAATTTAACTAAAAATGAGTGAGAATGTGACTCATTTCATCATGAAGATCTGTTAAAATATGTTGAGCATTTCCCCAATCTTCATCCACACAGCATGTGTGTTTGCTTATGTCAAGAAATGGTGACTCCCTCTTGAGGTCTGTAGTAAGAAGAATTTTAAAAATGATCCAAAGAAATGAATTTGTAATTCTCCTCCTCATAGATGCCAGATGTATCTTTAGTTTTAATGACGTATTCTTTTTGGATTTACATTGTCCTCTTCTTTGAGAATGCCAGAAGTTGGAGGTGAAATGGAAGTGTGGCTACCAAATGGTCAGTTGTTTTTAGCTGAACCAAGTTAAAGTGGTTAAAACTCAGCCAGTTACCCTCTAATCCTCCCACTCAAAGTCAACATACTTCGATTATCAAAATCAGATCAAATGAAAAGTTGATTAGCCTCCAATTCATATACAAACTTCAGAGAATTCAGTTTGAAAAGACAAAAAGTAGTCATGAAATGTGCAATCATAATTTTCAGGGCTACTTTCTTAGGTACCAGTAGCAGCTTGTTTTGGCCTTATTCAAAAAATAAGGTATACTAAAGTAACAACTCATAGCTTATCAGAGACAACTACATTTTTATCATATAGTTTTTGCATGGACAGGAGCCACTGATGAAATGTATTGGTATTTCTTGGAAATAGATGCTTTATGATTGCAACCGTGTATATTCCGTAAAAGCCTCCTGTGTGCCAGGCTTTCTGTTAAAAGCTTTGCACGTATTATCTCATTTAATGCTGCAATGATATTTATGCAGTTAAATCAAAACCTCTACTTTAAGAAGAAAGAATCTGAGGCTCTGAGAGATGATAATCAAATGATTCACAGGCAATAACAGGCAACACTGAAATTTAAATGCAGATAGTCTAATCTGAGTTCCTCACCAACTACCATGCTTTGTTGCCTCCCTTCCATTGCATTGAAATGATCAGAAACTGAACCACTTAACTGGCTGAATCAACAGAATCCCATCTAATGAAGTAATATTTGAATATACATATGTGGATGTAACAACCAAAGTTGGATGAGGATGAGGAAGTTTAGCAACAGCTGCACATGGAAGTTCAGCTGACAGTCAGCTAAAGTGAGGCACACCCAAACAGGGTCAGCCAAAGCAAATATTTTAAGACATTTGAAAAGCAAAAATCAAATAATGTCATAAGTCTGTGAACCCTGGGAAACACAGCAGCAGAGAGATGCACCTAGCATGCTACCAAAGAAAACAGAACAGAATCAGGGAGGCCTATGCAGGGGCTTCTACCAGTGGTTGTAAAAGCTTCAGATTGCAGGAGGTCAAACATCAAGGTGCCCATGGGATTGACATCGATCCTAAGCACTCAAAACCCTTTTGAAGTTTTCTTTGGAACAGCTTTCAAAGTTTATGGTAAAAAGTCATCATTCCTTGAAAGTAGATTCAATACTTGAAAACAACAAAACTTGCAGCAAAGGTAGTAGAAAATTTTTAAGCAACCAAGCATAATTTCACAAACAAGAGTAGTTTTCATGTAGTCACACTGATTTTCTCATGTGCCTAATTAACTAAGTATGAACATAGGTCCCAAAATATTTCAAGCATCAGCTTCATTGTTGAAATGAGAAAAGAGCCTTCCTAAGTCACAGGTTCAAAGAAAATAAAATTTATTAGAATATCTAAGTTCTAGCACACTTATTTAAAAATCAATTTCTTATATTTTCTTGTTTGGGGGTTGGACAAATTTCATTTAATTTTTTTTTATTTATTGGTTCTAAAATTACATATGACAGTAGTAGAATCCACTGGACATAATTATAAAAGCATGAAATATATTTTGTTCTAATTCAGTCCCAGTACCTCTCCTTACTATGCCATGTCCCAACCCAGTTCTAATTCAAAGTAGTTTACCAAATAAAGTTTTTTAAATTATTTGTCTGATTCAGTTCCTATAAAATTCAAATGCAAATGAATGTGGCTTAGTGTTGTCCACACTTTTATTAGTTTGATAGGGCTGCCATATCCAAATACAACAGACTAGATAGCTTAAGTAGCTGAGATTTATTCTTTACAGTTCTAGAGACTGAAAGTCCAAGATTAGCCTTCTATTTTCAAGGCAAAAAGGCAAGTGCCAGAGCTGGTTGCTTTTGGGGATTCCCCCTGGCTTGCCAATGCCACCTTCTCATTGTATCTTCACAGATCTGTTTCTCTGTGTGCCCACATCTCTGGTGTCTCTTCTAGATCTGCTAATCTCCTCTTCTTATGAGGACACTGAACAGCCTCATTTTTACTTAAGCACTTTTGCACAAGTCCTATCTCTGAATACAGTCACTTTCAAAGACACAGGGATTAGGCTTCAACGTGTGAATTTTGAGTAGATACAACTCACTCCGAAACAACGCTATTCACCAAACCATGAAATGTTTTCTGATTTAATTTTAGTGTTTTTTTCAGTTTATCTAGCAAGCTACTAGTGTTAAACATTTATATATTAAAGACATATAAATGAAAAGAGGTCATGCTAAAAGAAATACTAATGAAAGTCATCTTGATTAAACAAATAATCCCCCTGGATTATGCTTTCAGGACATTTTCATTATTTTTTCTTCCCTTTTTGCCACATATTGCTCAATTATATAATCTAATTAAATATACATGTTATATTAAGTACATCTCTTAAATATATATAATTAAATATATATTAAATATGTACATACATAAATAAATACATAAAATTAAATATATATTAAATATTT
Source organism: Ictidomys tridecemlineatus (assembly GCF_052094955.1). Classification (NCBI taxonomy): domain Eukaryota; kingdom Metazoa; phylum Chordata; class Mammalia; order Rodentia; family Sciuridae; genus Ictidomys; species Ictidomys tridecemlineatus. Next base: position 101,244,218 of record NC_135477.1, read on the forward strand.
ATTGTTTAATGATATATTCTAATTAAAAGATTATATTAATGATATATTCTAATTAATGATATATTATATTAATAATATATTCTATTTAAAAGATTAGTTCATTGGATAGTTTTTTAAAAATAGTTGAAATTATTTTTGTCTCTGATATAAAAAAGTAATTGCTGTCACTTAGAATATGCTGCTCTGGTCACTATGCCAGATCTTTTATTTATTTATTTTTAATTTGTTTTAATTAGTTATAAATGACAGTAGAATGCATTTATGCATTTTGATATATAATACATAGATGGAATATAATTTCTCATTTTTCTGAGTGTACATGTTGCAGAATCATAATGGTCATGCAGTCACATATATACATACAGTAATAATGTCAGTTTCATTCTACTGTGTTTCCTATCCCCACATCCCCTCTCATCACTTCCCTCTACTAATCAAAGTAATGCTATTCTTCCCTAGTGCCCCCTGCATTATTGTGAATTAACATCCACATATTAGAGAAAACATTTGGCCTTTGGTTTTCTGGGATTGGCTTATTTGCTTAGCACAATATTCTCCAACTCTAACCAATTACTTGCAAATTACATAATTTTACTCTTCTTTAAAGCTGAGTAATATTCCATTGGGAAATATATATATATATTGCCATTCGGACAGGAGTGAAATGAAATTTTAGAGTAGTTTTAATTTGCATTTCTCTAATTGCTAGAGATGTTGAACACTTTTTCATATATTTTTTGATCAGTTGTATTTCTCCTTCTTTGACATGTCTGATCAGTTCTTTAGACCATTTATTGACTGAGTTATTTGGGGTTTTTTGGTGTTAAATGTTTTAAGTTTTTTTTAATTTAATTTTTTATATATGACAACAGAATGCATTACAATTCATAGTAGACATATAAAGCACATTTTTTTCATATCTCTGCTGCAATGAAGAAGATAATGCTAAGTGAAGTTAGGCAGTCCCCAAAAAACAAATGCTGAATGTTTTCTCTGATATAAGGAGGCTGATTCATAGTGGGTTAGGAGGAGGAGCATGGGAAGAATAGACCAACTCTAGATAGGACAGAGAGGTGGGAGGGTAAGGGAGGTGTCAGGGGGTTAGAAATGATGGTGGAATGTGATCAACATCATTATCCAAAGTACATGTATGAAGACACAAATTGGTGGTTTTTGAGTTCTTTTTATATCCTAGACGTTAATGTTTTATCAGAGGTGGATGTGGTAAAGATTTTCTCCCAATCTGTAGGCTCTCTCCTCACTTTATTGTTTCCTTTGCTGAAAAAAAGCTTTTTAATTTGAATCTATCCCATTTATTAATTTTTGATTTTATTTCTTGAGCTTCAGGAGTCTTGTTAAAGAAGTCAGATCATAGGGTGACGTGGCAAAGATTTGGACCTATTTTTTCTTCAATTAGGTGCAGGATCTCTGTTCTAATGCCTAAGTCTTTCATCCACTTTGAGTTGATTTTTGTGCAGGGTGAGAGATAGAGGTTTTATTTTATTTTGCAACATATGGATTTTCAGTTTTGCCAGCACCATGTATTGAATATCTTGTCTCCAGGGAATGCTTTTGACACCTTTGTCTAGTATGACATAACCATTTTTGTGTGGGTTTGTCTCTGTGTCCTCTATTCTGCATTGGTCTACATGTCTATTCTTCTAGAACTAATAAATGAATTCAGCAAAGTAGCAGGATATAAAATCAACACCCATAAATGAAATGCATTCCTATACATCAGCAACAAATCCACTGAAAGAGAAATTAGAAAAATGACTCCATTCACAATAGCTTAAAAATAGCTGGGAATCAATCTAACAAAAGAGGAGAAAAACCTCTACAATGAAAACTACAGAACACTAAAAACTGAAATTGAAGAAAACCTCAGAAGATGGAAAGATTTCCCATGCTCCTGGATAGGCAGAATTAATATCGCCAAAATGGCCATACTACCAAAAGCATTATACAGATTTAATGCAATTCCTATTAAAATCCCAATGACACTCTTCATAGAATTAGAAAATGAAATCATGAAATTTATCTGGAAAAATAAGAGACCCAGAATATCATTGTACTGTCATGTGTAACTAATTAAAACAAAAAAACAAAGAAAGAAAGAAAAGAAAAGAAAGAAGCAGACCCAATGGGGCACAAGACAAAACAAAACAAAAAGAATGGAAGAAATAGGGGCAGGGGTTGTGGCTCAGTGATAGAGCACTTACCTCACATATGTGAAGCCCTGGGTTCAATCCTCAGAACCACATAAAAATAAATAAATAAAGTTATCCTGTCCCCCCAAAAAAGACCCAGAATAGCTAAAGCAATCCTTAGCAAGAAGAGTGAAGCAGGAGGCATCACAATACCAGACCTTAAACTATACTACAGAGCTATAGTAATAAAAGTGGCATGGTATTGGCACCATAGTAGACATGTAGACCAATGGCAAAGAATAGCAGACACAGAGACAAACCCATATCTCTTAAATACATTATTTCACTCAATTTTCAAAACAGCTCTATGAAGTAGAGATTATTATCCGCCTTTTACTAATAAAAAATCTAACGGTTAGAAATTTTAGATAATCTCTCCAAAATGACCTGTTAGTAAGTGATTTAGTTCACATCCAAATGCAAGTCTGCTGGTCACCAATGTCCAAGATTTTACCAATAATCTAAACTAGGTCCTGAGGGTCCAACATAGGTATTCAAAACTAGTAATGTTTCATTCCATCAGATGTAATACTCCCGTAAGTGCATGTTATGCTTGGGTTTAAGGTGTCCTCCAAAAATCCCTGTATCAATGCAAGAATGGTCAGAGGTAAATGATTAGATTATGAGAGTCATGACCTAATCAGTCCATTCTAGTTTGAATGGATTAAGTAGATGATAAATACAGGCAAGTGGAGTGTGACTGGAGGAGGTGGGTTACTGGAAGCATGTCTTGTAAGTCTTCATCTTCCCATTGACCTCTTCTTCTCTCTATTTTTCTCTCTCACTGCTTCCCAGGCATCATGGGACAAGTAGCTTTCCTGCTCCACACCCTTCAGCCATGATGCTCCAACTCACCTCTGGCCTGGAGCAATATAACTGACCAACCCCAGATTGTACATTTGAAACCATGAACCAAAAATAAACTTGTCTTCTTCTAAGTTGGTCTTATAGGTTACTTTGATAACAATGAAAATTTGACTAATACAAGCATAAGAATGGGGTTGAAAACATACAATACATTTCTACTTATATTTGTTGATTATCTAGGGTATGTTAAGCACTATTCTAGGCACTGAGGTAAAGATGATGAGCAGCACATAATCCTTCAATAAGAATCACACTCTGATCATGAAGACAGATACTTAATAAGATAAGCTCCTGTGGGAGAGTGTTAATTAAGTCCTTTAGACTTTTATTTAATGAGCAGGTCCATCCACCTAAGGCATTATTTGGTAAAAGAATAAGAAATCATACAGATAATAAAATACACTAAGTTCAATCCCAGCTCTTCTCTTACCACATGTGAATGTCATTATAAAATAAAAAAATAATTCAACAAATGGGAAGAAATCATGCTTGCCTGTTCATAATATACAGTTTTACCACATTCTATTCCAGTAAATTTCAACAAGGCTCAGTTGAACTGTTCCATTTAACTTTTACTATAACATTTTTACAAACCACACTTCTTTCTGATCAATGATGCTTTGGTGATGGAGCTAAGTACATGGTAATACTTATTCTTCTGTACTTTGAAATCTAGCCTTCTATTTACCAGCCATAAAGGCAAATGCCAGTTAAACTACTTTTAGTTCCATCTTTCTGATGTTCAAGTGCAGGAACAATTATCTCCATCAATATTTAATGGCCTAATCCTAAGCAGACAGTGCCACAAGTGTAGGCAATAGTCCTGTTAACATGCTGTTAATTTTCAAGCATAGAAGCAGAAATGGACTATACAGTCAGTGAAAATGCACAGCAGTACATTTCCCCAAGGTAAAATTCTCTCTGCATTCTCTGATCTACCTTCATTGATAATAAGGGAATTAGAACCATTTCAGAGTTGTGTTCAGTGGGTTAAGCTTGTGCTCTCTTTAAAATTCATGGAGAGAAGGAAGCTTTCCCAGCTTTTATAGTTTCTTGAATAACAAGGTTTGTGGTTCTCTAACTCAAGCCAAACATGTTATGACCCCACCACCACCTTCCCTCAGTTTCATTTAGTTTGGTTTGATCCTTTTCTGATATAATGCTTTAAATAGTCATTGTTACATAACAGCAGTCATTGCCTAGATACTTGAAATTTATACCATCAGCCATTAATTAGAAATATTTTCTATAAAACATGAGATATGAATACCAATGAAACAAAAATCAATCATAAGAAATTTTAACGAAATGCAATTTGCTTTTACAAGTACAATATTAATAGATAATTTTAGTTGCCTAAATTATTTCATTGAGAAGACCAAAGTACAGAAAGGAAATGATTGGTTCTTTTCTTTCTTTTTCTCTTAAAATGTCTGAAGACTGAAGCATGAAGATAGTGGTGGGTGGGTAGAAGGCAAGCTGCTATCATTGAGGAGAAAAACAAAGAAAGTCTAAGAGGATAAATTATGTAAAGATTCAAACAGCACTGGTAGAAGAAACAAAAAAAAGTCCTTCTTTAATTGTTTATTCATAGGCTAAATACATTTCTGGCAGCAATACCTGAGAATAAAATTTGTATTAATCTTTTATGTCCTCAAATTTTACTCAAATGATATAGCCATCTGTGAGTCTTATACAATTTAGTTTTAAATCAAATTCAGTTAATATTTTCACTGAGTAGATGAATTTAGCAAATTTCCCTCTTAAATATGGTGTATTATGGTCCCCCATTATTCAGTTGGATTTTCTACAGTTTCACTCGCTCTGCCTGAAAATATTAAATGGAAAAATCATAGAAAAAAACAATTTATAAGTTTTAAATTTTATGTCATTCTGAACAATGTGATGAAATCTTGCTCTATTCTGCTCCATTCAGGCTGACCTGTGAATCTTCTCCTCATTCAGTACATCTACATGCATAAGCTACCTGCTTACCAGGGCACTTAGATGCCTCTCAGTTTTCACAAGACCATCATACTATTGCAGTGCTTGTGTTTGAGTAACCCTTAATTTACTCAATAAAGGCCCCATAACACAAGAGCAGTGATGCTGAAATATATGAAAAGAGAAGCACATTATGAAGCATAAGTGGAAAAGTGAAAGTTCTCGATAAGGACAGAAAAAAAATGTATTTTGCTAAGATCTTTGGTAAGCATGAATCTATTGATGAAATTGTGAAAAAGTAAAAGGAAATTTCTGCTAGTTTTGTTGTCACACCTCAAACAGCAAAAGTTATAGTCATAGTGCATGATAAGTGCCTATATATATATATATATATATATATATATATATATACACACATATATATATGTAATAGTACCAAGCTGTATGTATGTGTGTGTGTGTATATATATACACACACACATACATACACACACTATTATTTTGTACTATTATTTGGTAGATATATATAATATATATATATATATATATATACATACACTTGTAAAAGCAAATTGCAAATTGTATTTTATTAAAATTTCTTATGATTGATTTTTGTTTCATTGGTATTCATATCTCATGTGTTATACATATATATCTAGTTTAGTACTATTCAGTTTCAGGGACCCACCAGGGGCCTTGGAATGTAGCTTCCATAGACAAGGGGGAGATAGTCATATATGTTTCCAGGATACTTTTGTTGTTTTTTCCTTCCTTTTTTATACTTTGTGAATCTATAAATTTTCAAGAGTTAAATGTTAAAGAACTAAACTTAAAAATATTTTTCCTAAACATCAAATTTTTAGTCAATGTTGTCCAACTGGAATAAGAGCAAGAAATTTTGATCAGTTTGGAAATCTGGTTGACTTAAGTGAACTTTTTACAGATTTGAGGGGAAAGGGCTTCTTGTCTTTATACAATTCCCTCGTTCTTGTAAGGGAAGTGCAAAATGTCATCATAAGAATATTTCTTGTTCCTTTGCCAAATACAGTTCTTAAGCACTATGTTTATATAGCCATCTGTCATGTTTATATAGCAAACCTCAAAGGCAAAAATCTCTCATTTGTCAGAAACATGGTCACGCACATAAGCCTATCTATTATATAAATTATTTTGGGATAGATTAGAATCTTTCTCCATAAATGTTCATTAACTAAAAGCTCGGTTGAGCCTAATGCAAAATGGAGTAGTAGATGACTTTCTTTTTAAAACCCTGTCTCCCTCCTGCTGCCCTCCATCTGGATTGCTTATTGCCTGGTATTTTTCATGGTACACTTCATCCAAACAATGTTCCTCCCCATATCCTTCCTTTCATTCATTCAACAAGTATTTGTGGAACATCTCCCACATGTTTTTAGGCCACGCTCCAGGTAGATTTATCAATGAACCAAATTGCCTTCCATTCTAAGAAAAGAAACAGAAAATAAATAACAAATATAATAAGTTAATTACACTGGATGTTAGAAGATCATATAGCTATGAGGGAAAAAAGAAAAGTTAATCATGGTAAATATGATGAGTTATAGGCAAGGAATGGGAAATGTCAAGGAGAGGACTGTTCTTTCAAAGAGGGCAGTCAAGATGGACCTACCTGAAAAGTTGGCTTGTGAGTGAAGAAATGTGCTACTCAGAAGTCCTGGAGCAGAGTGAGTAGGAAGGAGATCAACAGAAGAACAGGTGAGAGAAGAAAGAGGCTGAGAGCAGAGTGGAGATCCTGAAAGGCCACTGGGAGGACTGGCTGTGAATGTCTTCATTCTCACTCTACAGAGCTGGGTGCCATAAGTCTCAGAGCAGGCTAGACTGATGATATACTGATTCATTCAGTCAGTCCTTATTTATCAATTCATTTAACAAATATTTATTAAGGGCAAAAGCATCCTGATTGGCACTATGAATATAATAGCAAGGAAAATGGACTTGATTCCTGTCCTCAAGGGGTTTACAGTCTAGTGAGGAAGACAGCGAGCAATCTGAGAATTACAAGAGACATGTGCTGAAGCCAATGAAAGCAGGACAGGGCATCATGGAAGTCTGGAACAGGAGAAACTGACTTGGTCATGAAGACAGGGAATACCATCCTGAGAAGGCAGCAATTAAAAGAAAAGTGAAGGATACATAGGGACTAAGTATAAGTAGACTGAAGTACTGCAGCCAAAAGGAACCACAGGAGCCAGGTGACTGCAGAAAGAAAGAAGGGTGGCCAAAGCTCAGAGAGCAGGAGGAGGGCAGTGGAATGTGTCTGGAGAGTGCGTGAGGAGTTAGCATTTAGTGCGCTGAGGCCCTGGGGGCTGCATTAAGCAGTTTGTCTTTATCCTAAGCCCACTGGGAAGCGGCTGAAAGATTTTAAGTCAGGTAGTGACCTGATCAGATTTAAGTTTTAAAGATCGCTAATCCATATTGAATATGTATTAATGAGTTTATGTGTCTATCCTCTAGATAATTGGTTTGCATTTTAAAGGGAGCCTTCTGGAGGTAATCCTGAACTCAAGGAGGCTCTGGTGGGAATTTTAAATATTGTAGCAAGCTGATAAGAGAAAACAAGTTGGGGAGGGAGATTATTGAGCAACCATCAATTAAGTCAGGGAACAAAGTCATTTTATAGGTGTTAGGCCTGTAAAATATGGATTTTTATTAATCTATTAAGATGTCAGTGAAGAACAAAATATTTATTGTTTTAGTGTGACTACTCAATCCCTTTCATTTCTTGAATAAGCATTTTGAAGCCTGGGCATGTTTCCCAAGGTAGCAGAGACCTTCTTCCAACTTAAATTGCCTTTTTAAAGTTTTTTGACCAAAAAAGGGGCAAGTTAATTTAAGATTCAAATTTAAGGATGTGGACATCTTAGAGACTCCCACTTCTTTTGTTTTCACTCCTAAAACATTATGGAACATTTAGGTCCATACAGCCTTAAAAATCCTGCTTCTTTCTGGGCACAGTTCATAAATCTCAGTCAATAGTCTCATCCGCAGTCTTTGTCACAGTTGTGTATTGAGTCTTCTCAAATTAGTCCTCAGAGGGAAAGCTGTTTGCTGTGTACCTTTCCTCTCCCTCAAGTTGAACACAACCCCCTCTAGTTACTGCAGATACATATATTTAACTCAGTCAAAAAATACTTATTAAGCATCTACTATATACCAGGCAGTTTTCTGTGATCAGAAGATTCAACAATATTCTCCAAAACTGCACAATAATTGGGAGCAACTGCCAAGTAAATGAATGGTTCAAAACAATGTTGCAGTTTATCTTTGGAGCTGGGCACAAAATGCTGTATATCTAATTCTGAGAAGAAGGACACGTTGAAGAAATGACATAAGTGAGAAATTTTGATGGACTTTTGAAAGCTTGTCAGGAAGACACAAACAGAAATGTTTCAGGAAAACAGAACTACACATATGAGCAGCTTTTCCAAAGTGTGCCAGCCATTGCAGCATGGGGTATATGTATGGAAGTAAGGAATGATTAGACTTAAGAGAAACCAGGGCACACGTGCAAGAGGGGATTATATGCCATCCTAAGGACTGAGAATTTTCTTCTCAGAATAATAGGAAAACACTGATGGTTTCTTCAACAGTTATAAAGTTAAAAAAAAGTAACTGATCAGATCTGTCTCTTTGATACAATTATAAATAAGATTATATTTCCAGCTTAGACACCATATTGCTTTACATATTTCTGAGACTATACTCATTATGTTTCTCAAATTTGACAACTATTTTGGCATTCACCTTTAATTGTCATTGTCCCAAAATATGAAAACAGTTATCATTTTCCTACTGGACCACACTAAATCACATAAAATATTCTCCAAGATTCAGGACTACAGTTTTTCTTCTGAGGATCAGAAGGTACATATGTAAACTGAAAAAATGTCCAATTTCCTCTCAGAGAACTGCCTAACTATAAGAAAAGATGTCAATAAGATAAAATATCATGATGTTTTTTAAGGGATGTTAACAATGCATATGGTTAGACACCCCCTACCAAAAAAAAATCAATAAAGTTAAATGGGAGGGAAAGGGAGAGAAAAGGGAAATTGCATGGAAATGAAGGGAGACCCTCATTGCTATACAAAGTTACATATAAGAGGTTGTGAGGGGAATAGGAAAATAAACAAGGAGAGAAATGAATTACAGTAGATGGGGTAGAGAGAGAAGATGGGAGGGAAGGGGAGGGGGGATAGTAGGGGATAAGAAAGGTAGCAGAATACAACAATTACTAATAGGGCATTATGTAAAATTGTGGATGTGTAACCGACGTGATTTTGCAATCTGCATTTGGGGTAAAATTGGGAGTTCATAACCCACTTCAATCTAATGTATGAAATATGATATGTCAAGAGCTTTGTAATGTTGTGAACAGCCAATAAAAAAAATAATAAGCCTTAAACAAAAGAATATTCAGTATGTAGACCTTCCAAGTCATTAGAATGAGAATTATCTATGAGTTAAATTGCTATCTACAAAAGTTTGACATAAAGGAAAGAATTCACTTTGAGAAAGAATACTCCATCATGGATAAAATAACTGACACATACAGAAACATTCAAAGAATAACACTTAAATATTTTAAGATATTTTTAAATAACAAAAGAAATTTCTTGAATGTTTCTTGAACTAATCATAGTTACAAAAATTTTAATGATTTTCATGATTCCCAAGTGTGTGTGTGAAAGAGAGAGAAAGAGAGAGACAGAGAGAGAGAGAGAGAGAGAGAGAGAGAGAGTGTCTATAGCATACCTCTTCTGATTTTCCCATTATTTCTTTGATAATTCCTAGAGATTTGGTATAGACTATGTAATTTTCTTCCAATTATTTATAGTCTAAAGCAAAACTATTTCTACCAAAATCAGTGAAGTGAATTTCCTTAGGCATGCCAACAGGCAATATATACACTTACATGTCATTTATGACATTTATGACTAAGTTAATGTCAAAGATTAACCAGAGAGATTTTCTTTTATGTCTAATATAACCAAACCACAATAAAAAGTGCTTAATATGGAAAGTGACTATATTTTGTTGTTATGTTTTTCAGGACTAAATTTATAATTTAAGCTTTTCTGAAGAGAAGCAAGTGAATAGGAAATTTAAATTCTTAAGTTTGCTTAAAAATTTATTGCTTATATAGAAATAATACTCTCAATTAAAACTTGTAAAATTAAAATTCTATTGAAAATTGATATTTTATACCTACTCAGACATCATAAGTTACAATAAAATGATACAGATGCCATGCAATTAATTGTCATTACATCTTATTTCCCATACCTTGCTTCTTCCTCCCTTGCTTCACATTGTTTTATGCTTATAATAATTAGAAGTAGTATTTAGAAGCCAATATTATTGGACAGCTAAGCCAATATATTTAATTTATGTTATATATATTAGTTTAATATGTACTTATTTATAAAAAAATATATTTTATATATATATTTTTTTTATAAATAAGTACATATTAAAGAAAGAATCATTGAAGGATATGTTCAAATCCACCCCTCAATTGAGCAAAATGAGGATCTTTTTTAAGATTATATGCAGTTAACACACTTCAAGCTAATGTTATTCAACATGTCTTAATGTGATGCCATCTTTCCATACTAAGGAAAAAAAAGAAACATTTCAATGAAAGTCACTGGTGTTCATTTAATACCTTATCTTTGGGATAACCATGGTCATCTTTGTGAAAGTATATCTGGCACCAAAATATATAGTAGTTCAACTTCCTCTGAGTTACCAGTGGGGTTTTTTCTCCATTATATATTTTATAAATTATATAATAACTGAACAAATTTCTTTTTTCCTTTTAAAACAAAAGCCAGATTGAAATCTTAAAATGTCAGTCTTTTGACTATTTGGTGTACGATTTAAAGTGTTTTAACATTTTTATTGCTTTATGTGACCATCACCAAAAGCCAAATATAAACTACTTCTGTCATCTCCAAAACCCCTTCACCCTTTCCTTTCTGGTTATACCTTCCTTCCATTTCACTCCTGGCAATCTCTGCTATTCTCCCTCATGCATCTTTCTTTTCAAGATGCCACATAAATGAACTCATACAATAGGTAAACTTTATTCTTTTACTTCTTTCACAATTTTGATGACCAATTTTAAATTTATGATATCATGCTGTCATCTCTAAGATTCAGTCAAGTTACTGTATTATATTGTATGTTCCCTTTTATTGCTCAGTGGAATTCCAAGGTATGGGTGCACATGTTGACTTGTGGACCCATTGGAAGACAAAGGTTGCTTTCAGTTCGGGACAGTAAGGAAAATAACTGATATAAACATTTATGAATAGGCATTGCATCAATATGTGTTTTCACTTCTATAGAATAAGGTCAGGAGTGACATTGTTCACTCATATGGTAGATGTAAGTAACTGACAAACTGAACGTACCATTTCTACCAGCAAAGTACCATTTCTACCAGCAATGTACATGGGTTCATTTTACCCCACATTCTCACCAACACTTTTTGTTGTCAGATTTTTTTGGAAGTCATTTTAATAGGTGTATGTCAGGATCTCACTGAGATTTGGGGTTAAATTTCCCTAAAGGTCATTGTACATCTTTTCAGGTGTTCATGGTCTTGGCTATTTTTATTCTATTTTAAAATTCAGTTATTACTACTTCTTTCTTTGTTACCACATTCAAATTATAAAATCATACTATGTTTTTCTCTTTGGTACTAGGAAATAAATATTTCTGTAATATGTGTGGGTATAAATCCATAGGTTAAACACAAAAAGTCACAAATGAATCATTTCAATAAATTGCAATTTTGATTTTTTTAAATTAATTTAGCCTTTCTCCCTGGATGAGTTTTGACAATGTAAGATACACATATAGCATTGCATTTTTTCTTCTTGGTTTTAAGTCTGATATTTACTAAGCTCTGGTATGAAATCTTTAAAAAAAAACAAACTCACTAAATCACTGAAAGGAGACAACATAATACTTTCAACACAGAACCCCATGGAATTGTTCTTTTGAAATGTTATTATATTGTCATTGTGTCTATTTGGCTCTGCCAATTTTATTCTGGAATTCCTGTTTACTGCCAGCTCTAGAGAGAAATAGAGCCAAATAACTGTGGGGGTTTTTGATCTAGTTGTCACCAAAAAATTTGACAAAAGTCCCTCAAGCATTGGAACTATAAAAAGTCATTTACAACAAGGCCAAAGAAAGCATGAAGACGGACTGACTCTTTCCTGCAGTAAACACATGGCTTAGCCTAGGTTCATTAAAAGTATACCTCTTGTTGCAAACCTGGGATTCTTGCAAATGAATTGATTCCTGCTCTGGAAAGTTGCCACAAAAGTTTTGGTAAAATGCAATGGTTTCAGTTAACTTTTCACTTGAAATCATGACTGTAAAAAGCAAAACTACAAGCAAAATTCAAAGCATACTACATCACATCAACCAGAAAAGTCCCTGCTGCCTTTTCCCAGAGAGTTGAGGGCAAACACTCTGCCAGTTCCTAACTGGATTCGATTTATCTTGGTGCATTCTGAATGAAATACTTGCTTGCCTGCCTAAGTCCATGAATCTTAGCCTCTAAACTCCAGGAGACTTAGCAAAAGCTTCAGAGTCTGTGTATATTTTTTTAAAGCTTCTCCAGGGGATTAAGGCTACCCAATCTTGGAGGGATGACCTGCTGACTCTGCTGGCCTCACTCTTTCCAAAATGGTTGAAGAAGATTTACCTGGAAGCCATTCTGTGGTTTATCAGGATTTCAAATACATGAGAAAACTTTCCATTGCTCCACCTGTTTGTAGAGGCCTGGACTTCTTCAGGAAAATGGAAGAGAGTTGAGACACAGAAAAAGAATAAGAGAAAAAGGGAAGAAGGAGGAAAGAGAGAAGAAAGGAAGAAGAATGTGAACAAGGGAGAGAGGAAGGGAGGAAGTAGTTTTTGAAACGAAGGCTCAATAAATATGTGGATTGAATGAATAAATATATAAATTACTTAGAAAAAGTTATTACACTAATGTGAATGGATTTTGTCAATGGAAAAATGAGGAATTCTATATTCTTTCTTGCTAGATAAGGTAAAAAGTGGTGGCAGAAAAGTAGATAGAGAAAATACTGCTCCTGAATGTAAGAGACAATACTGAAAGAGGACACTAATGATGTCCAGGAGTTTTCTACTGTAGGATTTTGCCCAGAATGCAGTTTAACTTGATCTATACATTAATTAGTTAATAAGTTAATAGCAGGTTTATGAGCACAGTTTCCAAAGGTAAATCTCCTGGGTTGTAATCCCAACACCAAATGATGACATCTATCCTTGAGTCTTACCATCTCTATGCCTCAATTTTCTCATCTGTTCAAAAGAGATAATAGTGGTACCTATTTAATGGCATTGCTATGAAAATTAAAAGAGTTAACAGACTTGAAACACTTGAACACTAAGCATAGTGAAGCCTTAATATGTTGGTTCTTAAGATTCCATGAAAGAGATAGCAAACTATTGTCTGGGTTAGATAAAGAAACAATGTAGTTACCTTCATTATGATTATAGGTTCTTGAAATGCTGAACTGAACATATTAATATAAATATTCCATTTTAATTATATAATTGCTTTCTAGGAAAATTAACCTTTATTTTGTTTTAATACTCGTCCCTTTATTAGACAAAAGCCCCTGAGATAAGTTAAATATGAGGTCCTAGAACAGTAGAGCTAAGACATACATAAGCATTAAAATTATTCTTAAGTTGTCAAGAAAGGTAATCCTCCCAGTCCATGTTGGTGACCTGCAGTTGTTAAATAAAACCAACTGCTGGGCATAGGAGTAAACAATGTGCTGTGTCTAAGGCATGGAACACAATTGCCAATTATTTATTGCCAGTAGTGTCTCAGGGCAGACTAAGAAGACAACTGTCTCTCTCAGTAAACTTTTATTGAATTTTGGATACACACACACACACACACACACACACACACACACACAGTTGTTTGAGTTGGAATTTGACCACAATACCTAGCTAAAATGCTTGAGGTTGCAAAAATTATTTGTGATAATAAGAATTTGAAACTATATTTTTATGTTTTAATTTTAACCCAAAGAGAAAAAACTCCAACAGAGTTGGCAGTAAAAGTAACTTGAAAGGATTCAATCAACTCTTTCAAATATTCTTCATTATAGCTTTTGATTAAAAGTGATGAGAAAATTCTACAGACTGAGTTTTCATGGATTAAGGTAATAACACAAAAAGTTGAGGAATTTTAGTCCATGCAGAATGGGAAGGATTGAACTCTAAAATGATTGTATTATATATGCTAAACTAAATTCTTAATTTGTTACTAACCAATTTTCAAATTAATCTCTTTTTTAAACAAGGTCATCCATGAATCAATCAAGTACCAAGGGCAAAAGAAAAATTTTCCATTGACTACTCCAAGAGAGTTCAAAACTACCAATCAATCAGTAGTGACCATTGGTACCATGAACTTTCCTTTTTTTAAGGATCTGCTCAACCACAGACTTTCTCTGAAACCATTCTCATAATGCAGCATCCCTTTGGATTTTCAGTCACCTCATTAATGGCTGCCCTGTGCTCCCTGTCTACTTTTAATTTCTTCTAGTAATAGAAAATACTTCATAATGGAAGATTTAATTAACTAAGTTTCCAAAAAGCTATTTACAGTGAACTGGGAACATTAGCTTTAATTTTTATTGTTCAAGAATGAAGATACCCTTTTTACAACAGATTAAATGCAGCAGGAAAACAACATTTTAACCACACTAAAGTGCAGGAACCCACTGGTAGAAGTCAATTGTGCTGCTGAGAAGACAGAGGCTCTGACAGTCTAATCTGAGGGAAAAGGTCCTGCCTGAAGCATCTCTTCCTTTCCTTAACTTTCCTTGAGTGACCCTTAAGAGGCCTCATTTGTAGTTACAGGAGCTCTAACCTGGGTGATGGGGAGACTTCCACCACTAGCAGCAAAGAATTATAGTAAATGGTGCAAAATTGAAAGCTCTTTCCATCCTTCCAAAACAGAATCTTGCAAAGAATATACAAGAAGTTTCTCTAGGCACATCAAAGATGTGCCTTTTATAAGGCAGGCTCCTGTTTCAAAGAAAATACATTATTGGGTAGAGATAGAAAGGGAGAAATAAAAATCAATGTGTCCATGGCAAAACAGGGGTGTTGAGGTCAATCAGGTAAATAATATTTTTACAAAAAAAAATTCTGAAGCATTTATTGATTTATACCCTTCAAGTTTAATCAGTCATAAGTTGTTTTATATTTTTGGTTTTGTTATTTTTATTTTGAGATGGGATCTCACCATGTTGCCCAGGCTTATCTTGAATGTGTGAGCTCAAGTGATCTTCATGTCTCAGCCTCCCAAGTATAAGGGAGTACAAGTGCACACCAACATGCCTGGCTGTCATAAGCTTTTTATACACACAATTTGATCAGTTTTTATTTACCATGTAAATTGATAGGGCACTAAGTCAGTCATCCCAATCTTGCATTTACAAATCCATATTTAGGACATGCACATACCATTTTCAAGTGTGTCTTTAAAATCTTTATGGAAATCAGCTGCTGAGTATTACAGACTAGCCATTTTTCACCGTGAATATCTTTCACAGTTTTACCTTTTTCTCTCATTTACCAAATGAAATTAGACCATGTTATAGACTAATACCTTGTGAATTGCATTTATTAGATCAGAGCCAATTTGAGTTATGGAGGCACATGCACCCAGAAGCACTAAATGCCCTGTGAAAAGGCAGAGAGGTGGCTTAAAGGTTTATAGCACAAAGTAGCTTTTCATCCATAAAAGACTTGGGTTCCATTTTTTTTTCTCTTAGCCTGAGTGAAACTGACATTCATGGCTATACCATGACTTGTATCACAAAAACCAGGTACTCATTGTTGCTTTGCTATGTGTGTGGAAGCTGAACAAAGAATGGCAGCCACATTTTACACATTTCTATAAAAGCAGAAATCGTGATATGATTCTGACTTTATCATATGAAGACTAGGAAAAGAAACTTATTATTAAGACTCTTCAAATGTATTCTTTAATAAAAACAGAATAATTTTCATCTGTATTATACCAAAAAAAAAAGACTTCATAATGTATCGAGCCATAAGAATTAAATTTTGAGGACAAATCCAAATCCCAAAATCTTTTATTTGGAATGGTTTAAATATTGAGTTTTTAGTATGTTTTGATCCCTGAGGCAACTGATTTAAAAGTTGACTTTTGAAGAAGTATACTGCTCCCCCCAAATAATTCATTACCAATAGTTATTCCGCCTTCACAATTAATCAGGTTTAAAAGTGTTTCATTTGGTGCATTTGTATTGTTTAAATAAATCTGGGAACACTAACCCTGTCACGTTCAGGGGTTGAGTGTGGGAATGAATCTGTAGACACAGAGGGTAAAATACTTCAAGGCATATCCCCAAGAGATTTTGACTGGACAATCAGAATTTATTTTCAAAGAGGAGGGTGTCCACAGGCAAGTGAGCCCTGTGGTGTGTTTTAAGGTCTCCTTAACCTGTCTCGGCAAATTGCATAAATCACAGCCATAAAGTCTTCCTATTCAGCATGTTGGGGATAGAGAAAGCTGACCAGCTTCTGACCTCCGATTCTGGGCCCCCACTGACCCTAACTTAGAAGTTCAGGCGGTCAATTGCAGGTCACTGAGGGCAGTCTCAGAGTCTTTTTAATTCCACTTGGACTGCAAGGTTAAATTTATGCAGCACAGGTATTTTCCTAGGTTTTCTGGATGTGTTACTCATAGCATCCACAGCTGCATGAACAAAAGAGAAGGGGGAAAAAAAGAAGAGGAGGAAGAAGGAAAAGGAAATGAAAAGAAACAAGAAGAGAGAAAGGAAAAAAAAAAAAAACAAACTTTAAGTTGGTATCCTCCCAACCAGCTCCACTTTAGTATACACCAAGTTGGTCGTTTATCAGTATAATGGATCTACAGACAGCCTTAAACAATTGTCAAACATTCTTTTAAAAGCCATTAGTTTTTCAACTAATATATATCTGTTTTGTGCATTTGTTGAACCCTTCACTTGTCACTGAGAGCGGCCTGTTAAGCTAAGCAGAGGCCTGATCAGTTTTCAGTGAGCGTTGAGCCTCAGGGTTCACCTGGGTCATCCGCAAGATTTATGAGACCCAGTGCCAGTATCTGATTGGGACCGTTAGTGCTAAAGAAAGCTGACACTTCCTCCCTTTCCCTCCTCCTCAAGCCTGACACACAAAGTCCGGTGACTTAACTTGTACATTCCCACTGGCTGCCTAAGAGGCAGCAAAATTGATGACCTGTACAGACACCAAAGTGGACATCAATAAAAAAAGATGGATGTGAACAAGTGGAGTGACATGCCTCATTGCTGAGGGACTGGGGAGGGGAGAGAAAAGGTTAAAAAAACACTGGAAAGTTATTTATATAAGCTTCAAGGACAAGGATTTTGTCACTACTTGCCTAAGGATTTGCTCTTAAACTATTCTTTCTTCTGGCTTCTATTCTTCTCTCATTGGTTAAAAAAAAAAGAAAAAGGTCTGCAGAAACTCTGATAATTACTAAATACTTTTGTTAAGCATGGAAATTTTTATTAATCTTTTGTTACAAATGAGTAATACCATGAAATGCTGAAAACTGTTGAAACAGATACAGAAAGACACATTTTAAAAAGAAGTCATGATTATTTAAGCATTACTACTGTGCTTCCTAATTAATAAGGATGGTTAGAACCTTGAGCAGATTATATTTCTATAAAATGGTTAATATAAATGCTCTTAAACAACATGCTCATTTTGAAGCATCTCTCAAAGGAACTGACTTGACACACTTCAAATTACACTCTTGAAGGTGAATCCATGGAATAGTTGAAAATTGGGCAGTGACAGAGAGTAACTGTATTAGTCATTAGAAACTGTGTATATTCCATTTTTCTTTCTTTCTTTTTTAGGTGTGTGTGTGTGTGTGGTGGCAGATTGGTACTAAGGTTGAACCCAGGGTCTTGCACATGCTAGGCAAATGCTCCACCATGAAGCTATGTTCTAAGTCTTTGGATGTGTTTGTATTTTAAAGTGCTGTTGAGGAAAATCATATGGTGGTTTAGCTAGCACTCCAAATTAGATCCAAAGAAGACAAATAAAATGAATTTTAAAAAATAACTTTTAAGGTTTCTCCTATTTTATTCTTGATATGTTTATTTTACATTTACATAATATATAAGTATACAGAAAACATTCTTTGGGATGTTTTCTGTATACTTATATATTATGCAAATGATATCTAAATTTAAACTGTGACCAGTAGAATGGGGAGTTGATTATATACTCAGTCATGTCAGAAGAGATGGCAGACTCCCTAGATCACAATGTTTACCAATAATTGTTCCACACCAAATCTTGCCTTGATTTTGATTTCTTCTTCAAAAAATATTACCTGATGATCTGTCATCAAATAGCAGAAGTTTGCAAAATTTAAAAAAAGTTTATTTTTAATAATTTCAGGTGTTCCAGATAATAGCATCTATTATGTTTACATAAGTTGTTTTCTGGTTAAAAAATGAAGACAATAACAGTTAATACTATTGCATTGTCCTATTTGTGTGCTAAGACTTAGCTTGACATCTTCCAAAAAAGATGAACTCCAAGTCTAAGTTCTGCAATATTTTGGCAATGATAAAATAGCTCAATTCAAAGTCTACAGTCTAATGTCTCTCATTGCTCTTGACCATGGCAACAACATTGTTGGTAGAATAGCCTTTGCACTTGTATTACAACAGAACTTGTAACAAATTAGAGGGAGAGAGGTCTTTCCTGGTGAGTTTGCCAACTCAGTATGGACATCCAACCCAGAATCAAAATCTAAAGCAGGACTGTCTGTGAAGTTACACTCCCTTCTGCCCAGGGCCCGGTTCAGTCCACCTACCTATCCATGCTATATCCAGGAAACACAGACCACTTTTGAACATGAAGTTTTACTAATTAAGAGTAGATCATGTCAGGAAGTTTGGTTAGTCATCATATTCATTTTCAAATATCATGCAGTACTCAAATAATGCCAAAGGAGGCTTCCTCTAACCTTGCTACTTTGATACAAGCTCAGTTTTTAAAGTTCATTAATCTTGCCAGGCAAGGTGTCTCATACCTGTTAATTCCAGCAGCTTGGGAGAACTGAGGCAAGAAAATTGCTAATTTGAGGCCCGCCTAGGTAACTTAGCAAAACCCTGTCTCAAAATAAGATTTTAAGAAATGTTGGGGATATAGCTCAGTGATAGCACAATTCTCAAGAGCATGTACACACACACACACACACACACACACACACACATACACACACATGCACACAAATGTATATATATGGCACTACCCCATTCTCCTCTTCCAGTTCCCCATGTAAGACTTCATGTATTTGCCTTGGGGATTCTAACAGACTTCTGACACAAAACTGGCTTTTCTCTAGGCTCAGCATGTTACCCTTATTGCCATAAAATGAGCAGAGTCCACATAGGGATTTCAACAGTATCAGCCAGAAGGATTTACATAGGTAGTCTCAAGCTCAACTTAAGACCTAAAGCAACTGCCAGCAGAAAAATGATATAAATTTATAAAATCCCTTATCCAACAGCACATTAAAAAGTGTTTTAAAATGCTGAGGGTGATACACTTGAATTGATCTCCTTTAATATCATGTATGGTTTTGTTATTATCATTATTATAATAAACTGCTATTTTGTACTTCAGGTTTTCTTTTTTTTATAATGAAGATTTCACAGAGTGGTGAGACTTACCTAGCACAGTACTTGGCAGCAAGTATATATTTAATACACTTAAATTGACTTGCTCAATTCCATTTTGCCTCGTTTATAGCTTGGCATTGTTTCCCTAAAATACAAACCACCAGGGAAACCTTAGCCAAAATAAATTCAGTATTTTGACTGCAATTTAGGAAGTTAATAAGTAAAACCCAGGTAACAAGGTAACAATCATTACTTTCTCCGCAATATCTTTAAAAAAAAAGGAACTCCCAAATATCTCAATTCTGTTCATATTCATTTAACTGCCCAAGTATCATTAGAGACTTGATCCAAAGATGGCCTGGCACTACCCATAAGGTCCTTCCAAGGCTGGCTGGAGATCCACTAATGGCACTTCCAAGAAGCTCAGTACCATCTGCCTGCAAGAAGATTTCAGGTCCTAGATGCTTATGTTAACTCTTTCTCTATGAGGTAACTGTGGATCCCCTACCAACTCATCCCCTACCATCCATTCCCTTGTGTTATCTTTTCCCAACAAACTGGGAACATGGATCACCCTTTAGCATCAGGAAGCAGTTTTTGAAAGCTTCCCCAAGCTGCTCAAAATCAACTCTAGAGTTCTCTTTACTAGATGCCAGACACATATCTCTTCTGGGACCTATTAAGTGACAGAGTCCCAAGAAAATATGATTCAGATTCATCTGAGTAACACTGAAGAATTTTTAAATTCTTAACTCAGGGTCTGTAATATATAAGAAAACTCTCAGAGACTTGGGGCAAGAATGACTATATCCTATTGGCCAGATAAACCTATAAATTTGTAGCATCATCCCGGAATGCAGTATACCTGATATCAGGTAGCTCTGGGGGCTGACCTAGGGCTTCTCCAGGTTGAAAGTTGATGCACAGGGGAAACTCCTTCTTCTGTCATCATGGGATTCTGGGAAGTGATAGAGCAGGATTTTCCTGACTTGAGGCACGGTTACTTTCATCTCACTGGATCTAGAAAAAGTAAAGTTACAAAGTCTTTTTGGTGTCACTTTATATTTTCTTGAGTTTGAAATTCGTGCTGTTATTCTTAAAAATAATGGATTTTTCCAAAGAATGAATATTCCCAGAATGTATGACAAAAAGTCTTAAAACAACAAATAAACATGAATATTTTGTCAATCCTCATATTGTTTTTACTAGTAGCTCTCTCCCCAGAAAAGAGATAGTAAAGTAATTTGAATTACTTCCCCTTTCTCTTTTGTTGATATTTAATGTAATTTTTTAGTTTTAAAAAATAAAATATGATAACAATAGTGCATACAATAACTAAAAAATGTAGTGAGAATTAGAGAACCAATCAATATTGGAAGGTTAGTAGAATCATATCAAGTGATTCTCTTTAATTCATTGTGTAGCATGGATGTCTCAACTGAAAGATTGAGCTGTAAAGTTAATATCTCTACCAAGTCTCTATCTTACACATACAAAAAAATATAGCCACATACTTCATACTTCCTTTCTAAAGATAAATCATAAAATGACCAAATATCAATACCAACATAATTTCAGATATGATGTCTAGGTGTTTCTCCAAGATCAAAGTGTTCCAGAAATCTTAATGATTTAGCAAACAGAATATATTGTCCAGGTCTTTCATAATTCAAACAGTAAAAAATGCTATAATCAAACTATTTTTAATTTAGAAAACATGACTTCATTAGTTCTTAGTCATTGACAAAGAGTGCATCATTAGGATGGATCAGCAAAGAATGTTTTTGAGAGTTTCTGTATTTCTAGTATTTGTTTACTTCTTACTAAGCAAATTTATGCTACATATCTGTTCAATTTATACTAACTGGGCCCTCCTGGCACATAAGAACTTCACAGGGACCGTGAAATTAGTCATAAACATCAATGGACTATTTACCGTACTTCCACAGCAAGAAAGTCTTTTGCCACAATGATCAAAAATCTTTATCTCCACTCAAAACATGTCTCAATAAAACATACATTTGCTTTTGAAGTTCCTTTGTAAACCATCCAAACTCTATCAAGTAAAATATGTGTTTGGCAAAATCACTATTTTATAAAGAAAATATTTGCTAAAGTAGATGTAATTGAATATACCATATATCCAATTTTAAATGGAAATAGGATTTCTATTACTTTAAAAAATAAATCATCATCTTCGTCAATTATCACTATTACTGTTGTAGGAAGGAAAAGAAGAAGGAGGAAGAAGAAAAAGAAAAACTGACATCTGACTCTTTCGGGGTGCTATAACAGAGTGCCATAGTGGGTGGCATATCAGCAACTACTCTATATTTTTAATTTTTTTAGTTGTAGGTGGACAAGATGCTTTTATTTTATTTATTTATTTTTATCAAACCCAGCACCTCACACATGCTAGGCAAGTGCTCTACCACTGAGCAACAACTGCTGACCCAGCAACTAATATTTATTTCTCACAGTTCAGGGTTCTAGCAAGGGTTCTGGTGAGGGTTCCCCAGGATGCAAATTACCTACATCTCTCTGTATATTCACATGGTGAGGAGAGCTAACTAGCTCTCTGGGCTCACCTTACAATGGCACTAATCCAATTCATAAAGGCTCTACCCTGATGACCTAATTACCTCCAAAAGGTGCCACCAAAAAACAAACAAACAAAAAAACAAAAAACACCTTCACATTAGGGGTTAAATATTACCATATGGACTTAGGGGCAAAACAAATTTTCAGTCCTTCATGACTATCTTTTCATTTTTTCCCATCACTACCAATGGTTTTTCATCAATAATTTCATCACAATTTGCATTTTACCTCTTCACAGGACTCTAAATAATTCATTGAAGCCATCTGTTAATAATTTTGGACAAATAGTACAAAGTGAAAGATGATGGTTAAGTGCTTAATTTATTGAAATGACTACCTACATTGATTCAGTAAGGAGATGCATACAACATTAATAAAACAATAGAATGCCACCCTCTGTTCACATAATCCACACCACCATCTTCATGATTCATGTGGACCATCACACCTAAATTTAATGTTCAGCCGCTCATAATCATTAAGACCTCTCGTGGTTACAACAGGCTTCTTTGCCATGCTGACATCCAATTTGTATTTTCCCTCCAGACATAGTCAACATTCAAAAGCACAGAAATTTCTCTTTTTTTAAAATTACTTTCTACTACTTATTCTATTCTGCTGTAATAAAAAAAATTCTATATTGCAAACTGTGGATAATACTTTGCATCGTCTATTCCCATGATAACTTTTTAAACTATGTTGTGGCTCCCGATTGTGCTGATACTCATTCGACAAACAAAACTTACACCTCAATAAACAGCAAGTCTGCATATTAGATGAGAAAAAGGATATGCAGTAAAAAATACAGTTTCTAAAAAACAAAAAAGAAAGAAAGAAAAACCTGCAGCGCAAATTGGAGAATGGGATTTTGCCCCCTGTTCCAGAGGGTTACTTCTGTCACCAAGTTGTTTCTCATTTCCATGAATTGTTTTTTCGATTAAGATCTGCTGGGGAAATAAAAGCTTAGGGTTGAGTAGAACTTGCTGGAGATGACAAATGGTTCTTCTTAATGACTTATAAAAGAAAAGTGGCATCACGAGTTTTACTTTCTGTAACAAAAAAGGAAAATGCTAAGCAATGTTATATTTTATCTAACATGCTTATTTTACTTATTTTTTAAAATAGTTATCATTTTACTGTTATAACTTTTGAAACATTGCTAGGGAACATATATATCAATCTTTAAAAGATTAAGTTGAAATACAAGCTTGTTTCTTTTTTCTAACTTATTATCAAGGATGAAATCCTTAATGTGAATCCTCTAGTCAGTAAAAGGAGAAAATTGCATCTAAATCAACAGTAAAGTAAGTAAGGGAGTTTACTTCAGACAAAGAAATTTCCACTAACAATAAAAATCTTAAGTTGGCTACTTTATAGTGAATATTTCATAAAATATTTCTTATGAAAGTTAAGCAATGAATATTTATCTTTATGAAATTTAGGTGAAAAACACCTGTTATCCTACCATCTAAAAAAACATGGGAAAGTCCAAGATGAACTATCATCAATATTCTGGGGAATATTCTTTAAATATATAGATATATCTATACAAAAAATATATAAAATATGTTTAAGATATATTTAATTCATAATATATACACACATGTATGTATTATACATGCATGCATATGATAATTCATTCTTTTAATAAGTAAGTTTATATTATTCCATAAGTTATATTCAAACTCAAAAATACATCAAGGATATAGTTCTTGCCAACAAATATAATTCTCTGTCATCATTTTTAATATCTACATAGCAGTTCATTGGGTATATACAAAATAAAAGTACTTTAGCATCTTCCCATTGATAAATTTTTAAGTTATTTCCAAATTTTAGCATTACTGACAATGCTGCAAAGAATATAGTTTGTTTTACATCTTTTGGCACCACTTTAGCATGTACTGCTAGAAGAAAAGAAACATACATTTTAAGCATTGCTATATATTACCAAACATGTATATACACAAGTGAAATATATTTAAATTTTTCTCAAGTTTTATAATTAAGTTCCTCATACCTTGAAATAGACCAGATTGTGTCTACTATGCCAAATCAGGTAAAAAAAAATGATAGTTTATTGATTTTATTATTTCTATGTCTTTAATACTTGAGGACCACTCTCATTTCTCCTTTACTACCATTGCTATTGTGATATTCATTTACTCTTAAATGGCTTGAAAATGTCTTTTTTTAAAACTGAATTTTTAACTTTTCATTTGTCACATATATGATGTTTATTTTCTCCAGCTTATGATGTGCCTTTTCAATCTTATTTGTGATGAATTTTGGTCATTAGATATTTTTATTGGGAAGTGGTCAAATGTTCTTTTATGACTTCTGAACCACATGACATGTTACAAAATATTTCCCACAAGCATTCTTCCAAAATTTTGTAACTTTCTATTTAACATTAAAATCTCTGTGTTTTTAATGGATGGCTTCTACAGGAAGCTTCATTTTCATAGCAAGCATGTATTTGACGCCTATTTCACCAATTTTCAAAGCAGGTGGCATTATTCTAACATAACATAGGATGTACAGTTATTGTTACTCAATTATTTGAATGTATTTTAAATAGATTGTTCATTAAAATATTATTTCTTACCCTCAAAAACTTATTCATATTCTTTTTTTCTTTCTGTGCCCTGTGTATTTAATATTAGGCATTTGAAAATGCTGTACAGCTCAAATAAGAAGATGGCCAAATTTTACTTAAGATAGGCAAAGTCCCTCAGCAGTGACTTCTTCATCTATTATATTATGCATAATTTTCCTTCCTGAAATAATCCAATAAATGAGCTGTCCTCTTCATATATATGTATACACCAAATTTTAATCCCTCTTGCATTAATAAAGAATTTAAGATCAAAAGAAAAAAAAAAGATCTTACAACAATAAAACAACTTAAAATGCAAAATTATTATACCATTTCTGGTCTTCTCGGAAATCCTAAGATCCTGGAGTCAGTCAAACTGAAATGCTTTAAGAATGCCAAAGAGATTTTTAATTATAAGGGCTATACAGGTTGGGTGCTGTAGTACATACCTGTAATTCCGGTAACTCCGGAGGCTGAGGCAAGAATACCACAAGGTTGAGGCCAGCCTGAGCAATTTAATGAGATCCTGTCTTAAAATAAAATTTTATAAAAGGGCTGGGGATGTAACTCAGTGGCAGAGTGCCCCTGGATTCAATACCTATATTATCAATCTACATATTACCAAACATGGATACACACTAGTAAAATCCAGTAACAACAATAAAGGTCTAAACAGCCCCAATTATATTTTCTTATTCAGCTGGACTGCTCAACTTTTATATAGCACTTGAAAAGCTCAATGATTTTTGTTTCTAGAAAAATAATTTTTAAATTGTTCTAATTCTATGTGGTCTGTTTTGTCTGAGACAAAGACCAGAAGACTCTTTTTCTGTGTCTTTAAACTAGTACATAACTTCTGTTTAAGGGCCTAGTGACACCTGTAATGGACAATTTACAACCTACAGGGCTTCTGGATTAAATAACAGAGGTTCTGTAAACCAACAGGCTTCAGCCTTCAGTGAAAGCACCAGTAATTTGTTTATTGCCCTTTCTCAGTTCCTCAATTACAATTGATCTCTGCTAAACAGTCTAGTGTTGCTAATTGTTGGGGAAGGATGGGCGATAACTTAATCTTTATAGACATCTTCTAGTCTAGGATTTCTCCTTACAATTTAGTGCCTTAATCTCACCTAAGCACACATAAATGGAATCCATACCCAGAACCATAACAAGTATTTTCAAAATTAATTTATAAACAATCAAAGTTGAAGGGCCTGTATTTGGAACAGAGAAACATACTAACTGATTGTATCTGATACCAAGCCAATGACAGACAAACAAGAGCACTTGATTAGCGCTCTTGTCTTGCCAGATCACGTATTTGAATTCTACTGATAGGAGTTTAATCAGCACTTAATCTCCTTATCGTGTCTAGGGTGTTGATCAACTTTAAGTACTTAACATAATACAGAACCCCTACAGGCATTTCCACTTCAAAGCCTGAAGTGTACTGGTTAGGTGGCTTCTAATCTTATTTTTTTTTCTCCACTAATAGTGTTAAAAGAAATGCTTGTCATCAACTAAGCATGTCCTAATTTAGTCTGTTTAAACTTGTAAATTGTTTATTCTAGAAACATTTGGCTTATTTATTCTAAACCTTCATTTTCTTGACCACCATTTTAAAGACTGAAAATATATCCTATTATACATGCGTTTGTATAAAATGGGTTCTATTTACCATTAAACTTTTGAACTG
Source organism: Ictidomys tridecemlineatus (assembly GCF_052094955.1). NCBI lineage: Eukaryota > Metazoa > Chordata > Mammalia > Rodentia > Sciuridae > Ictidomys > Ictidomys tridecemlineatus. Next base: position 101,270,924 of record NC_135477.1, read on the forward strand.
TTTGTTTTAGATAGGTTTGATTTATTCATTCTAACCCTTTATTTTCTTGGCACAGTATGTTAGAAATTAGAACTGTATATACATAGGTATGTGTGTTCAGTATGTACTTTAAGCATGAGCTTCTTATTTTAATAAACTATGTCAACAAAATGTTCCTCTGAACACTTAGCACATTAAAATACAGCCTTAGAATTGTTTCAATGTTATGCTATAGGTAAAATGCATTGAAAACCTCAATCATATACTGACTTTGTAATTATTCTACATTTCCCTATTAAAGTTTTTCCTTTAATCTTTACAGCAGCTTAACAAAAATATATTTGTTATGTATTAAAGCCACTTATTTCACCATAAAATGTCCTCCTAAGGACTATCAATCATAATCTTATTTTTTTTGCCAAAATTTAAGAATTTGTCATATGAATTGCATTTATGCCTCCAACAGATTGAAGTTACTTCTTTTAAGAAAATGAAATAAAATGATGGAAACTGATAATCAACATAATTAAAAATACAAAAAACTCATACATACATAAAAATTATCATGTTGCACTTGATGTTTAATATACTTTTGTTAGTATTTCAGTTGTTTCAAATATTTAATTTTGTACTTAATTTTATGTCAGCACATATCCAAAACAACAAATGATATCCCTATTTTGTCTCTCTCTCTTTAAAAAAAGAGTAAAGATGTTTTATTATTTGGGAAGTTCAATCAATTCAAACTTTCAGCTCAGTTCTTCATAAAAGAAATTATTTAGAATTATTACTTAGACTTATTATTGCCTTAATTGTTTCATTATCTTTTGCTCAACCCAAAATACTATGCTTTGGGTTCCTAATTTTTATTTCACCCTATATTAAATAAGTTTTCTTATTTCTACTTTTAAATGCTACCACGTATCTAACTCTCCATGTTGCAACCAAATATGATAGATGAATGATTTCATTAGGATATTCCCACTTGAAAGAGAAGTTTGAGACCCACTACATAAATAAAAGATAAAGGGGGCAAAGAATTTTAAATACTATTTCAGTTTTCATAGAAGGATCTTCAGTAATTTTATTGGAACAAAGATTTCTACAAATATCCATAAACATTACTTTATTGTATTTCAGTTAATTCAGAAAGAAGAGGATCTATGATAACTTCTCCTGTACTGTCAAATAAATAAAATTTTAGAGCTAAATTAAATATATTGTAAATAAAACTAGCACTTTAAAAAAACTGTTAAAGGCATTTTAAAAGTCTATTTTAATAATGTCAAATAAATACATGACAGAATACTTGATTTATGTGAATAATGTTCTACTAATCTTGGAATTACTGATAGCATTCATTAAGTTCAAATTTGGAACAATCATGCATTTTATAGATGGGTAATACTGAGCAAAATAATAATGTTGGCTAAGTAGCACTGAGGAATAAACAGTGAAAAATGAAATAAAACTCTATTAGTTCTTGACTATGAATGCTTTCTCGAGTAACTCAGATGCTTCCATTTTATTTGAATATTGCTTTTTGTTTCCTCTATTAAGTAGTGCTTAAAAACCACAACTTCAGTCAATCAGTAAACAGGATCATTACTTCTAAGTGTTTCAGATTCTAAATCAAGGGTTTCATTTAATTTTCCTAGCAGAATAATGCATATAGATGAGGATGTCAAATTGCAAATAACCTGTATTAGAATAGAGTTTACAGTGCTTATGGTAAGTAATCAACATTATTGACTTAGCTCAGGGATTTAAAATGCTGAAAAACACTAACAGAATAAATTGATTGGAAGAATAGAGAAGTACATCACTGTGTTAAAGATTTGAAATGAAAGTGAAACACATTATATGATTTTGTAGTTTAAATGTACATGTACATATATAGATATGCACGTAGATGGATAATGTGGGCATTATTGATTTAAATTCCCTATTGGGATTAAAGAGAGAATGCCGAGTTTCGCTTCAATGGTAATGTTGGTATTCATTATCAATATGATAAAATACAAATTGGTGGTTCTGTAAGACAGATTTAATGCCCCTGCTGAACTTTTTTCCATTAGTAGCTAATGGCTACTCCTGTTTACCTTCTATGACTCCAAATGTTCATTCCATCTTTTTTTCTGTGATCATCATCGTTATACAGGAAATGATTTTGCTAAAAATGAAAATATTCTACTTTATTTTAAAAATGATAGAGCTTGCATCTGTAAACATGACTTTAATCTATGCCTTCTATGATGTGTCAGCATTCTCCAAAAGAATCTTGTTCTGAGTTTATAAAATAGAAGTGAAAATGTTCATAACTTGGAATAGTAAGAAAAAAATCTTGTTGCAATTTGGAAAAAAAAAGCTTGTTGCAGTTCTTAAAGTGAAACATTTGCTCTCAGAATAGTTAATAGTTTTAACATTTATACATAAGGTGAGCATTTTATTTCCATTATTAAAAATCTTTTATTATGATAAACAAATCAACTCATGGAATTGCTTTTCTATTCTACATAGCAATGTTTTATTTTTAGAATGGCTTTCAACTACTAAGTTGGATTTATTTTAAAGAAAGAAAAGTACAAAAACTCTTATTAATTTATTTTAATTAAACCCATTACAATAATCCCTGGGGAGAAAACAATTAAACATTGAATAAGAGACTATAAAAAATAAAGTTCATTTCCTCTCTGCATTTGAGTTCCCTTAGTCATCTCTTTTTCTCAAAATAAAGCCTTTAGGTTTTGTAGATTTTTAAGTGAAATAATATAATTTTAAATGAGGTTATATTACTAATATTTAATATTATTGTACATCTACCATATACCAGAAACTATTCTAAGCACTTAATCTACACGTTTAATTCTCTGGAAACAACTTATTAGATAGATGTTCACCATTACTCTTATTTTACATTAAGGACCCTTCAAAGGATACCATCAATAAAGCAAAAAGATAAATCGTTGAGTAGAAAAAATATTTGCTAATCAGACATGCATTTTAAAACCACAATGACATACCACTTCACAACCACAAGTAGGTCTATAGAAAAAAGACAGTAATAGCAAGTGCTGGCCAGGATGTGAAGAAATTAAAAACCCCATATACTGTTGTTAGAATAAAACAGTGCCATTCCTTTGGATAAGAGTTTGACACTTCCTTTCAGATCACAAGAGTTACCATAGACATAGAAATTCTCCTAGGTACATACAAAAATAAATAAATAAATAAATAAATAAGAACACATGTCTACACAAAGAATTATATAGGCATTCATATAAGCATTACTGTTAGTGTGTGTGTGTGTGTGTATATATATATATATATATATATATATATATATATGTATATCCCAAATTTCTATAAACAAATAAATAGCATCTAATGTATTTATACAATGAGACATTATTTGAAAATAAAAATGAATAAAGTACTGATATTTTCTACAATATGGATAAACCTTGTAAATATAATGCTAAGTGAAAGAAGCTACACATAAAAATATGATCCACTTTCACAAAATTTCCAGAATAGACAAATCCACAATCACAAATACAAGTAAAGTCTGGCTGTCTACGATTGAGAGGGTTTTGGGGGAATTAAAAGGTGTTAAAAAATGTTGCAAAATTGATTGTGACGATTGTTTAACTCTGTGAAGATACTAAAAACCATGGAATTGTATACACTTTAGATGGGCAAATCATATGGTATATGCATTGTATATTAATAAAGTATGTGTGCTTGTGTGTGTGTGTGTGTGTGAGTGTGTGTGTGTGTATGTGTATTTTTTCAATGTTAAAGAAGGTGTAGAGAAGTTAAACAAATCATCCTAGGAGATAGTAAGAGGTAATTTGTAATAAATGCCTGGACTCTGGCTCCTGGATCCACACATGCAATTCCTAAGCTTACTAACTCTACTGATGGTAGTTTTGCTCTTTAAAGTGATGAATGAATCCATTTAATCATATATTTTGTTTAAAAAGCCACCTCCCAACCTGGCTCCAAATGTAAGTTTTCTGAGTGGACATAGATGGACGGTTAGTTTTATAATAAAATATATGATACATGGTGATCAATATTGACTAAGTCATTTCAAGATACTAATGTGGCTAATTTTGAATGTCTAGATTCTTAATAAATAAAAGAAAAATGCAAAAATGGAGCATATTTAGTTGTTAAGGATAACAAAAAAAATTCTCCATGGGTAGAGTTTACATTTTTATTACGTTCGTTCTCCCCTAAGAGTTGCAATTATCATCCAATCATTTTCTTAATCTAGAAAAATAAATATTAAAAGATAGCTGTTATGGTTATTTTCTCTTTTTCATTTAGTATTTTGTTTAAGACTTGTAGAAATTTCAGAATAGGGTTGCAGAATTTTATTAATGAAGAAAAGCAAGGGACCAAGTACTAAAATTGAACTGAAGAAAATATGACTTAAAGAGGTCAAATAATTTATATAGTTACTAAATTCAACAGAGAATAAAACTGAACTCTTTATCATCAATATCTTCACAACAGTGACAATAGGAATAACCAGAACTTATTGGAAAAAAAAAAAACATTATGGAGTCCCCTCATGGTGGTGAATGCCTATAATCCCAGCAACTCAGCAGCTAAGGCAGGAGGGTCGCCTGTTCAAGGCCGGTCTTAGCAACTCAGAAAGAATCTGTCTCAAAATAAAAAATAAAAAGGACTGGGGATGTAGCTCAGTGATAAAATGCTTATGGTTTCAATTCTCAGGAGGAAGGAAGAATGCAAGAAAGAAAAAAGGAAGTAGGAGAAGGAGAAAGGAAGGATGGGAGGAAGGAAACAAGGAAGGAAGAAAGAAAAAATATCATGGGGCAAGCAGTGCATTATATAAGCCTTATCTCATTTAGCTTTCCTAGCAACCCTAAATAGTATAGATACTATTAATATTTCCCTTCTACATATGAAAACTAGAAGCATAGAAAGTTAAATAATTTTCCTGAATCAGAGTTGCAAATTGTGAATCTGAGATTCAAATCCAGCTTTCTGATCTATCTATTCTTAAATATCTTACCTTAGTCACAACCAATAAATCAATCTCATCATTTTTATTAATAATAAAAATTGGGAAAGACAGCATGTTATCAGAAATACTATGACTGACAAACAGTATAACTCTACATCATGTACAACCAAAAGAATGGAAAGTTATACTCCACGCATGTATAATATGTCAAAATACATTCTACTGTCACATATAACTAAAAAGAACAAATAAAATTTTAGAAAAGAAATGCTATAACTGAAATTAGAATCAAATAACAAAATATAATCAAAATAAACATTTTTCATATTATATGTATATATTCATTTATTGCACTTGTGTTTTAAAAATAAAATATAACTGAAACATAAAATAAAATTTATTATCATAAAAATAATTAACTAACCAGATTTGGGTTTTGAAAAGATATTGTAACAGGTTGTAAACTTCAGGCCTAGAAATACAAAGGCAATGAACTATTTTCTCATTCTGATACATAAATATAAATGGGGAAGATTCATATTAGAAAAAATCATTTGCAATAGATACTACACATTTAATACCTTTTCTGAAGTTATTGGTGTGTCTTATAAGAATTTGCCTCCAAAAAAGACAGAATTAAAACAGTACTTTTGGAAACCCAAAGACACATCAGTTATCAGTCACAGAATCCAGAACTGATGCAGTAGAAGTCACAAGAATGTGGATGTGTTTGTAATGTATGTGCAACTCACTTAGAACCTGAGACCCATGTAGTTAGTTACCCAGCATTCATCTCTGCCTGTTGCTCTCTGCCACACTAACATGTTTTCTCTTTACCCCAATACTCCTGTAAATGTTTAACCTCTTCCCTTGAGATTCTCCTCCAACACAGAGACCCTGGCATCAATTATGAACTTTAGCTTATAATTGGTTTTGCTTTGCCTCAATTTCAAAAGTAATTAGCTAAAGTCAACATCATGCATGCTATAACATATATACTAAATATATGTGACTGATCATATATTCTGTTGACTTGAAGTTATTTGCACATATTTATTTTTTCCACTCTGCCAATATAATCTTCTACATGCTAGAAGAAGGACTCTAAGCTTCTATTGATTTGTCATCTAAATTTTATCAGGAAAGTTACATACTGACATTGGAAGAGCTTTCAGACTTTGCTGTACATGGTTATAAACAAAGGCATTTTTTGTTTCTTTTCATTACACATGTACCATCCACATGCTTCATGGAACATCTCACCTGTGGCTTTGTCAATTTTTGATTTGACATCAGGTTGCAGATCCATCTCCTTACTGGTCACAACTATTTTGGATGAAAAGTTGCATTTAATATAACAGGATTGTACTATGTTATATTATAATGTATTATAATAAGATAATGGCAGTTAGATTGTTATTTTCCCCTTTAAGAAATGCAACCTGTCCATTTACATTAATATTAATAAGACTTTGTGTTTTATTAACCATGATTCATAAATCTTGATTTGGGCGGGACAAACAGTTCTCTGCCCTAAGAGGTAAGATACTGTTTTTTCTGTCATGAGACTTTTTAAAATATGTTTTTAATACCTTTATTTGTTTTATTTTTATGTGATGCTGAGGATAGAACCCAGAGCCTCACAGGTGTCAGGAAAGCGCTCTACCACTAAGATACACCCCCATCCCTCATGAGACTTTTTAAGTTCTTAGAAATGCTGATCTTTCAAATTGTAAGAAACAGTGTAGATCCACCACACCCTCTATAATACACTTGTAAGTACAAATCAGTGACCTAAACTTCCCATTCCATATATTTGTAAGGGAAAAGAAGGGTTGTTTGCCCATTTGATCTTTCTTCACTTTATCCCTAGGAGCATTAGGATTTCCATTCATTTCTGTTGGGATTGAAAAACTTGACTGCAGGCTAAACCGGGGATATGCTCCATGAAGCAGCGATTCAGATCCTATTGCTCATCACATGTTATTGCTACTGCCGCAGATGCTCCAAAGAGCTGCACCTTGGGTGTCTTGCTTGTGGTTATAGGCACTTATTTGGGATCATTACCCCAGCAGCTAGAGGTTCCCTCTCTGCATATTCTCCAGCGTTACTCAGTAGACACAATTTGGTGTGACCACTGGTATTAGCCTCCTGTTAATGATGATGTCTTCATCCACCATGAGAATGGGTGGGGCTCTTTATATAAGTCCTTTTTAGACATGTCACTCTATTGGATTTTCTATTCATCTTTATGTTTTGCTTAGTGTCTTTAAATACTGTAATTTCTAATCTGAAAAGTTTATATAATATACAGAATTCCATTATACTAGATTATTGTTAAATGCAGGAAAAATAAAACAGAACAAACAAACTTGCTCCTTAAGCAGCTCAGAAGCTTCTGTGATTTCATTCACATTTAGAACAGAAAGGATCCTGTGCTTCTTCCTAAGAATATATTAAAGAAAGAAAAAATAAAAGAGGTATTAGGTAGATCATTTTCTCTTCCAGGAATTTGTGATATTGCTTTACTGAAATATGAAAATCAAAAGTGTGAAAATGCACTATAGTTTTATCACTTGACTCTTTGCATCAGTCTGCATTTGAAATGCACTTTATCAGTTCTTTGAGTTCACAATACTTTATCCACAATTCTGACACTCAAAGAGATCTGAAAACTAAATATTTTCAAAAAATAATGCCAAAATTCAATCAATAGCAAAGTCTGACCCAAATTAACATGAGATTATGTATATATTTAGTATGGATGCTCATGTATTTTATTTCAGAAGTATTTTTAAGTTTGATTTCAGGGTCCCCACTGGTGATGCAATATAATACGTAGTATATGTATATGGTATGACATTTCTTGATGATAAAAATTTTAAATTATGAAGACTCATCAGTCCCCAATTGCTTTAAATAAAGGATCTCAGAGTAACAGATTTGTGTCTGAATGTTAGTATTAATTTAGAGACTATACCTAAAGTATTTACATAGATATGCACTAACATATCCACACAATGCAAATAAGACAAGAATCAGAAGTAAAATTATGGATATATTACACTTCAGGATATATTCATCATTGCACCAAGTAGAATAAAATTGAAAGCACCATAAATGGATAAAAATAAGTCATTGGCTAAATATGTTCAGGCATATCTGTCAAAGGGATTCAGGTAGCCATAAAAAATTACAACTACTTTAGAGTAGTTTTGATTTACATTTCTCTAACTGCTAGAGATGTTGAGCATTTTTTCATATATTTGTTTTTAATTGTATATCCTTCTGAGAAGTATCTGTTCAGTTCCTTGGCCCATTTATTGATTGGGTTATTTGGGGTTTTTTGGAGTTTGGCTTTTTGAGTTCTTTATATGCCCTAGAGATAATGCTCTATCTGATGTGCAAGTGGTAAAAATTTGCTCACAAGCTATAGGCTCTCTATTCACCTCACTTCTTGTTTTTTTTTTGCTGAGAAGAAGTTTTTTTAGTTTGAATCCATCCCATTTAGTAATTTTTTAATTTTAATTCTTGCGCTATAATGTGGGGGGAAAAGGCAGACTTATACTTGCTGGTGGGACTGCAAAATGGTCCAGCCAACATGGAAAGCAGTATGGAGAGTCCTTGGAAAAATGGGAATAGAACCACCTTTTGACCCAGCTACCCCACTCCTTGGTCTATGCCCAAAGGACTTAAAAACAGCATACTACAGGGACACAGCCACAGCTATGTTTATTGCAGCACAATTCACAATAGCTAAACTGTGGAACCAACCTAGATACCCTTCAATAGATGAATGGATAAAGAAGATGTAGTATATGTACACAATGGAATATTGCCTAGCAATAAAAGAGAATAAAATCATGGCATTTTCAGGTAGATGGATGGCATTGAAAAAGATTATGCTAAATGAAGTAAGTCAATGCCAAAAAACCAAACGCTGAGTATTTTCTCTGATATAAGGAGGCTGATTCATAGTGGGATTGGAAAGGGAAGAATGGGAAGATTAGACAAACTCTAGACAGGGCAAAGGAGAGAGAGGGAGAGGGAGGGAGAAAGGGAATAAAAAAAAGATGGTGGTATGAGATGGACATCACTACTCTAAGTACATGTATGAAGAGGACACACATGGTGTGAATATACTTTCTATACAAGCAGAGATATGAAAAACTGTGCTCTATATATGTAATATGGATTGTAATGCATTCTGCTGTCATATATAATAAATTTGAAATAAAAATTTTAAAAAGAGAAATAAACAAAAAATACTACTAATAGACATTTTTTGATGACAAGGGAAATGTCCACAATTATTAACAGAAAAGCAAATCACCAACAACTAAAATAACATGGTTTTATAAACCTACACACACACACACACACACACACGTAATTTAATGTAAACAAGTCTACAAGAGTCTAATGGTTACTTCTGAATGATGAGCTTTTCCGTGGTTTTTATTTTCCATAATTATGTTTTCCTCTTTTTTTCTTTAGTTTCTTTTTTAAATCAAAGTTCTCTTTTTCTTTCTTATTTTTTTTATCCTATATGTTTTAAGTATTTGTTCTGTTTTCTACAAATTCCTAAAGGAGACAAGAGGGACCAAAAAAAGAAAAAAGGAAAAATAGTGGAATAAATATATTGCAGTGAATCTCACCTTTATGTATATTCACAAGGGACTAATTTTTTTAAAAAAAAAACTGTAAATAAGTAGCAGAAAGATCAATAGAGTAGAAGGAAGGGATCACAGAAAGGAGGAGGACAGGGAAATGGAAAGTACTGGGGATTGAATTAGAACAAATTATATTCCAAGCTTTTATAATTATGTCAAAATAAAACCTAATATTATGCATAAGTTTTAAAAAAGTAATAATTTTTTAAATAATAAAATATGTGGGAAATATTTTGAAAGAAAAACAGATGATAACTGAGCTTTAAATGCTGAGTAATTGCATGCCCATCCCTTGCTATGTACAAGAAGAGCTGGTGCAGTGTTAGCAGTATTTGTTTGCTCTGGTGGGAAGAGTTCATTTGATGAAAAGAGAATTACATAGAGAAATCTCTGCATTTATGGGCTGTGCTTTGTATACAAAGATGATGTTATTGACTCCTTGACATTGAGGAAACTTGAGTATTTCTTCATGGCTGCAATTACCCAATTTGGGAAATGAACCAGACACCATAGCTTCATCGAGATGACAGCTTAAACGTAAAGTGCTGCAGCTGCCTTTTTTTGTTTGTTTGTTTCTGTCGCAGGCAGTAAAGCAGTAATGTGCAGTCCTAAATGTCCATTTTCTTCAAATTGTTTATCCTCTTTAAATAAACAGTATTTTAAATTAGAAATGTAAATCTTTCCTCCTCTCAGAACACTGTATGTGACATCATCTTTGTCATTATAAAATAATATGTTCACAAGTATAGAAAATCCTGTTTGATCAGAGTGCTGTGTAACAAGACATATTTTTCAAGTGAGAATAAGCATCAATCTTGGAATACAAATAGCAGAATTGTGAATGCCTATTGATTAATACAGCTCATACCAATCACCACCAGGTCTCCAAATCATGTAATCCATATGTAGGATAATTCCTCATAGATGGGGGGTGGGTATGGCAGCTGTTGTAAAGCATTGTGTTAATGTATCAGCACAGATCTATTAAAGATCTTTAGTATACATACTTTGCCCTCCCGCCCCCACTTTTTTAAGTCCAAAGTGCAAGTCTTACCCTGTCGTTGGAAAACTTACATTCTACTTAGGAAAAGACACATATTCACAGATGAAAATAAAATTATAACAAAAAATTCAACATAATACGTGTCAAGAGATGTCACAAGGCTGCATGTAATCAAATACTAATTACCTACAAATAATTTTAAGTGAGAGCATTGAAAGTTCCTGGAGTATGGAAATGCAAAATACAGGTCTGAGAAGGAAGCAGAGCTTCCTTGAATAAGTTGAAGGATATGAGCAGAAAGAACATTCCAGATGTGGAGAATACTGTGAGACAAGACTCAGAGAAGTCAAGAATAAGGGAAATATAATAGCTGGTATGCCCTGCATGGTCACTATGAGTCATACACTGTCATCTCATTTAATCCTCCTAAGACTAAGAGATTGGTACAAATATGAACTTGTTCATAATGATCCTGCTTAATGTGCCCTCCCTACCATTCCCATTCTCTATCACTCTCTGTCATATTAGTCTGATTTACTTGCTTTATGACACTTTCATTTTTTAAAAAATTATATCACTTATTATTTTTTAACTCATTTAACACATTAATGTAAACTTCAAGAGGGCTGGGACTTGTTCAGTCATCATATCACTAGTATCTGAAACAATTCTTGGACAAGAATCGCACATGGTGTGTACTTGTACATAGTATCATCCTTTTGTACAAATGAAGACTCTAATGCAGTGAGAGGTTCAATAACTAGCTCAATATCACACATCCAGGATTTGAACTCAGGGTACTCTTTATCCTAAAACTACATGCACAGGACCCCTCAACAAACCATTAGAAAACAACAAGTAGCTCCTTTTCAAAAGCACATGAATTTTCATGGTTTTTTAAATTTCTTTATTATTCATTGCATTCTAATAGAAAATAAAACTGAAATGCTTCCATTTCATTTAGTGTCCACGAAGACACTGATTTTCAGGTTATGATTTCTGAATTTTATTATAAGATGTTCTTGCATATAAATAGATTTTGGGAAAATTAATGTTATCTGTTCATGCTGCAGAGGTTAGAATGAAGAACTCTAAGCCTAAAACTAGGCATCTCTGATGAAAGAAATATCTAGAGGAGGATCCAGGGAGAATAACATATACAACTCTGCACACTGAATAAGGTGAAGTGATGCTCAGAAAGTCAAGCAAAAATGTAAGCTAAAACAAGAAATAGGACACTGTAGTTCCAAAGGAGTGAGATTTACTTTTCATGCACATAGAGGAGATAGTTGAAGATGGGAGAGTAGAAGTAGCTCCTAAGTTCACTGCAGCTGTAACAAGAGACCAAAGAACTAAGAGCTAAACCATGCAATAGGTGCACGGAAGCAACAGAGAGAGAGAGAGAGAGAGAGAGAGAGAGAGAGAGAGAGAGAGAGAGAGAGATGCCCTATGGAGAACCACAGAAGGAATGACACCACCTCATTATCTAATTTTATGCAGATGTATTTTACAAAGCCTCTTTTTAAAAATTTTTAATTGATTTTTTAAAAAAACAAATGACAGCAGAATGCATTACAATTCTTATTATACATATACAGTACAATTTTTCATGTATCTGGTTGTATATAAAGTATATTCACACCAATTAGTGTCTTCAATTATGTACTTTGGATAATGATATCCATTGCATTCCACCATCCTTGCTAAACCCCTGTCCCCCCTTTCCCTCCCACTTCTCGACCCTATCTAGAGTTCATCTATTCCTCCCATGCTCCTGCTCCCTTCCCCACTATGAATCAGCCTCCTTAAAGAAAACATTCGTCATTTGTTGTTTTGGGATTGGCTAACTTCACTTACCATTATCTTCTCCAATGCAATCCATTCACCTGCAGATGCCATGATTTTATTCTCTTTTATTGCTGAGCAATATTCCATTGAGTATATATGCCACATTTATTTTCATCCATTCATCAAGGGTATCTAGGTTGGTTCCACAATTTAGCTATTGTGAATTGTGCTGCTAGAAACATTGATGTGGCTGTGTCCCTGTAGTATGCTGTTTTTAAGTCCCTTGAGTATAAATCAAGGAGAGGGATAGCTGGGTCAAATGGTAGTTCCATTCCCAGTTTTCTAAGGAGTCTCCATACTGCTTTCCATATTGGCTGCACCAATTTGCAGTCCCACAGGCAATATATGAGTGTATCTTTTTCCCCATATCCTAGCCAACACTTATTGTTGTTTGTCTTCATAATAGCTGCCATTCTGACTGGAGTGAAATGATCTCTTAGAGTAGTTTTGATTCGCATTTCTCTAGCAATTAGAGAAATACCAAGCCTCTTTAAACATAATGTTGTATGTACTTTTTTTCACATTCCAAATTCAGTTTCTTTGGAGGTAAATATTGACAGACATTCAGTTTTTCTTGCCCTCTCTGCCATGTCAATAGTAAATAGTGATTATTTGTACATATAATTGTGTGTTGAGTTTAATTATGACACAATTTAAAATTTTTGGATGGTCAAATATCACATATTCACCAAAATTTGCACAGCACATACTGACTAAAAGAAAACTGTGCAAGCTCCAATAATTTCTCCTGATAATCATTAACCATACACATTGCATTTAAAAATTATTTCAGCAGATATGCAGTACCAACAGACTGTAATTCCCTAGCAAGGTATAAAATAGGAACTAATACTATTTCTAAACTATCATCTAGGATGATATATAAAGCACTTTACATAATAGCAGACTAAGTATCATAAAATATTAGTCAAGGACTTACATAGTCATTAATACTACTCTTTAACAAAAGGCAATTTCACAGCCTCATTTACCAACTGGAATATCCTAAGTCTACTTCATAATTATGCTTTTTATTCAGCTCTGTAAATTCCATTTAGTGCTTTTTGGTAATTTCTTAACACTGGTGCCCTGGATGTTGTTAAATTGCATTAGAAGCTTTATAAGTATTATAAGCAAGATATATTTTGTGTATATTTTTTAACTATAGGTGATTTGACTTGTATTGTGGCAACTGCTTTTTAAATACTTATTATATGTTTAGAATTTATTTTATTGCAATTAATTTTTAACCTCTATGTGTTACAACACCTCTTATGATGTTAGTTTTATAAATAGAAAGATGTGCGGAACTGAGGTTTGTGGTCAGCCCTAACTCTCCTCACATTGTTTTGGCCCAAGGCAGGCCTGAGGAAGAAATCATTTCAGGTAGATTAGAACCCAGATAAATAGCTATAGAAGTCTTGCAACAGTTTCTCCTCTTTAAAAATATATATCTCCAATGCTTTTCAATGTGGTAAAGTATCAGAGTAAACAATTTTATTAAGCATGTTCAAGCACATTTTGGAGAAATTACACTTGGCTGAAAATTATAAGCATATTTCTGCATCAACTTTTTTGGAATTTAAGAATAATTTTTCAATTAGCTAAGCCCACTGCTCCATACTAAAATTTAGTTTGGGTGAACAGCAGTTAGATTGGATATTCAGAATTACAGCTCCTGGAAGTTCTTAAAAGGTCACCTACTCCTTCTCCCTGCACTTATGCAATTAAAATTGAACTAATATGGAATGAAAGGAAAGAAAGGGGGAAATAGATTTATTGAAGACAAACAATAGGCCAAGCATGATTGGTACAAAGATTAATAAATCAAGTCCCCAATGTCAATGAGCATACAGAGTTATTGGTTTACAGAAATATGGAAAAAATCACTGAAATAATGCACGTAACAGTTTTTGCAGTGTCTGGAACACAGTGCTCAGTAAATAATAATCCTAATTTTAGCTCCTAATATATTGCTTACCATGTGCAAGGAGTCACCAAGCTAACACAGATAGTCCAAAGAAAACAAGGCAGGCATCTTGTAATTTGCTCACAATTGTAACCCAACTCCAGGTCCAGTTCACATTTTGATGTGAGGGATCTGAAGTCAAGGAAATTTCATTAATTCCTGAAAAGCATTAATAACCATGTAGTGACTAACAGTGTGCACCCCATCTCCAAACTGTTTGATTTCCAGTCAATACATCACCAACTAGCTGTGCCTTTATTTAGTAAAACAGGGATGTTGTTAGATCATAAGATTGTTTTGAGAGTTTATGAGTTTATGAGAATTGATACTTGTAAAGTGTCTGACACAGCGAAAGCATTTAATAAATCCTGAGATTTATTGTTTTTATCCTATATGTGTTGATTGTTTATAGGGCAAAGTACTAGGTATTCTGGGAGTACGCTCTTGCTCTCAGCCATATCCACACCGTTCTCCTACATCCCTCTCTGTCAGTCACACCAGTTCTCATTGGCCTCATCTTTCGACCACCATTGTTTGCTTCTCCTACCCCTGCACCCTCACTCACATGGCTCCTTCTCCCCAGAAAACTCTATTCTTTCTTCTTCATACAATTCGTATTAATTCCTTATATTCAGGTCAACTATCCTTTCTCTAAAAAATTCCCTGATTCTTTAGTTCAAACTTTGCTTCTTTGCAACTTGTTCTCAGAGAACTGAGTTCCTTCACTGTACTAATCTTGCTTTGAAATTGCTAACATGATGTTTTTGCCAGTGTCAGTCTTCTCTACTAAAAAATATCATAATGAAGAAAGGCATCTTGTATTTGCTCACAACTGTAACCCAACTCCAGGCCCAGTGCACAATGAAGTTCACAGTAATCCTTTAATATTTACTAAAAGAATGTGTGATGGTACTTACTGTATCCTCATTTGAGTAACACAGAATGTTCTGCTTTAAAAGTCTCCTGTAGGGCTATAGCGCAGTGGTGGAGGCTTATCTAGCATACACAATAATCTGAGTTTGATCCCCAACAGCTTTCTTCTGCCAAGCTCTTCCTCCATGATGTTTCTTCCGTTGGACCCAGCTGAGCATGGACTAAAACCTCTGACACTGAGAGCCAAAAATGAATCTTTCCTCCTCCAAGTTGTTCTTGTTAGGTATTTTGGTCAAAGTGATGAAAAGCTAACCAGTGTATAAATAAAATCAACTGTAGCATTTATTTTCTGTCTCCATTTCTAAGCCACATGATTCTGAAATTGGGTATCACCAGCCTTACACATTTTTGTAGTAAGACCCTCAGAATTTATTCCCTTAAATAGCTTCAAAGCTGCATCCTCAACTGTCTATCTATAGACTATCTCAATTTTGATCCTTTTTCTCATTCTGTAACCTCAAGCTATAACAAAATGTCACATTCAAGACTTTGACTATATGTCCTGAATTGGTAACCTGTGGATTCTGTATTATAGAAAACAATTATTAAGAGATCTCCAAGAAAAAGGCTTTCACCCTCTAATGGTTTTTGTGCTGATCATTATATCTGTTAGCAGTAAATCCTTACCCCTTAAATGTGATTTACTAAATTATGAAATTACATAAAAGGTTAAAATTATACTATATTTGGTTAGAATTTTAAAAATAGTGCACAAGACTATAACATAAAAAGTAAAATATTTTATTCTCAAATGATCTCCTCTTCCATTACCAGACACAATGTTTTAAATAGTTTACTTCCTTTTACAATGATTAATACTATACTTTAAATATCATGATTTTAATTATAATTCTCAATCACTTTCAGATAGTATCTACCCACTTATCACTATGAAAAATAAAATATCTTAACTATACTCTCTCAACCTTCCCCTTATTTTTCTTTTTGATTTTTGTTAATCATATTACATCATTTAAAATTTTCTATTAGCTACTTTTTATCATAAAATAGTAATGTCAGGCCTGATTCAATGAATATATATTATCTACTATTGTATTATATTGCACAGTATCTACTTACTAGGCATTATATAAAATAAGGGAATTAACATATCTCTATTTACAACTCTGCTACCTGCTTTCTGTTAACTTATATTAGGTAAGCAGTTATTCATGTTGTCAATATCTGTGATAGTTAAATTCTGTTCTATATTTATTTTTGCTTTCTACATTTTATCTACAGATAAATTAAATTTTAGAAAACAACACACAACACATATATAAAAATATTATTATTATTATTATTATGGCAATATTTTTACTAAGGAATTAATAAAGAAGATGATTTCCAGGTCTTTGTAAGATAACGGCACCTAGATTTGAATCACCAAAAAAATTGGAGATGGAAAGAGCAAGGAATATTATCTAGAATACACACCAAAAGCAGAATTAGGCAACAGAGAAACTAAGATGTGAGTAAGGAAACCAACCCCAAACACCAGCAAAGGCAGCTCCTGAGCATACTCTAGGGTAAAGAGCCAGTGTAAGGGAAAAAAGCCTTCATGGGGTGTGTAACGAGTTGGATGTAGAAATGTCCCCCAAAAAACTCATGTTTTGAAAGCATGTTCAATCTAATCTAGAAAGGTTCAGAGGTGAGGTATTTTTTTATTTGATTTTTTTATACATGAGAGTAGATTGTGTTTTTACATATTGTACATATATGGAGTACAACTTCCTGTTCTTCTGGTTGTACATGATGTGGAATTACATTGGTTGTGTATTCATATATGAACATATAATGAGCATAGAAAAATAACATCCAATTAATTCTATTAACTTTCCTACTCTCAATCCCCTTCCCTTCACTCCATTCCCCTCTGTCTAATCCAAAGTACTTCTATTTTTCCCTAACTACCCACCCCTCCTGCCCACTGCAGCCTCCTTATGGTGAGTTATCATCCACATATTAGAGAGAACATTTGGCCTTCGGTTTTTTGAAACTGACTGATCTCACTTAGCATGATAGTCTTCAGTTCCATCCATTTACTGACAAATGCCATAATTTCATTTATCTTTATGGCTGAGTAATATTCCATTGTGCATTTTCTTCATCCATTCATCTGTTAAAGGGCACCTAGACTGCTTCCAAAGTTTACATATTGTGAGTTGAGCTGCTATAAACATTGATGTGGCAGTAGGATGATTTTAAGTCCTTTAGTACATTCCAAGGAATGAAATAACTGAGTCAAATAGAGGCTCTATTCCAAGTTTTCTGAGGAATCTCCACACTGCTTTTAAGAGTGGTTTCACCAATTTGCAATGCCACCAGCAATGTATGAGTGTACCTCTTTTTCCACATTCTTGCCAATAATTATTACTTGTGCTCATGATAATTGACATTCTGACTGAAGTGAGATGAAATCTCAGTATAATTGTTTGGGGCTTTTAAGCAATGATGAGAGATGCAACCTCATTAGTGGATTACTCCAATTTGTAGATTAATAATTTGAATGGACTACTGTGTAGTAACTGTTTGCTGGTGAGTCATGGCTAGAGGAAGGTCACTGAGGCCCTGCAGATTTTATCTTGTTTCTAACTCTCTAATTCATTCTCTCTCTCTCTCTCTCTCTCTCTCTCTCTCTCTCTCTCTCTCTCTCTCTCTCTCTCCCCCCTCCCTCCCCCCCACACCCCCTTCTCTCTCCCTCTCTCCCTCTCTCCCAGTCTGTCATGAGTTGAGCAGCTTTCCTCCACCCCTCCTTTCTGCCATGATGTTTTGCTTCACCTCAGGCCCAGAGCAGTGAAGTGAGCTGATAATGGACTACACAGCTCTGATTTTGAGCCGAAAATAAACTTTTCAACCTCTAAGTTGTTCTTGTTAAGTTTGGTCACAGAAATGTCTTTCAACCCTTCCCTTATTTTTCTTCTTGATTATCAGATTATTTCTTCTTGAATCAGATTGTCTTTTCAAGGATATTTGTATGGCAAACAACTATGGAAGAGAGAGATAGTCTATCTAGAGCAAAAAACAACATGCTTACTGCCCAATATCAGAATTTAAGTTCATAAAGTTTGGGATCCCCACCCTAAAATTCAACCCACTTCACATGCACATATTCTATGGCCCACTCTACATTGCATTATAGAAATTGGGACTTGGAGAACCAGCACAAAAACTACCAATACTCCAGTTATTGATACTTCAATACTCCTTCACCACTAATCCAGGAATCTTGTGTCTCATAAAACTGTATCAGATTAGCTTATAAGTAGAGAAAACCTGAGTCTTCACCATTCTCAACAGTAAGAGATGGGCTGTGAGGAGAGAGGGGGAAAAGTGGGAAGTTCCAATGGTGGCAAACACAGGTAACATTAGCTAGGGTTCCACCACAGAAAGAGACTAAATTACTTTGAGTGAAAAATATGGAGAGATCTTCGACCTTGGTGATACAATCAAGTGCTTCCTAGAAAGTCAAGAGGAAGGAGCATGGAAAGTATGCATGACTAGATATGAAAGTTGTGGAAGGTGCCAATCTGAGAAAGGAGGCAGGTAGAAATTAAAGTAACTTTTGGACACTGGTTAGTAAATAGAAGTAAAGAAGTAGAAGAAGAATAGAGTCACACTGAATCAAGATATTATAAGGAATCAGAAGATGCACCATAAAAAATGTAAGAGCTGCACTCAAAAACTAAATAAAGGCCCCTTCTCTCTATAGTGACAAAGAAGGGAAAAATTAAAACTGAGGTAAACCTAGTAAGTCATCCATATCCCTTCCTAACCTAATATCCTCTTTTCCAGTGTGCATGCAAAATTGACATCTATTAGGTTCCAAAACAAAATAAAAAAGGAGAAAAAAAGAGAGAAAGCAGAGCAACTTTAATAACTCTATTAACTATAAATAATGAAAATAGTATTTTTCTGGACACAGTGTAATAAATTCAAATTAATAACAAAATCATAAAAACAAAAACATTCTTTCACTTAAGAATCCCAGGGAGATCTAAGATGGCTGGCTAGAGGGGGACTGCATTCTGTGTCACTTCTTGATCTGGGATTCAAGCAGTGGGAATACTGTTTCTCTATGAGATATTAGAGGACCCCTGACAGCTGCTCCTGCACAGGAATCCCTGTCACTGTGCCTGTGCAGGTCCCCAGGCCTCGGCATTAGTGCAAGACCCAGAGCCACTTGCCCATGCAGACCTCTGGCTGCCACACCCAAGCAGGACTTCTGGATTCAGCACAGGTGCAGGAACCCTGACTGCCCACCTATACAGGAATCCTAGCTGCTGCTCCCATGCAGGACCTCTGGCCACTTCTATGTGCAGGACCTCTGGCCACCACTTCCATGTGGACCCCATCTACCTTTCTGGGGCTCCCTGCCCCCCCCACCTCCATCTTGGGATAAAGCAACCACTGCCATAGTCCCCTACATGCAGTGCCCTGCACCTAGGGACACTGAACAGGGTCTGGAGGCAACCACTAGCCACAATACTGCACATCACAGAGCTGCATCTCTGAACCCACTCCCAGTACCACCACCCAACCCAACCTGACCTGACATCCCATCTCTGAAAGCACCCATCTCCATTTTGGGACACCTTTGTTGCAATCTTTAGTTGGGGCAACTCCATGATTGGGACACCAGCTGTGGTCTAGGAACAATATCAAGGTAGCTGTAGTCCCCAACTCCTGCCTCTCCCGAGAAACCACTACACCAGCACAGTGTTTGCAGCTACACGGCTGTTCCATAATTCACAAAACCTGGGCCTGAACTGCCCAATACAAAATAGCTCTCCCTGACAGGTGTGCAGCTCCCAGAGCACAGCCCACAAGACCGCTGGAGAGAAAGGTTTGGAAAGTAGAAAAGGACCAGGTGAGTGAGATACAGTTTAGAGACTAAATTAGAGACCAGAAATTGTGAGATCTACAGATGCTATAAAGTGATAAGACCAGGCGCCCACATCACATGAATAGGCCCTAAAGGAGATCCTTGGGGTGCAGTCTCTCATCAGGGATGGCAGGTGCTATATCCCATGTCCAGGAATTTCACATCCAAGCAACCCTCCCACCCTAATAACTTTCACCATCCTGAGGGGGGAGATACCAGCAAACAATAGACAATCCCTCCTATTGGATGAGAAGCAAAGCAGAAAAGATACTGAATTCCACTGAAAACAACTCTTGTATTTTCCTTCTAGATTTTTTTCTTTTCTCTGTTTTTTCTTTCTTTTTCTCTCTCTTCTCCCACCCTCACATTCCCCAACTTTTGTGAAACCAAGATCTTTTCATGGATTAGGCTACTTAGGACTGGGATGTCAGAATAGTATATTACAGTTGTGTTATATATTATTTTTATCTCCTATTTTTACATTTTTTATTTTTCTTAAGTTTGTTTTTTGTACTCTCTCTTTTCTTTTGTTACTAGCCAACTTTTTTTAGATTTCTCTTTCTTGCTCCTTAAGATCTCAAAACTCTATAAATTCACCTCCTACCTCCTTAACATATCATCCTATATTCCACCCTCAGTTCTCTTTTTTTTTCCATCGTCAGAAACTGTAAGCCCTTTTGCAAACCTACTGTTTATATTGTAGATAATAATTGAACTCACCATTTATATATATTGTAACAAAACCATGAACATCTTAATAGGAGCTATTTGGTTTAAGGCTGTATAATGTTTGTATTGAGATCTGTTAATATTGAAATATTGTTTTACCCCTTTAAGAGCAAGTATTAGAACCATGCAGGGACTATAAGCCTATAGTGTAAAAACTGAAACACCTTGGATCTGCAGTGCTAGTAGGGAAGACACACAAATAACATGAAAAAAGAAGGGAAGAAAGTACCTCAAACAAACCAAGGTACTATATTATTAGAATTCATGGCTCGCTACATGAATACTACAGAAACAAGCAGGGGTTTCTATCCTTATATCAAAGCAGAAGAAAGACAGAGTAAGAGTTCAGGATGTACATAATTAAAATGTTCTGTGAACTAAAGGATTATATAAGAGAGCAAATACAGGCAGCAAAAGATCATTTTTATAAAGAGCTACATAAGCAAATATAGGAAGCAAAGATTATTTCAATAAGGAGATGGAGGTCCTGAAAAAAAGCCAAACAGAAATCTTTGAAATGAAGGAAACAATAAACCAAATTAAAAATTCAACAGAAAGCATCATCAACAGATTAGTTTACTTGGAATACAGGACCACAGATAATAAAGACAAAATATATAAACTTAAAAATAAAGTTGACCTCACATTGAAGACAGAATAAGCAGAACATTCAAGAATTAAAGGACAACATAAAATGCCCAAATTTAAGAATTACTGGGATAGAGAAAAGCATAGAGTTACAAACAAAAGGAATGAATAATCTATTCAATGAAATAATATCAGAAAATTTTCCAATTACATAGAATGAGTTGGAAAATCAAATACAACAGGCTTACAAGACACCAAATGTACAGAAGCACAACAGATCTACACCAAGTCACATTATAATAAAAATGCCTACCATACAGAATAAGAAGAGAATTTCAAAAGGCACAAGAGAAATGAATCACAGTACATATAGGAGGAAAAAAATTAGGATATCTGCAAATTTTCCAACCCAGACCCTGAAAACTAGAAGATCCTGGAATAACATATACCAAGCTCTGAAAAAAAAATGGATACCAAGCAAAAATCTTGTATTCACCAAAATTAAGCTTTAGATTTGACAATGAAATAAAACCTTCCATGATAAAAAAAAGTTAAAAGAATCTATAACTAGAAAGCCTGCACTATAGAACATGCTCAGCAAAAATATTTCATGAGGAGAAAATGAAAAACAATAATGAAAATCAGCAAACGGAAGTATTACAATAAAGGGAAAAAACAATCAAAGAAGAAATCAAGTCAAGTTAAATACCAAAAATAATTTTTAAAAAATGACCAGGAATAAAAATCATGTCTCAATAAAACCCTGAATGTTAATGGCCTGAAAAAAGAGCCAATAATATGCTGCTTTCAAGAGACTCATCTCATAGGAAAAGACATCCACAGACTGAAGGTGAAAGATTGGGGAAAAAAAACATACCACTCACTTGGACTACAGAAACAAGCAAGGGTTTCTATCCTCATATCAAATAGTCTTCAAGCAAAAAATTAATCAAAAGGGATAAAGAAGGATATTACATATTGCTTAAGGGAACAATACAACAATAAGCCAAAACAATTATAAATATATATGCCCAAAATAATGGAGCATGTACATTCATCAAACAAACTCTTCTCAATTTCAAGAGTCAAACAGACCACAGTGTAATAATAACACACCTCTTTCATTATTGGATAGATCTTCCAAATAAAAGCTAAACAAAGAAACTATAGAATTCAGAAATACAATCAATAACTTAGACTTAACCAACATATATAGAATATTTCATCCATCAATGAGTGAATGCATTTTCTTCTTGGCAGCACATGGATGCTTCTCTAAAATAGACCATATATTATGCTACAAAGCAACTCTTGGCAAATACAAAAAAGTAGAGATACCACACTATATTCTATCAGATCATAATGGAATGAAATTACAAATCAATTATAAAATAAAAAATATAATCTCCTCCAACACCTGGAGACTAAATAATATGCTATTGAATGAACAATGGATTACCAAAGACATTAAAGAGGAGATTAAAAAATTTTAGAGGTAAACAAGAACACTGATACAACAAATCAGAATCTCTGGGACACTATGAAGACAGTACTAAGAGGAAAGTACACTGCATGGAGTTCATTCTTTAAAAGAAGAAAAAGTCAACAAATAAATGACCTCACACTACATCTCAAAGCCCTAGAAAAAGAAGAACAAATCAACACCCAAAGCAGTAGAAGACAGGAAATAATTAAAATCAGAGCTGAAATCAATGAAATTGAAATAAAAGAAGCAATTGAAAAACTTGACAAAACAAAAAGTTTGTTCTTTGAAAAAATAAATAAAATTGATAAACCCTTAGCCATACTAATGAAGAGAAGGAGAGAGAAAATTCAAATTGCTAAAATCTGTGATGAAAAAAGAAATATGACAAACACTACAGAAATACAGAAAATAATTAGAAATTATTTTGAAAATTTGTACTGTAATAAAAGAGTAAATATCAAAGGCATAAACAAATCTCTAGAATCATATGATTTATCCAACTGAATCAGGATGATACACATGAGTTAAACAGATCATCAAGCAATAAAATAAAAGATGCCCATCAGAAGCCTACCAATTAAGAAAAGCCCAGGACCAGATGGATACACAGCTGAGTTCTACAAGACCTTCAAAGAAGAACTAATACCAATACTCCTCAAATTATCCCATGAAATAGGAAAAGAGGCAACACTTTCAAACTCATTCTATGAGGCCAATATCACCCTGATCCCAAAACCAGACAAAGACACATCAAAGAAAGAAAACTTTAGATCAATATCTCTAATGAACATAGAACAAAAATTTTCAATCAAAATTCTGGCAATTCAAATACAAAAACATATAAAAAAGATTGTGCACCACAATAAAGTGGGGTTCATCCCAGGGATGCAAGATTGGTTCAATATACAGAAATCAATAAATGTAATTAATCACATTAACAGACTTAAAGAATCATATGATCATTTTGGACTGGGGTTGTAGCTCAGTGGTAGAGCACTCGCCTAACACATACAAGATGCTGAGTTTGATCCTCAGCACCACATAACAATAAATAAAATAAAGGCATTGTGTCCAACTACAACTAAAAAATTACTTTAAAAAAATCATATGATCATCTTAATAGATGCAAGAAAAGCATTTGACACAATACATCACCCCTTCATGTTCAAAACACTAGAAAAATTAGGGATAATAGAAACATATCTCAACATTGTAAAAGCTATCTATACTAAGCCCAAGGCAAACATCATTGTAAATGGAGAAAAATTGAAAGCATTCTCTCTAATAACTGGAACAAGACAGGGATGCCCTCTTTTACCACTTCTATCTAACATAGTTCTTAAAACTCTAAACAGAGTGATTAGACAGATGAAAGAAATTAAATGGTTACAAATCAGAAAAGAAGAACCTAAACTATCATTATTGCTGATGACATGATTCTATACTTAGATGATCCAAAAAATTCTGCCAGAAAACTTCTAAAACTAATAAATGAATTCAACAGAATCTAAAATCAATACTCATAAAACAAAGGCATTTCTGTACATCAGTGACAAATCCTCTGAAAGAGAAACTAGGAAAACTACCCCATTTACCATAGCCTCAAAAAAAAAAAAATTTGAAATCAACTTAACGAAAGAGGGGAAAGTCCTCTATAATGGAAACTAGAGAATGCTAAAGAAGGAAATTCAAAAGGACCTTAGAAGATGGAAAGATCTCCCTTGTTCTTCGATAGGCAAAATTAATATTGTCAAAATGACCATACTACCAAAAGCACTATACAGATTTAATGCAATTCCATTCAAAATCCCATTGAAATTACTCATAGAAATAGAAAAGGCAATCATGATATTCATCTGGAAAAATAAGAGACCCAGAAAAGCCAAGCAAGAAGAGTGAAGCAGGTGGCATCACCATACCATATATACTACAGAGCACTAGTAGTATAGAAAAATGGCATGGGATTGGCACCAAAATAGACTTGTAGATCAATGGTACAGAATAGAGGACACAGACACAAACTCACATAAACAGTTTTCTCATACTAGACAAAGACACCAAAAACATACATTAGAGAAAAGATAGCCTCTTCAACAAATGGTGCTGAGAAAACTGAAATTCCTTATGCAGCAAAATGAAATTAAGCCCCTATCTCTCACCATGCAAAAAACTCAAAGAGGATCAAAGACTTAGGAGCTAAACCAGAGACTCTGTGCTTAATAGAATAAAAAGTAGGCCCAAATCTTCATCATGTTGGATTAGGGCCAACTTCCTTAACAAAACACCTACAGTGAAAGTAATAAAATCAAGAATCAATAAATGGGATGGATTCAAACTGAAAAGCATCTTCTCAGTAAAAGAAATAATCAGTGACATGAAGAGAGAGCCTACAGAATAGGAGCAGATTTTTACCACACACACATCAGATAGAGCACTAATCTCTAGGATATATAAAGAATTCAAAAATCATAACACCAAAAAAAAAAAAACCCAAATAACCCAATGGACTAAGGAACTGAACAGACAGTTCTCAGAAAATGATCAATAAATAATTGAAAAAAATGTTCAACATCTCTAGCAATTAGAGAAATGCAAATCAAAACTACTCTAAGATTTCATCTCACTTCAGTTAGAATGGCTTAAGTCTTAAGTTATTAAGAATTCAAGCAACAATAAGTGTTGGCAAGGATGTCAGGGGAAAGACAGGCTCATACATTGCTGGTGGAAGTACAAATTGGTGCAACCAATCTGGAAAGCAGTATGGAGATTCCTTGGAAAACTTGGAGTGGAACCACCATTTGACCCAGCTATCTCACTCTTTGGTTTATACCCAAAGAACTTAAAAACAGCATGCTACAGTGACACAGCCAAGTCAATGTTTATAGCAGCACAATTCACAATAGCTAAATTGTGGACCCAAACTATATGCCCTTCAATAGATGAACAGATAAAGAACCTGTGGTATGTATACACAATGGAATATTACTCAGCATTAAAAGAGAATAAAATTATGACATTTTCAGGTAAATGGATGAAGTTGGAGAATATCATGTTAAGTAAGCCAATCCCCCAAAAACAAAGGCCAAATATTTTGTCTGATAAGTGGATGCTGATCCATAATGGGGGTGGGAGTAAGGCAAAGGGAAGAGGAAGGGAGGGGGCATGAGGTTAGGAAAGATGGTAGAATGAGATGGACATCAATATCCTAGGTACATGTATGAAGACATGCATGATGTGACTCTACTTTGTGTACAACCAGAGAAATGAAAAATTGTGCTCCATTTGTTACTATGAATTGAAATTCATTCTGCCATGATGTATAGCAAATTAGAATAAATAAATAATTTTTTTAAAAAGAGAGAAAACCCTATTAAATAACTCTTGGGTGAAAGAAAAAATGTAAAGGTAAATAAAGAATTTCCAAATAACATAACTATCCAAATCAGTGAGATGCAACTAAAGTTGTGCTCAGAGAAAAATATATGGCTTTATTCATATTTAAATTAATAAAAATGAAATAACATAAATAAGACTCACTTCTAATTCAAAGGTAGAAAGAGAACAAAAGAATAACCAAAGTAGAAAATAAGAAAAATAAGAAAAAATTAATGGAATTAGAATAACAAAAATAAGTCAACTAATAAATAAGGTTGGTTCTTTGAAATTTTTAATAAAATACATGCAACCAGTAGGTAAACCAGAAAAAAACACATGAGAAATTACTTGTACTCAAAACAAGAAATGACAAGGAGGAAATAATCAGAGAAAAAATATTTAATCATAAGATATTAATCTATACAGATAAACTTAAAAACAAAGAAACTGATATTAAAATAATACAAATGACTTTGAAGGAAGAAATGAAACTATAAAAATTGTTCAAAACTACAAAAGTCCAGGAGAATTTCTCAGATAAAATCAAATAATTCCAATATAAACTATTGCTGAGTAGGAACATAAAGAAAAGTTTACAAGCACTTCTGATTTTTTTTCTGAAATTAGTATAAGATTTATACCTAACCTGGTAAAAACTACACAAGAAAAAAAAAGGCTGAAGTCGAACTTTATTTATAAACATACTAATTTTCAAATGCTGCTGTAACAACATGCCACAAACCAGCTTAACAACATAAACTTATTTATACACAGTTCTGGGGGCTAGAAGTTCAAGACAAAGATGTCCACAGGTTTGATTGCTCCTAGGTGTCTGTTCTTGGCTTGTAGGTGTGCATCTCACTGTGTCCTCATATCACCTTTTTTTCTGTACCCATATCTCAAATGAAGACAACCAGTCTCATTGGATTAGGTCCCAACTCTTACGACCTCCTTTAGTTTTGTCTCTTTAAAGGCCAATTTCTGAACAGTGACATGGGTGGGGGGTTGGGGGGTTGTTATGTCTGCAATATGCATTGGGGCAAACATAAAAAAATGTACAAATCATTCATGGCACAGAAAAAAAATGATAATATATCCTTTATTGCAAAATACAGTATATTCTAGGACTAAATTCATCAGCCAAAAATGACAGGCTGTTTCCCTTTGATATGAGCAGTCTCATCCCTAAGAATCTATTTTGAAAATGTTTCCCCACATACATAAAACAGCATCTGCACAGTTATTGATTGAAGTATTTTGTAATAAGAATGAAAACAAACCAAATGTCCATCAGTAGGAGACTATATACATCTACATCTACATCTATGGTACATATACAAAACTATGGTATATCTACAACAAATGAAGCCATAAACAAAATGAGAAAGATCTCAACATGATGACATTGAATAGTCTTCAGGATATGTTGTTATATGAAAAAACAAGTTGCAACATGGTGTACTTAGTATGCTACACTTTGTATAAGAAAGGAAGGGAGAAAACATATGTGCACATATACATAAATATATGAGAAAAAAGAAAATATATACACAGTAACAGCAAGAAGGTAGAGATAGAGAGTATAGACACACATACACATTCTTGTTCATTTTTGAAAGCAAGGACGTCTATAAAATGAGGTAAAAGAGAGTAGGGGATCTGGACATAAATTTGGCTTCTCTGAGTATGTCTTCAAATATAACTTTGACTTTAAAATCATTTCAATAGTTTACTAATTGAAAGAATAATTTTAAGACAAAAAAGCACACTCTTAAGTTGAGAAAATGAAACAAATGAACCTAACTGTGCATTAAATTGATAATATAATCAACTAGAAGAATTTCAAGCTTCTTATAAATGAAGTACTCTGTTCATTCTTTATGTAATATATCCTAAAGATAATAAAAAAAACAGCAAAGGAATTTTGAATTTCTCTCAATAAGTTTGTTTTTTATAGCAGTAATGATGCTGTAATTTCAAAAATAACCAAAACTAAATTTTGCTGTTCTAAATAGTGTGCCAGATTTAAATTTTGGTATTTCCTGAAAAATGGCCGATCTGTGAGGGACAAGCAATATAATAAGGAGAGGGGGCAAATGAGTAGGGGCAAAAGCCAAATCCTTCATCAGTGTGAGAAGAAAGAAGAAAACTGTAAAATCTTTTCTTTTTTACCTTGAGTCAAAAAAATTCTAAGGCTAAGAGGGACTGGAAATGAACCAAAAAAAAAAAAAAAAAAGGCTCATTTGAGCCCAGGAGCTCAGGGCCAGTCTGGGCAATGTAATTAGACCCCAGCTTTTTAAAAACAGGGGCAGAAGAGAACTTACAGAGCTTAACTAATGTATTAGTATCTGCTTTGGAGGGCATGGCACTCTGTGATTCCATTTCCTGGCTACATGAAATTATTCTAACCTAGAAAGACATCTCTTACTTTCCTAAATAAGAATGAATGATGGGCTGGGGTTCTGGCTTGGAGGTAGAGTGCTTGCCTAGTATGTGTGAGGCACTGAGTTTGATCCTCTGCCCACATAAAATAAAATATAAAGATATTGTGTCCGCCTGTCACTAAAAAATAAATATTTAATAAAAAAAATTAACGATAAAAATTAAGCAATGTCTCCATATTTATTTGGATGTGGAATCCAATAAAATTAATCCATACCTATGGCTTTCTAGAGTTATCTTTTTAATATTTTATTTTTCAGTTGTAGTTGGACACAATACCTTTATTTTGTTTACTTATTTATTTATTTTTATGTGGGTTTGAAAATTGAACCCAGGGCCTCCCTTGTGCTAGGTTAGCACTCTACCTCTGTGCCACAGCCTCTGCCCCTAGAGTTATGAATCTATTTTGGAAGTCACACATATCACAAAAAAATAGGTATAGAATAAGTGAATATTTGGGGTGATAGGGATTAGGAAACAGATTACGAATGAAATTATCTAAAAATGATTAAGAAAGATTGCATATAATTTAATTTTTTAATTCTAAAATTCCAAAATGAGATAGACTCAGTTTTATTTTATTTCACTTAGTTATTTTTTGGAAAGTTGAGCACAATTGAGAAGCCAAATACATTTTAATATAGGTGCCAAAAGGTGAATGCACTTGTAGACTTCAAGAAGAAAGACAGTAGGAGGGCAGGGTGGCTCAAACCTGTAATCCCAGCAGCTCTAGAGGCTGAGGTAGGAGGACCACAAGTTCAAAGCCAGCCTTAGCAAAAGCAAGGGGCTAAGCAACTCAGTGAGACCTTGTCTCTAAGTAAAATAGAAAATAGGGCTGGGGATGTGACTCAGTGGTTGAGTGCCCCTGAGTTCAATCCCTGGTACCCCCCTACACACACACACACACACACAGAGAGAGAGAGAGAGAGAGAGAGAGAGAGAGAGAGAGAGAGAGAGAGAGAGAGAGAGAGAATATGAATCAGAAAAAGAGAAATAATAGCTCCTTAACTCTAAGCATCACAGATCAAATCAAATCCTGACTAATTCTAGGCATCTCATTTTAAAAATGATATTGATAAAGTATAAGTGATTCAACATTATAATCTCCCAGGCTTGACCTCTTCATCATCAATTATCTGTCCTACAATTTTCTTTGGCTATCTATTCAGTGTGAAGAGAATTGTCTATAGTTGATCTGTGTGGACTGTTTCGTACTAAATACTGGTTTTCAACACTGGGTGCACATTCAGGTACGCTTATATTTGAAATCTACTCTAAAATCATTAAAAAGAACAATGGAGCAAGGATAAGGGGAAATGGCAGTGATTTTAAATTCCAAGATATTTCCATTGTTCAAAAATCAGAGTCACTACCCTCAACAGATCCTGTTGGTCTATTCATGAGCTACATGTCCAGGGATTAGTATTTCTCTAAAAGTTTCTATGAGATTTAAGAGTTATTATTTCTGAATTCATGTATTTTCAAATTCTGATTTATTAAAACAAAGTTAAAAATGTATTACACTTCCTAGGAATTATATTCTTAGTACCTTCTTCAGAACATCATTTGACATGAATTATATAAACATCATTTATCCAAGAAGTGGGGGAGGGTGTGTCTGAAAGAATACTTGAGTAATACTTTCATAGATGCCTTCATATCTAATCATATAAATAAAAGCAAACAAGATATTTTTCCATGTTGGAAACTAAAAGTATTCATTGATTTACATACAAACATTTCTAATAAGAAAATGACCTAGTACCTACCTTACTGCAACATTTTATTCTTAAAAATAAATATAAGAAAGCTGTTTTAGCAAAATATTTTTGAATTACAAACATGTACTGTAAGGTTAAATGTCTTAGAGGAATGAGAAGGAAAGTTAGTCAACATGCTGATAGAAGAAGACAGAAAGCATGTAATTAAATGTAAAATAAATATATACTTTGTTTTCTTAAGAATGAAGCCAGTGTTCAAAACTATGGTAGATCTTTTAATCTGTTGCTATGCCAACAGAAAAAATCTAAAAGGATCCAAGAAATGGGACAATTTTCAGGAATATAAGCACAACCTATTTCAGATAAGTAAAATCATACTCATATTATTCCCCTAGGGAACATAGTCTTGAGGGAATTAGTGCAGAATTAATTGATCAGGTTTCCCACTCAACATGTCAGTCAGGAAGCACAGAATCTCACGCTATATTTTTCTGAGATCTAGATCTGGATTTAGGTTAAACTTTTTGAGGATTGTGGGAAAGACTGTCCCCCAGTTAGTAACTAGTAGAGCAGAATGTTTCTACCATTTTCAGACTGATTAACACACACAACAAGAGACAAGTTCCATAAATCTTGATCTGCATTTCTCAGATAATTCCAACATGATATAGTTTTCAAATATAAAAACATCTTAATAAAATACATCTCATATGCAAATTACCAGTAAGCTTTCTGAACCAAACAAAGACAGACATTATTTTTCCTGAGAAGAAACAAAGATTAAAATGAAGGATGACCTGAAATCTATAAATTATAGAAATAAAAATTATAAGATCACTTAAATTCTATTCATTTAAGATAATATTTTAACAACAGGCTTTTCAGTACAATGATTGACTTTTTCAACAGCTTTCTCACATGTAAATATAAACATTTCTTTATGGAAAGTTAAATGTAAAAGTCAAATGCAAAAATAAATGTAAAGATTAAACATAAATGTAAAAATACATTTAGAAAAGCATTTTAATATATCCAGAGAGTTTTCTCTTAACTGCAAACAAGTCAGGAATAGACTGCCTCAGCAAAATAAAGATAAATTTAGTTCAGCTGCCTTTCCTGAAGGTATTCCTATAAAGAAAGAAATATATAATTCACAGTAATTAAAAAGTATTTTCAATTAAATGCCTGTCTGTGTGGATGAGCCTGCCTTATTGTCTTTGAGAGAGAAAACAAGCTACTTCATCTTCTTTTCAAATGTTTATTTTTAAATGACTTCATTATCAAATGGAGATACTATGCTGTGAACTACAATTCTATATTATATAAAAATTTTGTTTTAATCTGTAGCTAAGAAAATATCAGAAAGTGCATAACATGAGGGGAAGTACTATACCTTTTTTTTCCACTAAGTTTCTTTCACATATCTTTAGTTTTTGCTAAACACTTGGAGTTGAACAGATCCAAAGATACACAGTTTGAGCTCATCTCTAAGTCCTGAGCATACTCATGCAGAGAGAGAAAGATTGCCTACTGAGTGTCACTTCCCCTTTGCTTTCTGAAATGTGAATCTCTAATTTTGCTTACACTTATAATATTGACAGCTTTATCTTTACATTAGCACCCCTCAGCTAATGCGACTATACGTTTGTATAAAAATATAAGCTCTATATACACCTGCTTCTGTATTTATTGTCCATCATTTTTAGACTGTTTAGATTTTACAGTGTACAATTGTAACTATAACTTACATTAGTTACCATACATATGAGATTTGATAAGTATAACCAATCACCATATCCTTAAATTGCCTGATTGTATAGTCCTATGTCATAAACTGTGTACCAAAAATCAGTAGCATTTTGAGAAATGTTAATTAGGAAACCAAGTCAAAAAAATGTTAAGTGATTTGTCCAAAAACCTCAACAGTCTAATGATAAAGATTAAACCCAGACAGTCTGGCCCTGAGACTACATACTGAACTACTTTGCCTCTCTATTACATCATACAAAATTGTATATTGTAGGTGTTAAGAGTTAAAGAGAGCAATGAGAATAAAGAAAAATGACTCATAATAGAGGGACCATGGAGTAAATATTTCTCACTTTGGTTGGCTATATTTTATGGTAATACAAGTTTGCATGGGGCCACGAGAGTTTGTTTCTTCTTATTGATCTTGGTTGAAATGTTATATTCTAATTAACTCAACCACTGAAATAATATCATCCTATATTGACATAGTAGTTCATTTTCCTTTACTAAGTCTTTTTACAAAAGATAGCAATGATCTTTTGTAAATATATATATATATGTATATATATAGTATATATATATACACACACACACACACACATATATATATATATATATATTCTATATATTTGCTATACATGACAGCAAAATGCACTTCAATTCACAGTATACAAATGGAGTACAATTTTTCATTTCTCTGGTTGTACACAAAGTAGAATCACACCATTCATATCTTCATATATGCACCTAAGGTAATGATGTCCATCTCATTCTCCCATCTTTCCTAACCTCATGCCCCCTCCCTTCCCCTTCCCTTTGCCCTATCCAAAGTTCCTCCATTCCTCCCATGCTTACCCCCACCCCTATTATGGATAAGCATCCACTTATCAGAGAAAATATTTGGCCTTTGTGTTTTGGGGATTGGCTTACTTTACTTAGCATGATATTCTTCAACTCCATCCATTTACCTGAAAATGTCATGATTTTATTCTCTTTTAATGCTGAATAATATTCCATTGTGTATACATACCACAGGTTCTTTATCTGTTCATCTATTGAAGGGCATCTAGGTTGTGCCCACAATTTAGCTATTGTGAATTGTGCTGCTATAAACATTGACTTGACTGTGTCACTGTAGTATCCTGTTTTTAAGTCCTTTGGGTATAAACCAAGGAGTAGGATAGCTGGGTCAAATGGTGGTTCCACTCCAAATTTTCCAAGGAATCTCCATACTGCTTTCCAGATTGGTTGCACTAATTTGCAGTCCCACCAGCAATGTAAAAGTGTATTTTTTGGGCTTCGTTAGTGACTCAGTAGTAGAGCGTTCACTTAGCTGGTTTGAGGCCCTGGTTTTGGTCCTTAGCACCATATAAAACAATAAATAAATAAAATAAAGGTATTTTTAAAAGTGTATCTTTTTTCCCACTTGTATTCTGAATAGCTGCCATTCTGACTGAAGTGAGATGAAATCTTAACTTTGATTTTTAATAATCTAATTGCTAGAGATGTTGAACACTTTTATCATATATTTGTTAATCAGTTGTATATCTGCTTCTGAGAACTATCTGTTCTATCCGTAGCCTATTTACTGAATGGGTTATTTGGGGTTTTGTGGTTTTTTTTGTTCTTTTTTTTTTTAGAAGACACAGACAATTCCACATAAATACAGTTTTCTCATACTAGACAAAGGTGCCAAAAACATAAATTAGAGAAAAAATGGCCTCTTTAACACATGGTGCTGAGAAAACTGGAAATCCTTATGTAGCAAAATGAAATTAAGTCCCTATCTCTCACCATGCACAAAACTCAACTCAGAGTGGATCAAGGACCTAGGAATTACACCAGAGACCCTGAGCCAAACAGAAGAAAAAGTAGGCCCAAATCTTCATCACGATGGGTTAGGCCCCAACTTCCTCAACCAGACTCCTATAGCACAAGAAATAAAACCAAGAATCAACAAATGGCATGGATTCAAACTGAAAGGCTTCTTCTCAGCAAAAGAAACAATCAGTGAGGTGTATAGAGAGCCTACAGAATGGGAGCTCATTTTTACCATACATACAGCAGTTAGAGCACAAACCTCCAGGATATATAAAGAACTCAAAAAACTTAACACCAAAAAAAAAAAAAAAACCATCAATAAATGAGTGATGGCAATGATCTTGAGAAGAAAATCTCCAAAGGCACCAGAAAATGTAAAACTGACTCTGGAGACACTTTGGGCACTGATGTTAGAGACTGGAAGACTTCTTGTGGAAGTGATCATTGAAACCATAGGAATAGACTAAACTATTACTGAGGAAAAGAAAGTGGAGCTAGGTGACACCAGGAAAGCTGTTGAAGTGTATGGGCTAGGAAAAGTGAGAAAAACTGATTAATATGGAGAGAAGTGACTGCAGGGCCAGAAAGAGAATAAGATACCGAGAAGGAAAAAAAAAACCTGGAGGATTGAATAATCAAAATGCCAATGCTATAGTTTTTAACATAGAAAAAGAAAACATTCATGTTTCTAAACAAATACAAAAAAAAAAATTCTTTGTCCACATGGATTTTTTAAATGGAAGTTATTTGTTGTCATCCAGACTAGGAAAAACACTCCATAAAAGGATTGTCAAAGAGTACATATAACCAACCATGACAATGCACACCTGTAATCCCAGCAACTCTGGAGGAGCATTCCAAGTTCAAGGCCAGACTCAGCAACTTAAAGAGACTCTATCTCAAAATAAAAAATGAAAGGCACTGGGCATGTTGCTCAGTGGTAAAGTGCACATGGGATTGCCCAGGTGCTAAAAAAATGGATTTGGAAACCCTAGGGAGGAAAAAAAAATATGCTGATTTTATAGGAATACTAAACATGATAATATTTTATTTTATCCAAAACACATTTAAAATGAAGACCATCATTTTCTTTAAAAAATATAATTCTTAGAGAGGTATGTCACATGCCATCGCCATTAGTCAAAATGTAGTTATGGTGCATCTGCAGTTATAAGCATATGCTAAAGTGGATATTTTTCTGGAACAAGTAGAAATTACCAGAAGTAAGAAAGCCCTGGCCTCTCAAAGCACCTTTTCAATAAAATAAGCACCTGACCCGCCCCCCCCAAAAAATTAGTTGTTTTTTTTCTCCAACTCGGACATACTCACAGATCTTATCACCCCAACAACTCACAACTCACTAAATTTTTAACAGTTTTAACACACACACACACACACATACACCATATCCCAGATGTTACAATTATACTTCCCTATTTGATAACATATACTGAAGGCAGACTTGAAGTAGCAATTATGCATTAAAAATAAAATACATTTGAATTTTTTAAAAACAAGTTCTTGCTCTTTCCTCTGTACAAAACCAAAACAGGAATATCATAAAGAAACTCTTTTCTCTGTTTCCTGTTTAATATCCATCCTCTCATTCCTTTTTTTTTGTGCTTCTGTTATTCTGTGTAAAATTGAATATATACATTGCATTGATTTCTCTTGTTAATGATAGCAGCATGTATCCTGGAGGGTTTCTAGCTAACCTGTTTCACCTGTGGCAGTTTTAGGTAAATCACAGATTAGAATTTCTATACCAATCTAAATGGATCCTTTCTCATCTTGCCCCTAGGCCTCTGTGGTATGGAATTCATGGTGTGTTCTGATGGTATTCGGTGATAAGGCAGAGCAAGATTAGATGTGTTCTGAACAATATTCATGCTCTCTCCTTTTAGTTGCCTAGGAGAAGGAAGAAATCTTTAGAAAAATATTTCAGAAAATCTTTTCTGAATTGATATGTAGTGCATTTCTCCTTTTTTATACAAGGTGACAGTGTGTGTGAGATGTAAAGATGAGTTTGCTCAGGCAATTACCCCTTGTTGATAGCAGATTATTTCCTCTGGCAAACTCGAAAATAACTTGTTGGTGTATAAGTTACTGCTGTTCTGGGGATGTAGTAATTTACTCTCCTGCCTTTTTTATGAGCACATTTATTTTAATCAGTAGAGTTCAGAATAGCTCTTTTTCATCTAACTCCATCTCTTTTGGAGTTATGCACCTTCTAACATATAATGAAGGAAGGTCCTTTTCTGTACACAGGAGAAAAGAGGTATGATATATTACCAGAGAAAATGGTCTTTGCACAGGAACTCATATCCCATGATCTTTTCTTTCCATGTTAAAAACACAACGTTTATTCTCTACAGCTCTAGCCTAAATTATTTTTCTGATGAAAACAATGTCTCTCCTCACAGAGTAACTCAACATTATCTTTCATTGTGGGGACTGATAACATAGAGCAGTTACACACACAGGATGGAGGAGAACATAAAAGAATTTAGGTTGGTGAAATCGACAAAACTTAAGAAATACAGCTGGTTATATCTTATTGAATGCCTATAGGATAAAAGCTAGCTGGAGAGCTTTACATCCTTCTCCATTTTTGCAGATTAAAGAGGAAAGAAGAAAACGACTTTTCCACAGCACCAAGGAACTTTGATGGGGCTCAAACAAATATTTTACTAAGATGTTCACCTATCCTGCTAGTCCATTAGCCTTCCCATTAGATTTTGTTAATTCTAAGAAATAGATAAAACAAAATTTGTTTTCTAACGTATTTCCCCGGCTGGCTAAGTCTAGATGAAGCCAAATCCTTTACTGATGATGAAACTTGAGTACATAATAAAGAGGTGAACCACTTATTTTTCCTTGGTTACATAATAACAATGACAAGATTAGGACTCCACCACTTGCGTCTATTCTGGGGAAGGGAAAAGTTTAACTGAGGGAGCACAGATATTAACAGCTAAGAGTCTGGCTTCTAGACAATACATGCTCCTGACCACTGGTTAGTCCATTGCCCCAGCCTTAAAACATGGAGCAGCCATTCCCCTCCATCTTGAGTATTATTAAGAGGACTAAGGAAGACTGGAGCATAGAAACATTTAACTTTCTTGAAAGAAAAGAACTATAGCTTAAAAGCACTATTTTTTGTGCTTGTCCAAAGAAATTTTTTGTTTAAGTGCCAACAGAATATCAGAACTACTTTTCTTGCTAAGAATGAAATTTCAGAGAAAGAAAAAGATCAAAGCCTACAGGATTATTTCCCACAAATAGTTCTGGGACTCTTTTATACTGAAAATATCTGGGAGAGTCAGTGGCTTAAATAAAATAACTATTTTAATTTATAAGGACAATTCAACAAATATCTACTTTAGTGATTTAATATTCTTACCTGCATCTATGTGTTATATTATAAAAAATTAAATAGAGTAACAGGAAATTTTTTTTCTTGGTACTGGAGATTGAACCCAACAGCACTTACTGAGCCACATCCTCAACCCTTTTTTATATTTAATCTAGAGACAAGGTCTTGCTGAGTTGCTTAGGGCTTTGCTAAGTTTCTGAGGCTAGCTTTAAACTTGTGATTCTCCTACCTTAGCCTCCCAAGCCACTGGGATTACAGGCATGCACCACTGTACCCAGCAG
Source organism: Ictidomys tridecemlineatus (assembly GCF_052094955.1). Taxonomy (NCBI): domain Eukaryota; kingdom Metazoa; phylum Chordata; class Mammalia; order Rodentia; family Sciuridae; genus Ictidomys; species Ictidomys tridecemlineatus. The sequence goes on from NC_135477.1 coordinate 101,308,781, forward strand.
CAGGAAAAAAATTTGAGGGTTTTTCTTTGTTGTTGTTGTTGTTGTTGTTGTTCTTGAATAACTAAGTAGAAATTCTCATATTTGTCAAGCAATAAATTTGCTTTCTGTGCCTAAGGTAATTGTACAAATCTATGCCAAAGCAAGAATGCATGACATATGTTTTTAATATTAGAAAAGTAGTGAGTTCACAAATCTATTATTCTTAACATACTGTCATCAAATCTGGAAATATGTACTGAACAGGTGATCAGTTCTCTTACATTCTAATATTAACTCTCTATCAATAAAAAGTAGAGAATGTAATTACACATAAATACATATATAGATACAGAATTATTCTTGTGATTAACTTGTTCAACTAGTTAATTTACAATAAAACTGAATGTTATAAAATTTGAATCATGTAGGCTTGTCCATCCAATTTTCTATGTGTATAAAAATATTAAATTTTAATATATTACCTATACCATTCCTATTATTTGACTAATATTTTTAAAAATTAAATTTAAGTGAGAATCATTATATTATTTTGAAATAATTGTCAAACACTTTATCTATTAAGATACGCAAGTATCATATAAATAAGAGCAGCTAAAATATTTAATGTGGAATTTATGAGAAATTAAAATTTCTAAGGTTTATTATGATTCCTGACCAAATGAAGTTGAGAATAGGAAAAGGAATCATGCACACACATAGAATTTCATCATAAAGGTTTCAGGAGAAAAAGGAACAGTAGATAAAATAATACAAAAAGACACTTTGTATAAAGGAGAACAAAATCACATCTCATTTCTCAAAAAATATAATGTGAATAATAATAAATCACCTCTGGAAAAAAAAGAGTTTCTTTTTCTCTATTGTTGAATCTACTCTTCATCACTTTAGTAACCAGTTTTGTTAACTGGGAGCTGGTTGCTCACGTGAATCTGGTCATTTTAAGCCCAACCCAATTATATCAAATATAAATGATCATCTGCAAGAGTGAAATACTGGTCCTAATAAAATTTAAACGATATAATTGGCCTGACAACTTTTTATTTTTACTGTAGCAACCTACTAGCAGGAGATATTTACATACAAAAAAATTAAAATTGCATAAATTGAAAAGATGTTTCTCTATGACCAGCACTAATTTAGATTACTTGACACTGGTGGAAGAAGAGGGACGGGCTTAAATACCATTAGCTGCATTATGATCTGATGAAAAGGCAAGTGAATTTTTGGATAGGGTAGAGGCAAGAATCAAATAACTATTTTATGCATCTTGCATCAAAAAATAACTTTTAGCAGCAGAAGTTAAGGAAGTATGGGTACAGACTGGGAATCTTCTGAGAAAGAGATTGTGCAACAGTGCAACACCCGGAGTCTGGATGATAAAGAACAAGCTACAACTATGGATGCTTTCTCATCCTTCCTGTTGTTTTCTGAGTGTTTGTGCTGGGTGATGCTTGGAATCCTCCTCAGGGTAAACTCATGTAAAGGAGGGAAAAAAATGCTACTCAGTAACACAGAGAATTATCTCTGAAGTCTGGCAGCTTGGTTAGAATCCTAGGATCACCCTTTACCAGCTGGTTACCTTAAGCAGTTTTAGTCTTGGATATCCCTTCTATGGAAGAAAAAAAAAATGAAGGAAGGGTAACAGGAGAAGGTGAAGGTAAAAGAAAAAATAGTTCCCTATGTTTAAAAATGAGTAATAACCTCATTTGAAGATAAAAAGAATTCTTCCATATAAAATGCTTAGAATGTTATCTTAAGATGGTGCGTTCTCAGTCTTCTTCAAAAGAAGCAATGGTGAAATGTTCTAGTGGCAGAAAGGCTGAAGTAGTTTTGAAGGAGGCAGCATAGTACAAAGAAAACTTTTAGAAAACTCTTTGAGTTTTATCCATTCTGGTTCTGCTTTCCCCTTGCTGTGTGGCCTAGGGTAGCACATTAACATCTGTGCAGCTCCTGGTCCTTATCTGGTAACCAAAGAGTTGCAAATGGATGATTTCTAAGTTCTCTCTCAACTTGTCTACTCGTCTACTCTGCAGAGGGAAGAATAATCTGGTCGCTATTGCATGGTCTATATTGACCAAAATGAGTCTTTCTTATTTGGCCTTTTCTACTTCTCAAAGAATCAGACAAGCAATCAGAAACATGTGGAATAGAATTAGGCCATCAAATGAAATGTCATTTAGATCCTACACTCTCAAAACTGCATGTCTATGTTCTTATGCATCTGTACCTTCAAATTATAGACTCCAAAGCATGATGTCCCTTACCTTGGTGCTCTGGTGCTCTGACAGAATAAATTCCCACCACATAGTGAATTTTTAAATTGAGATGTTTATTCTGTTTCATTATAATGTGTAAATTGTTACTTTATACTCGACTGCCCAGAGGTAAATTGAAGATGTGTATACAAAGTGAAACTATTCCCTTAATAAAATCACTGACATGTTAAGAGGGTTCCCATTTTAGTTATTTATGCTGTTTTCTTTCATTTTTAAAGATGACACTACCCTTTATTACACATTCTGAATGTGTATGTTATACTTGTACAACACATTTTCTTTCCATGACCCATTAAAGTAGCATAATGCTTTCTATATTCATGCATCTCTTAGCACACAACCTATGGTTTTAAATATTTTTGCATTCTTTCTCAGAGGGGAAAAACGGGCTTTGTAGTGAAGAAAAAAACTTGGCCAATTATGTCATTTTTATCTCACTTTCAGTTTCAACCTAGCATTATCTTAGGCTTAGTAGTAACAAATGATACAATGACAAATAAATTCTGACATTCTCTGCATAATCTACATTCTTGGCCAACAAATCTTCATTTACCAGCCTCTTCAGAAATGCTTTTTAAAAAAGAAAAGAAAACCTCAAATATGACTGCCAATCTAACCCATTCCATTCTGCGTGTCATGCTGCCGAAGCAGCACTTGGAATCTAGAAGTACCAAGTGCCACAATTCATCTCCTTGTGACTCATGGCACAAGATGACAAGCAAGCCTCTGTCCTTCAGCAGCATCAGAAACAGTGGAGGATCCATGTGGGTGTTCGAAGCGTTGTGAATAGATCTAGTGGGAGGCAGGAGTCCAAGCCTCAGGCTTCCTGTGCGCACCATCATCTTGACAGATGGCATATTCTTGGCCAGAATCCAAGGACCTTGGTCACCCAGTGAACTTTCCCTGACTCCATGCCGTCCATATCCCAGACATCCAGGAACACAGACTTTCTCTATGAATCATTCAGCTGGAAGCTGCCTCTGTGTATATGTGTGTGAGTGTGTGTGTGTGTGTGTGTGTGTGTGTGTGTGTGTGTGTGTGTATGTTTTGAATGAATGTTTGTAAAGGTATTTTGCCTAAACCAAAGTTAGAATGTTTAGTACTTTGTCATACAATTACTTGATTACTGTGAGTTGTATCAACATAGAAAGTGTGTTTTATAATTCAGTCCTAATGAATTTTTTGACCCATAAATCAATAAACCTGTTACAGTCTGAATAATAATATTTGCTTCCTGAAAGCATGTATGATATCAACAAGGTCGCAGTTTACTGTCATTTTTAATAAGGAGGGAAAAAACCATACTCAGGGGGCATTTAACATATTTTGACAAGGTGACCCACAATTATCCATTAACATTGTATTTGTCTAAGCCGTACTGCATTGATATGCAGGGACCATGTAATAGTTCATTGATGTCCCACTTGGGGGTAGAGAATAAGGCAAGTGGGACCTTTCCAAGGTCTTTCACAGCCAGAATGCATCTTGCTATTATTGTATTGATTAAACATTTGGATAGTTAATCAACACAGCTCAGCCCTTTTAACCTGCCACATGCAGTATACAAAAAAGGAAAAAAAAAAAAAAAAGAAAGAAAGAAATGCTTGTAATAGAAGCCATGAAGATATATTTTTCTTACTTTCAAATTTCACAGAGAAAGTATATATTTTCAGAAAATAGGACTATTGTAAAATGTTGTAAGACATTCAAGGTGGTCTTGAATTGAAAGACTGGGGGCTTTTCTGGACTGTTTTTGTTTTTCTTATGTCTCAACATAGTACAGGGGTTAAAATCGCACACTTTTGCCTGAGCTGTGTTCTTTGTGCTCTTTTAAGTTTGGTCTATGCTTGATTTCCTCTTTACATAGAATGTTTCTGAAATTCAAAACTGGAGGCTCCCATGAGGGGCTCACTGGTTCATTTCTACCCCTAGATTTGCCCGTCTTGTCACATGTACTACATACCATGATTGTGTCTTTGCTTACGGTTAATTGCATGCTTGTTTCCTCTATTATGCACATAAAAGTAGGAGGATCTACTCTTAACTTCACTTCTCTTCATTTCCTCTGGTAAAGCTTTTGCTGTTGATTGATTTGGTGTTGTATTTTGTTTTTTTGCTTTTTTGTTTTTTGATACCTTAACAATTTTAATCCTCCCTCATGAGATCCCCAGTCCCAGCCATCTTCCTCCCCCAGCTTCTTGCCACCTGGAAAGGAATAATTTTCACCAGTCCCTTCACATTCCGCAACAGAGATCTGTTTTGGATGTCAAATAATAGGCTCAACTCAACATACGTAATAGTTCATGTACAATTGTGTTTATTTATACTCTAAATTACTTCACCTGTTTATTCTTAACAGTTTTGAATGTTTTACTTAAATCGCTTTTTTTCCAGTAATGTTTAATCATGAGAGTCATCAACTGCAATCAGACCCATTTGATCATAATATCCAAGATGGGACTTGGAAATGTGTACTTTAATGAATACCTGGGGCGATTTTTAGGATCAGGAAAGTCTAGTGTCCTATGATTTAATCCATTCTTCATTTTTTTTCTTTCTGTAAGGCTACATACACCCTGTTGAGTCTTAAAAATGCAGAGTAATAAGAGTTTCATCTGATTAGTTACATTATTGAGCACATACAAGTTTGTGCTAATTTATACATATTGTCTTGTTTACCTTGCTGCTAAGTTCCTTCCATCTGGTTTTTGGTTTTATGGTTGGGGTATATGTGATCATGTGTGTGATGCATTACATAGATTATAATATCTATTTTGGGAAAAGACTCTCTTTCGTTTCTGGCTTTGACAATGCAAGTTGCATTGTTGCGGGTTGCCATATGGATAGGGTCGTGCGTCAAAGCAGAGAAGGTGGCCCTCCACCAACAACCAACAAGAAACTGGGATCCTCGGCCTGCAAAGAAATGAATGGTGCCAACAGTCATATGAACTTGGAAGCAAATTCTTTTCTGAGTGAGTGTCAGATGAAATTGCAGCCCTAGCCAACACTATGATTAAAACTTTATATGACCTTGAAGCAAAGAACCAAGAGAAAACTGTGCCCAGACTCCTAACCCACAGAAATGGTAAGGTTATAAATGTGGTGTATTACTTGCAGAGTTTTTAGTACTATTATTATTCAGCAATAGACAGTTTATATATGATATTTTTACTTTATACTCATTGTTATTTTGAGTCCCCTTGCCTTTTGAAATTTGGAGTTCTGACTTAATTACATAACTACCAAGTGCTACCATCTTAATTTTTTTTACCATCATTCTGCTTTTATGTTCTACTCAATGTACTTTGCACTATAGGTACTTTATCTACTCATGTTATAAAAGTTACAGAACCTACTGTTTCTCCTAAAGAGGCAACCTCATCATTCACATGCTAGAAGAGTATAAATGAGTTTGTTTTCAGATGTCTGGGTTAAAAAGAAATAACGGAGACTTTGTTGTTTATCAAATCAAGAATAATAAAAAATTAAAAAATGACATTCCAAATCCAGATAGTTAAGATATACTTACAGGGTGCTTTTCTTATAATTTTTCAAATTCATTAATAGCTTCTCTTTGTATCCTAAATTTATTATGACCAACAGGTGTACATTTGAAAAATACCTAGTTGCAGAAGGGCTTTCAAGCATAAAGTGAAACAACTGATGTAACCATAAGAAAGCATTGCCATTGTCTGTGTGTTATCTTAATCACAGAGAGGAGGAGGGTACAGGGAGAAGGGAGAGAGAACACATAAAATGCATGCACTGCAGCAAACTCATGATCACAATGGTTCCTCGGTTTGCTAAAAATAGAGATCCCATTGTGTAGTAATTATCTCCCTAAAGGTCTGGAACAAGATGAGAATCTTGCTCAAAAATAGGTCACTATTAACTGGAAAATATGATTTTAGTCTTAAAAGTGAGACTAGAAAATTAGTGGTGGGCATTAATTTCTTATTTATGAAAGCACTTTGGGAGCAGGATCCGTTGAGTCTTATTTCCTTTTTATGGAAACAGACACCATTATTCAATTTTGTCCTGTCTTTTTATTAATAGTTGTAAAACATCCCCGGGGAGTTCCAAAGCTTCAGGAGAAACCAGGAGTAATACAATACTTCTACACCTAGGTGGCTCTCGCTCAGTCTTCCCATCCAGAGGAAGCCCAAGAAAGCCTGCTAGGTTGTGTCTGCCTTCCGAAGGACAAAGGACCATCCTATTTGAGCAGTGGCCCCTGAAACAAAGACTTACCCCATTATCTCAGGTTTTTCTTTGAGTTTCCCTATATTAAGAAGGCCTGGCCCAGATACCTCCTTTAAGATGTATATTTCTTTAGGATGATAATAAAGTCCTAAAATGAATTTATTAATGGAAATAATTTTTAGACAATAATTTTAGACATTTTTCTTCTAGACTGAAGGTGGTGGTTTATGAATGAAAGAAAACTAAAATCATTAAAGAGGAAGAAAGTCACAGAAATCATGGGAATAAAGATCATAAAAGAACTCTGCATGCCTTCAATCTAGAATAGCTCAATAGATAATAGTAGGTGTTTTTCATATTTAAACTAAAGATTCTTTTGAGGTTAATCCTTTTGAAAAACTGGATTATTTTTTCAGAGTTGCTCATAGATAACAAATCTCATGCTGATGTTAACATCTGTTGAAGTCAGAGTATATTGCTATGAATGACTAAAATATGTGAGTAAAACTTCATATAGCATGAAAGTATTAAAACATTTTAACTAAAATAAAATTATTCCAACTTAGTTACATGATGAGTTGAAAGGCTCTGAGATTTTCCACCCAGATTAAACTGTCTGATCTTATCTAAAACATATTGTGTCTTTCCAATTGATGAATTAGAGCACAATAAGCAGTCAGGCAGTAGCCTAGAACACTGATCACAAAGAGATAATTTTGCTGATCTCACCAAAGTTCATTCAAGAAGATAAGAAGCAAAATTTTAGGGAAATCAGTCATCCTTCTCTTGAAGACAAAGGGAATAAAAAACAAACAAATTGATAACAGTCACAGGAAAGGAGAAGAGGAAGATAGATTGAAAAGGACAAGAGACTAGAATGAAAATAATAAGGAGAAGGCCAAATGGTAAGGCACTTTCAAGTTATAAGATTTTATTGGAGAGTTATTTTGTAGTTTACTTTAATTGAAGCATAGCTAATATTTCAAAGAAGTAGTAGCTGACTTGATATCCAATCAAAGACATTGTAATCTTGCTGGAGAAAAATGAGCCTGTAACTAACTTTTTGACTAAAATTTATTAACAGAACTGCAATTATGCCACAACCAGAAAAAAAAAACAGGTTTTGATGAGATATTATTATATAATACATGCTTCATCAAGAGCAGCAATTCCAGGCTCCAGAATTTTGACTATAGCTATCATCTGAGTCCACCAGGTACACAATAATGAAATGTGAAAGGCTATTTATCTTGAGATTGGATTTTAAATAATTTTTTAAATAGAGTGGTTAAGAACAGCCAATAAAATACAATGAAATGAACATTATGTATTTAGCTTTAGGGTTTATGTAGTATAGCTACGTGCATTTTTAAAACAACATTTTTTTAATGTAATGCTGCTTCAGTATTAATTAAGGAAGTAAAAAAACAAAAATCCCCTTGGCCCACATTTTATTGAGGGCTGCATCTCCATGGTGGTTTTACCTAGAGATACTTCTCATTTCATAATCTTGTTCCATTTTACTCATAGATGGTTTTAAACATGTCCACATAGATAACTTGAGTGGTTCCACATCCCAAATCATTCCGCACTGCTCTGCTTTGAAATGTTGCTACCTTCTGTTAGGGAGAAACCAGGATAGCAGACAAGCCAATATTTAGAGTATAGAGTAAAGTGAGAAATGTATATCAGAGGGAGAAAGTGTGCTTTTGTTATACTCAGATGAAAGTCAACAGCAAATGTGGAAACAACAAAAAAAAAAAGGCCAGATGTCCAGAAGAGTATGTTCAACAACAAAGTTACAAATGCATCAGTGAAGTGTAAGTGGTATAAATCATAGGGGTAAGTTCTAAGTAAAAGGATACTAAAAGAAACAAAAGCCATAGGTGAGAAGGAGCCCTGTGACCCTGGCCACATGGTATAAAACAGAATTTAGTTCAGTTGCTTATAACCCTGGATATCAACATCAATCATAGAAATCACCCCAGATCCCTCATGTCAGAATCTCTGTCTATGTTTGGGATCCAAACAGCAATATATTTGAAATATCAATATGCAGCCATTATTGAGAACCTTTGGGGTAAAGGTAAGTTTGAGATGTATTATTTTCTTTTACTGGGAATTTGAAAACAACAAGGAAGATCTCAAGACTTTCTGTGATTTTTTTGAAATTAAAACCTTAAAGTCTTCAGTATCTGGGTTTTTATGACTTTTGTGCTACTGCTGTTAATCCACAACTTGAAACTTGAAGATGTTTACATCCTCCAATGCACTCTGTCCATTGCAAGGCTGTTGCTTGTTATCTAGGTACAGGTGTTCTCTTTCTCTCCCTTTCTCTCTCCCTCCCTTCACACTTTTCTAAAGCAGCAGTAAGTGGGGAACATCTAAGTTGAATGTTACCCCAAATAGATTTCAGACAGAACTTCAATCAGAGCTACAATATTACTTTTCTACACTGATGAACCAAACAGCTCTGCTAACAGCAGCCAATCAGTATTAGGCTGTTGAGTCGTTTCAACAACTATAGATGGGTGTTCAACAAAGAAGTTACAAGTGAATCAGTGAAACTAAGTGGCATAAACTATATGCATAAGTTCTCAATAAAAGGAAGCTAGAATGATCAGAAGGAAAGCAATTAGAAAGAACCATGAACTGTGCCTGAAGAACAGAGAATTGACTAGTTTCCAAATTAACAAGTGAATTTCAGCTCTAGCAGAGAACAAGTGGAATGTAGCTTGGATCACCACTTTAAAGGCCCCTATCCTGTTGATGGCAGAATCACAGCCTTTGGAACAGGAGTTCCCTGTGTTTCTTTACTAGCAAAACAATAAACTTTCTTTTTCCTTTTTCTTAAAAAAAAAAATCTTTATTTTAGCAAGGCAAGAGATATTACCAATGAATTGTAAATAGGATACTCTTTGGTCTCAATTCCCCATGCTCTGAACCATAGGTATTCTGCTTTTCCTCTTAACAGCTTTTTAGTGTTTACCTTTATTGGACAGTCTACAATCTGTGTATATTGTTCTTAAATTAAACATAGTCAAACTACTTCATGATCCTGTGTTCTATATGTACTATAGGAGAATCCAGTGTCAAATATGCTTCTTTGTGGCATAACTGGTAAATAATGGGTTACTTGTTTTTAGTGCCCTTCATTTGTCTACTCACGCCCCTCCTCTCATTGTGCCTGTTGTTCAACCCTCACTTGTTAGGCTATCCATTGGACATAAACCTAATCATTAATGAATCCTCTCCTAACTTTTCAAGGTCATCTTGAATTATAAGTAGATCTTCCAAGGTTCTTGTTATCTCTCCCAACTTAGAGTCCTCCATGAAACTTTATGAGCATATTCCATATTTTATCATCCAAGTCACTGATAAAATGTTAAATATTACCACCCTCGACAGACCCCTGTAGAACATCATTTGATGTGTCCTTTTAGGTTGGCTCTGAAACATTAATAACTTCTCATTGAATATGATCCTTGAACCAGTCTGTACCCAACTAGAGCCAGAGCTGTATTTGCCTAAATTGATAGTGCTGTTTTAAATCTCTATGCCACAACCCTGAGAAAGAAATTTTGTACTTTTCTAGCCTCTTCACAAAGACAGAATGGATTTTAATTTTATCAGCTTAAAGCTGACCGGTCAACATATGCCAAACAATAACCCGGGGTAATTTAACACTGTTCATAAATGTGATATTTTCAAAAAGCCATAAAAAAGAACTCCCCATTAATAACTCTGACTATAAAGGTTCATCACAGACTTCTATTCTCACCTCTTTGAACTTACTGACAACTCAAGTCAATGCCCTCCTTTTATCCCCTTTGTTGCAGCCGCTAGAAGGGTAGAAAACACTGCTGTTGGAAGGGACTGTTGTCCAGGCTCCAAGAAGTCCAGACAAGGTCTCCGGAGACTCTCTCTTTTTCCTCCAGATCCTTTTTCTGACATTAATGATGAAGCAGCTTTGTCTGTGTCTCTGCCTTGGTTAGCAGTGCCTTAGTGACAGGGCAGCTCCAGATGCATTAGATCAGCAGCTGATGCCATCATGCGAATGTCTAACACTTACTTTAGGTAGGTGACACTTCTTAATATTCAGGCCTGTCTTCACAATGTCGACTTGTCCCACCAAATACTGTTTTATTTTTGTCATTATTATTAGGATTGTTAATACTTTTGCTTGTGATTTCTCTAAAGGGCATTTTATTTTTAAAAAATAATAATTATTTATAACCTTTAATGCCAGGAGGGCAGTATAGTATGCCTAAAAGAATATGCATCACAGAGTTCTTGTTTAGAAATGGTAATTAATTTTACAGAAAACAGTAGTGTGACACACTGTCTCTGACTAGACGTCCACCGTGGCTTCCTGCCAGTCCTTTGGAAGAATATTAATTGACGTCCAGCACTAAGCAGCCTCTTTGCTGTGTTTCTGAATGAAACAACATGTTTCAAATTAAACAAATACATTCTAAACTCACATATTCAGCATCAGGTTCTGCATTTTTTATATCACCAAAATACACTTGGCTTATATCTTTATTTTTTTTCCTTTTTTTTCTGTTTCCCTTTTGTTTTCTCTCCTGTACTTTTCTAGAGCTGCTATTATTCTCCTTCCCTTAATTTTGTCTCACTGCTTTTCTTCTAACTTCTTGCAGTATCTGGTTGTGGGGAATCTTCTGCAATAAATACTCTGGGTATACTGTAGTCCTGAACAAAATTTACTCCTATGTTGTTTTTCTTTCTCTTTGCAAGGTTTCTCAAGTCAGAGTATTCAACGATTTTAGTAGGAATATGCGTGATGTGCTCATTAACTTGCCAAGGATGCCAGCGGAAGTAGAATGGCCAGCATGTTTTTAAGAAAAGGTACACTTGAAAGTGACTTTGACATGTTGTAGAATCAGTCACATAAATAAGATTTAGTTTCATGGGAAAAACTAACTCAAGGAAGAAGAACACAGTACAAATGGAGGATGTGAAGTGATGGTCAGCCACTGGTGTGAGGTGGGAGAAAAGGGGCCTGCTTCTACACAGTCAGTGATCAGGCTGGGAATTAGTGTTGAAGAATCCAAGATGTCAAAATTCTAACAGCATATGCAATGGGAGAAAACAATCTCTAATTTATTAGATCTTGGATCAATTTTTCCAAAAATAATATTTAGAAATTCACAGTTTAGGGCTGGGGCTGTAGTGTCAGTGGTAGAGCACTTGCCCTACATGTGTGAGGCACTGGGTTCGATCCTCAGCACACATAAAAATAAATAAATAAAGATATTATGTCCATCTACAACTAAAAAAGAAATTCATAATTTACATGATAAGATCACTAGGGAAAATCAGAAAGAAAAAATAGCACTTAAAATGAAAGTGTGTTGACACAAGATTGTAAGTCTTTATGTTCTCAAACAAATCAGGTGGTGAAGTTAGTTCTCCATATATTCATTTTCATTTTAAAGCAAGCACAGGTGTCATGTGTAATCTGCATTGCTCCATTTGGAGGGAATTATTATTATACTACTACTATACTACTATAATACTATACATTGCTCTGTTTGGATTAGAGTGTTATTATACTACTTGAACACACTATTCACATAATAAATAAAATTTTACAATTGGCAGTGAACACCTTTCTTCCTCACCCCACTCCCATACATGGCAGCAGAAGACTTTCTTCCTTCAAAATCTTATAGAAACTCTCTATATTCAAAAGAGAAAACTTAATAAGGGTCTAGGGTCTAGAGCCCTGTCTTAAAAGCCCCCCTCCCTCATGAGAGGAAAATTGGTACACACAGAGATCAGGAATAAAAGTAGGCTCCCCAAGGTCAGAAATAATTAATGCCAAAGATGCAATTTGAACGCAGGTTTCTGGCCCACTGGTTCAGGTCTCTACCCACTGTACACACGGCCTCCTGAAAACATCCTATTTTGAGTCATGCTTGTTTATCACAGATTTGTTTTACTCCCCCTTTTTACAGTCTTTTAAATTTCTTTTCTCATGTTCTCTCACTTATTTCCCAAAAGCCATTTGTTATGTAACAGATGCATATGTGTTCCTGTTTATAAATATTCTACAGTAAGTGAATAAAATATGGGGAAACGAAGGGGGAAAGGCAGCGGAGATGCTCAAGCCCTCTGAATGGAAATGTTGGGAATGTGTTCTGTGTCTCTGGGATAAAGGTCACAAAATGAGGACACAATTAGGACACAGAATCTTGACTGGGATGGTTGGATCCCATCCTATTTGTTTTTACTTCCATTTTTCATTTATTCAAAATTAGAATATTTGGTATTATGGAAGATCACCTGGAGAAAACAAGTAGGGCACCAGACAGAACTCTGTGATGATATTATAGTAAGCAAGAAGCTTAAAATTGAATTCATTACCAGGGAATTGAATCCAGGGAACATGGCTTCATTAAAAAGTATGACTTTATAAATAACTACACATAAACAGACTGCTTTGCCTTAGAGACTAATATATTTCAAAATTATTATCTACTTAAAATATTTTACCTAAAAGAATTCACAATTAGCTTTCAATATTTAAACAGTACATTAGAAATGGAATGTTTATAAATATTAGAAATAAAACCCACTTCATTACAGTATGAACATATACTACCACTCACCACATACTGGCTTTTAAATTTAATACTAATATGGTTCACTATATCAGTTTTTTTTTTTTTTACTGACTTAAGGGTTTAGATAATAAGTAATATAAATATATGAAATATCAAATTTAGAAGGCAGTGTTTAAACATTTTTCTTTTGGAGAGTATTGTTAAACTTAACTTTTATTAACTCTGAGAATCAAAGAGATATACAGTGATGCTAGTGAACCTTTGAAAATCTTTTATTTTATCACTTTTAATGCATGTTTAATATTTAACATTCATCTTATTACAGACAGAAATTGTGAAATGCTTGTGCTGTTTCTAAACAGTTTTAAAGTTCAATGCACAGTCACAATTCAGAGGGGAGATTTCACACATTTATGGAAAATAAGCCATTTTTGCAGTAAAGTTGCAAAGTGTGAAAGAATTCTTGTTTTATCTGCCTTACTTATCATGTTTATGAGTTATTTTGCCTGGAAGTAAATTGACAAGTTGTCAATGAACAATAGACAGTGCCCCAGCTAGGCTTTTCACAGGTTCAGATGCCTTTGGGCAAAAGGGCTAAATCTGTAGTTGCAATCTAGCATATGGAGCCCTGAAAAAAGTGGCAACAGGGTGAGAGACATTCCCTGCAAAATGCATGTGGTTGTTGCTCTCTAACCAATCTGCTTGGACCACTGTACATTATGAATGCATGTCCTATCACCTTGCCATCCAGGAATAGGATTGCTTGCCCCCATCTAATAGCTTATTTCTGTTTTATCTCAGATACTTTGGTCCATTTTGTCATTTTAAATTATTTTATTCCTCCAAACAATTATCACTAAGTATTCATATTTAATAATAAAAATCTACTTCCTCATTCTAGGTGATCTGTTGGAACTTCCCACAGAATCCCCTACAAGGAAAACAATCTCAGAATCACTTTTTCAGTGATCAAGGTATACCTGGACTTCCATCTTTAACCACTACACCTTAGTGGTCAAAGAATTACCTTGCAATAACATTTTATATATTTTCTTTCATCTCACTTTTTTTCCAGAATGTTATTTGTATGGTAGAATAAATTACTGGAGAGCTAAGTGGTCCTTCAGTAGATGGCACTCTTTATTCTAAATCAGCTGTATGTTGTTCTGCCACATCCTTCAAAGACCAGTTGTTCTTTGAGCCTCCTCCCTTCCAGCTATCCCTCCAAGACACAATTAAGGGCTATGCTTTAGGATAAAAACTAGTGCTAGGATTTCTAACCTAAAAAATCAGGAAGATCCCAAAAGACAGCCTCAGTAGTAAGAATTCACTAGGAAAACATCTTAAAATTGAATATAAAGAAGGTCACTACCAGGGTCAGTTGTATACAGTGGTTGGAGTGACACAGCCCAGAGCTTTATTATAACAGGCAAACTCGAGTTGGGGGTGGTGGCAAATGCCTATAATTCCAGCAACTCAGGAGGCTGAGGCCAGAGGATCACAAGTTCAAAGCCAGCCTCAGCAAGCTTAGAAAAAGTACATGTCAAATATCAGGAAGAAGCAGAGTGGTGGGTGACCGGGAATTTTCTGTGAAACCTAAAGCAGAAACAGCTGGCCTTCAAGAGCCAGCCAATTCATGTGGTATATTTCTACTCTCTAGTGACCTCTGGTCTGCTACCACCCCCTTTTTGTCCTTTATCCACACTCATTGAAGATATAGGTACCTAGTCAGTTGCCCTTTCAAATCTCCAGCCACCAATTCATGTTACTTCCACACCATGTAAATGATCCATGACATCCTCTACTCAGGTATTTGTCTCTGTTCCATGACAACCTGTTCTCTTGGCTACTTCCTGGGCCTTGTCCCTACTTTTGAAATAATTCACACAGAGCATGTGGTCTCTTGTTCTCACCACTGTATAATCATTTACCTCTCCTACTGTTATATTGCCCCCAAACCCACTTTTCAATTTCAATAAGTTTTTCAACATTTCAACCCCTATCTAATTTAGTCCCAAATTTACTTACCTGGCTGAGTCTCATTGCTAATAATTTTAATAACAATGTTACCAAAACCTCCAATTCATTCCCTCCCTCCTCAATTTCCAATGGAGTTTTACCCTGATAGACCCAACATAAATTGAAAGTATCATAATATGCAAATACATTTAATGCACCTAAACTACCAAACATCATATTTCATAGTTTAGTGACTACAGTTGCCTGCCCTGGCGATCCCGAGGCTGGCTGGGAGTTGTGGCCAACATCTCCAGAGAGTATCATGCTGCATATCACTAGCCTGAGAAAAAGATGTCAAAACTGAAAAGTGAAAGTACAGTTTCTTCTGAATTCGTGTTGCATTCACATCAACAGAAAGCTAACAAATTATAAGATCAACCATTATAAGTAGGGGACTATTTGTATAATAGAAATGAACATTCCCAGAACAAGAGAGACGTGAATTTACATTTGGCTTTGGCAACCTTGAAAAACCTGCTGAACTTAACTTTGTTCAACTGTAAAATGGATCCAATATCTAACAAATACTCTACCCATTTAATGAGATGATGCAGAAAAAAAATTATTTTTATATCAGTTTCTTCCTCACTGTCTCTCTCTTGAGCTCTTCTGCTATATTCCTCTTGCAAACCTCTGGTCAGGGATGACTCCGGTCATCCACTTTGATCTGCTCCTAGTCCTGAGGTACTTAAGGTACCTGAGAGAACCTCATGATTGTGCTATTAATCTTGCAAATTTAGGAACTCCTAATTCTTCAACACTACCCAACAATCATTGTCTCTTCTTTTGACTCCTTCACACCAGCTATTCCAAACTTTTCTCATTCTCTTGAGATCTTCTTTGTTCTACACTCCCTAAGAAGATAGTTATGCCTCTTCTTCAGAGAAAATGGAGTCTCTCAAGCACTGAGTACCTCAGTGCCCATCACTTTCCCTCTAGGCATGTGTCTATCAACATTGCCCTCTATCCCCTTTTTTCCAGGCAGGATGCCTTACTCCTTTCCATGGCTAATTTCTTAACCATGTTCTTATATCATTCTCTATCCATGCAGAGTCTTAAATTTTACTTGGCATTTGATTTCAACCTCTACCTTTTGCCAGTTTTTACAATGGTTTATAGAAATGAAATGATTTATATTTTACTTCTTCCCCCTTATCTTTCCTCTGGATGTTGGTACTAATAAATGGAGAAACAGGAGGGAGGAGGATGCCAAGCAAGGGAGAGAGTTGGTCAGGAAATACCTATAAAACAAAATATGTGAGCTAGATAAGCAAAAGTTGAGTGTTAATCGCTTTGAAAACAGATATCGTCTAGGATGTCAAAATTAAGACACAAAAACAAGTAGGATTATAAAAATGTGTTCTTAATTATTTGCATTCTATTTCCCCAATACATTGTTTTATCAAAGGTGGATAGGTTACCAGAGTAATACAAAGTTTATTTAACTTATTTAATCTTAATGTCTAAAATATGAAAATTAATAACACTTTTATCTGGCCCTGAAAATGCATTCCAAGTCTGATCTGAAGTCCCATAAATACACATTTAAGGAACAGCTCCTTCAGGGGGTTGCATAGGATCTCCTTTATGTATATTTAAGCAGAAATAGCTATCCAGGCATGTAAAGAGTAGTTTGTCTGATGTCTTATAGTTATATCTGAGTCTTATTGGAGTAACATTTTCTTTTACATTTGTCTTAATTTTTTCTTTATTTTTTTTTATTTTTCTCTCTGTGTCCAAATTCCATTCCTGTTTTATTTTCCTATACTTTTCTCCACATTCTCATTCTTTTTATTTCAACCTTACTTTCCTATTTGCTTCCAAAGACATCAAGGAAGAAAACGTTAAGTGAAATCATATGACTGACTTTCTCATTTTACAAATGAAGAAACTGAGACTCAAAATGCTAACAGACTGGCCCAATATCTCATAGTAGTTAAAAACAGAACCCCAAGACAAAATTGTGTGTTGAGACTACTCCTGGATTCTTTCCAGGATAATCACAACCTCTTCCATCTCTATCTTGAATCTCAGGCATACTTGGTGTGTTTCAGGACCTCCTGCTTTTGCCCACTATTTTCCTTAAACCAAGTGCCTTTACATGATCACATCTGCCTTACACTTACTCTTAATTAGCATCTCGCCCCCATGCTGTACACAGACTCAAACACCCCTTCCTAGCACCCTGGTCAGTACAGCAAACTGCTCTGCCTTTCCCTATGTCCAGGACCACTCTCCCTGTTCTTATTCTCCATAGCACTTTTCACCATGTAATAGACCATGCCAGTTATATATTGATTATGTGTACAGTTTATTGTTGGTCTCTCTCCATAAGAATATGTGCTCCATAAAGACAAGGAGCTTTTTTCATATTTATTTATCAAAATATTACAGTTCAAACATCTAGTACAGTGCATGGTGCTTTGTAGGTGCTCAGTATTTGTTATATGAATGAACTGAATGAATGAGCCAACATAACTGGCACATATAATGCTTCTTCTTCAGGATTCCTAGAGACCCAAGGGTGTGATCACAACCAAAACAAATTTAATATGCAAAATATTTAAATTCTTGAACTTGTCTTTTCTGCATCTGTGTGTATGAGAAAGAGAAGAGAGAAAGACAAAAGAAGAGGGAGATAAAAAGAGAGGGAGATAAAAGAGATAGAGGATGATAGATGGAGAGGAGGGAGAAAGACAAGTAAGAGTAGATATTAATAAAGCATTTATATTAAAAATAGAAAAATTATAAATGAAGCAATTTTTATTTTTAAATCATGACTGATACATTTTTAGGTGCAACAATTTTTAGTCCTGCTTATCGGGGTTTCTGATATCAGTTAGTAATTTCTCTCCAGAAACAACTGAGTTTTTATAGGTGCAAATTAAAAGGCTGTGTTTGTTTTATTTTTATTTCTGATAAAAAATGTTGGAAAGTAGTCTGGAACTGAAATATAAATGAGCTTCCCATTTCTTGTTCCCCATGTCACTGGGATAGCAACTGGACATGGGCTGGTCTCCTTTGTTGAGTAGAGGCCACTCTTTTGGACTCTGATGCAGCACAGAAGCTATGTTACCTGCAGGAAGCAACGCTCGAAGAGCCAAGCCTTGCAGGTGCGCATGCTCAGTATTCTTTTCCTCCTACTCTGTGGGAGAGGGTGACTGGAAACTTTCCACCAAATACTTCTAAGAGGGCAAAAGTTCCTATTTAATGGGCCATAAATTCCTGAGGTTCCCTATGACATTTCACCATGTCACAACTTCTAAAAAAAAGAATCTACAATTATAAGGTGCCAAGATCACTTCAACAGTTGACTGTAGGCCATGTCTATGCTGACCTCTTGAAATCTCCCTTCAAAAGGAGGAAACCAGAGCTAGAAAGCATCCAATTTTACAGACAGTGGTGCAAACCCACTCAGGCCCACTCAAGGACTAGTCAGACATGCATTTGAGAAGGCATAGCTAACACTCCCTTTCATAAATTGTAGCAAATAAACAGAGGGAAAATGTAGTCATGACGTTAACATAAGAGGAAAAACACAACTGTTACAAGAATCAGGTGCAGAATTGTAAATGTTAAAGAAAAGCTGAGAAATGAAACCAGAATCCAGTTATAAGCAATAGTTTGTATTCATCAAAATCATCTTTATTTTCTTCCAGAACAACTCTTTAAAAGTCAACAAAACTTGATCACAACTTCTTGTTGACTTTTATGAGAAGACATGAACTTTGAGTTCAAGGAATCTGTCATGAGCAAATGCTCCTGGAAGTCCTGAAGATCCAATTCATCTCTAGGACCCAGCACTGCTGTGTAAATAACTCACAATGCCAACTTCTAGGAGGAGAAAATCACAGAAAAAAAAAAACAGTATCCCCTGTGGATTCTGGAGCTAAACATATATCCAGTATTCCACAAGGAAAAGTGTTCATGGTTTAAACAAAAATGGTGACTTAAAATCTTTTAAAAAGTCACAACTGTTAACTAAACTCATCTTTAGTCTATTTATATGGACATGATAAATTGAATAATGACACTCAAAGATATCCATGTCCCAATCACTGAAATTGTAAAGATATCTCCTTACAAGAGAAGGGAATTTTGGAGATAGAATTAGGCTAAGTATATCTCTGGAAAGGGGGTGCTTATCCTGTATTATTCAGATAAGCCTGATGTAATTACAACTGTTCTTATAAGAGGAAGATCAGGGGTCAGAGAGGAGAAAGTGACATGAGTATGGAATCAGGGTTAGGGTGATAACACCATGAGCCAAGGACTGCCAGCAGCTTCCAAAAGCTAAAGAGACAAGGAAAGAATTCTCCTATGAAGTCTCCAGAAGAAACCAGTCCTGTCAACATCTTGATTTTAGATTTCTGAAATCTGGCTGTCAGAGAATAAATGTGTATTGTTTTAAGCCACTATGTTTGGGATGTATTGTTATAACAGTAATAAGAAATTAATACAACAGAAAAAAATTACCATAGAAAGTTTCTCCTGATAAGATATTATCTCAACAAAGATTCATTTTGGACAATGAAAAACCTGATATGAATTCTGCAGTTACAAGAAGGCCTTATGTTCATGATTTGTGTTTCCAAAGAAATAGCATAGACCGGGGAAAGAAGGAATACACAAATGTAGATACCTCTTGGATCTTCTGACTTTCATGTACCAATTAGAACAAGACATACCTGGATGCCTTTAAATCCTTTCCCAGGTCTTTAAGAGCAGACCTCTATTAGGTCTACAGCAGACTTCTAATAGGTCTGGGTCTATAGCCCCACCAGTAGGACAGATAGAAACTCATAGCTGAGACTAATGTAAAGATTCCTCATTAGATCAGATCAGGAATTCGTGCTTTTTTCTAGAGAGAAACATGTATTTGAATAATCTTGTGTATTTTAGAGCAATGCCCACAAATTGTGCCTCCTTGTCAAGCAATTTAATTTCTCTAGCCTTATGACTATTCTGTACAACCTGTGCAACTAAAGTCTTTACACCTAAGGAATGGTATTTATTCTGTGATTAAAAAGTGCTGAGCATTTGTAATGAACTTCACAGGCCTTCCTGACTTAAAAAATGAAGACATTGGCTATTGAAAATCTTCTTTTGAAAAACTAATGTGGCTATATTCAATAAATATGGCCACATTGCAATTGAAATTGATTGTGATTTTGCCAACATTAGCAGTGTCCTATACCTAGAGGTCAGGTGTGACATTCATGTAAATTAGAAAGTGTGTCTTATACCATAGAAATTCAACTTCTATTCATGGTAGTCCTTTCTATGGCAAAGTTGTATATATGTTTGAATAGACATAGGAAGTATAGTAACTTTCCAGATTAAACAGTGATTGAAACAACTGAGTTTACTTGATAGTTCTCTGTAATATGCATTTCTTATGCTTTGCTGACCTTTTATTAAGAGAGTTCCTTGTCACTCTGTCTATATTAGAAACAGCTCCTCTAATTTCTGTGACATATATCATGACTTCTTACTAGCTATGGCTTTTCTTGTAATTGGTTTATTGTAGAGATGCTATTGCAGAAATTCATCATGAGCTCCAGATAGTAAACTCTTCTACATCACCCAAATATTCTCTCTAATATGTGAATGTTAATACACAACAAGTGCAGAGAATAGAAGTTCATAGCCATTAGACAAAAGGGAATGAAAGGAAGAGATGGGGATAGAAATAGGAAACTTTTCTATGTACACATATGAATATAGCACAGTGAATCTCAACATCATGTATATCCACAAGACTGGGATCCAAATTAGAATAAGATATATTCCATATTTGTATAAATATGTCAAAATAGACTCTACTGTCATGCATAACTAAACTAAACACATTAAAAAAGAAAAGAAATACCCAAAATAAGAGAGATCAGGTAGCTCTGAAACAGAAGCAGCCATGTCTGCATCTGACACATGCACACATATTAACAGTGATAATCAGTGAAAGAGACAGTGAGAAACACTAGCAAGACTTATGATTGAGCCCTATTGGATGTTAAGAACTCACTGGAGTCTTTAAGAGGTTTAAATGAAAACCTTTTGGTTGTATACATGTCAGAAAATGTGGATTTGGTATTAACATCCACCATCAAGTATTCATTTGATGTATTTATCAGTAATGCTTTGGATGACATTTCTTCTTTATTACTTTATTATTTTATTTTTATTCGTTTGCATTTGTCTTCTCACCAAGTCAGTAACATCAGTGTTGATTAGGTTTTCTTTTTCCTCATCTCTTCTCCAGCATAGAATCAACTGCCAAGCTCACCAATCCTCCTTCCTAAAGGTCCAATATATCTATGGCCTCCTAAAGTCCCCGAGAGCTACCTGTCTACGTAAAGCTACCATTCTGCTTTGTCCAGAATACTACAAGTCACCTCCTGCTTTCTATCTTGCTCACTCTAATCCATTCCCCACCCTTACAGTAATCTTCCTAAAATGCAAACTTGATCATAATGGTGTTCCCCTGCTTAAAACTCCAAAAGCCTCCTGTCCATTCTCAGAATAAAGTTCAAACTCTTCCATATGACATTAAAAAAAAAAAAAACCTCCATGGTCTCCCTTCTCTCTGATGACAACTTCACCTTCTGAATTCCACTCAGATGGACTTTTAAATGTTTCTTCCAAAACACTATACCATTTACCTTCGTATTTTTCATGTTTCTTTCCTTCTATCTGGATCTTTTCTCCTCTTGCTCTTTTTTCTACTGTGATCCAACTTAGACTTGTCCATTAAGAACCTAGTTTCTCACTTTCTTCAGGAAACCAGAAGCTGGGACCTGACCCAGACACCAACATCAGTGGACCTGGATGATCATTACTTCTTCCCAGCCTGATGTTCTACAATTCCTTCATCAGAAAAACAAAATCTTACCTTAATATTATTTTGATCGCTGTATATTGGTGATCTCTAGTTATTTCTAATATGGTTCCCAAAAGCAGGACTTACCTTTAATTTTAAAGATTGAATGCTTTCATTTCCAATTAGAAATTTTACGAATCCATGCAGTCAAACTCAGTACTCCTTGTTGCATAACTCAAATCCTCCCATTTCTGGGTCTTTTAACACATTCCATGCATGTTTGAAAGTGTCTTCTCCCACTCTCTCATCCTTAAACACTTCCCTTTGTTCTAATACTACATAAGGCTTCCTTTTGTGCTAACCTGTTCAACATAGGCTCCTAGGTTAAGCCATGCAATCATTTTAGCATCATTCGTAATGTACTAATACATTTACATGTTCATTTTCTTTTCTCATTTTATTTGTGAGGGATTTTTCTCCCTCACTATAACTTCTTAAAAGAAGAAATCTTGCATTCTACATATATTGTAATGTAAAATATATGCTAGTAAATTGATCAGTAATAATAATAATGTTTAATGTTCTACCTCAGTTGTCATTGTTGAATTTCTGCTAAAAATATAGATAGTAATGTGAAATTTATCTACATCAATGAGAATATTAATGTTTTAATATTATTTAAGGTTTTCAAGCTATTGGAAATGCCAGCCTTATTCCTTAAGAACTATTTATGTAACCATGAAGTAGAGAACATGATAGTAATCAATTAACATAAGAATGGATGAGAGGAAACATTGAGACTTATGATAAATAATGTATGAAAGAATGCTAAATTAGAGTTGTTGTCAGACATAATTAGAGGACAATCATGATGTTTCTTGATGTCAATATCTTCAATCTGACATGGATAAGACACCTATATTAGTTGACATTAGCTCAGTGAAAAAGAGTATAGTAAAGTAAGAGGAATTATGTAATGCTCTTAATAGATTTAAGGAAAATAATGAACATGTTGTATTTTAATGTCTTATAAACTGCCGAATTATTAATGATCTGGAGAGACTATTTGCACTTTCTCATTTAGAAATTGTTCCGACTTTAATTAAATATCTTCATGCAACAGTGAAGCACTCTTTCTACTTCTCTTCTTTGTGCATGTGGATTAACGGAAGGAATTCCCAGAGAGTTCTGATGTGCCCTTCCACAGAAGCAACCAAAATGGCCCCGAAGTTAAATAAGTACAGTGATAGGGTCAGGCCTTGGGAGGTAGGGTTAATGCTGGGGAATGTTGACGAGACCGTGCTGACTCCTTCCCTAGCAAGTTATTATCTGAACTTGCTCACAAAGTGCTTCTAAATAAAAGTCAACAAAGTTCGGCATGTCTTGTTTTATTCTAATTACTGTTGGCCACATTTCATGCTTAGAGTTGTTAACAATATGGACCTAGACATTTTTTATAACTTGTGTTATTTTCCAAAAACATGTATCAGCCATTTTAGAAAATGTAGAACTCAGGCTGTTGGCAGATTTTTAGACAATACTTTAAAAATATATTTCCTTTCTGATTCTTCCAGAAATTAAGTTCTCTTGGATATCACTTTTCTTAGAAGTATTGCAATATTAAAACTTACTTCCTGAGTGTGTAAATTATAGATATTTTTAAAGGAAGACACTTAGTAATTTGATTAAGCTACATTGCTAGAATTAATTTGAAGCTAGCAAAAATTATGAAACATTTTGCCATGGCAATTATGGGGAATTGTATGCATCCCTTGACAAGTTTTCAAATTGAACAGAAATATCTGCCTTGTTAGAGATTTTTAAATGTCCTGGCTAAGTTTTCCTTAATTATTTCTCCCCTTCTGTCAGCTGTGTTATTGCCCTACTGGTTTAAAGGTTAAACAAAGTACTAGATCTGTCAAAATGAAAGAAACCAACTGGTGAGGAGCTATCAGAAGGTAATCAGGGCTAATAGGTACATAATGGCTAACAGGATCCTGTTTGCACTCAGATACATCACCACAGACAGAACATAGTTTTCACTGATGTTTCTGTTAAAGAAAACATGGAACAATTCAGAGATTCTGCAGTTAAAACCAAGTGAGTTTTCACCCCTTATCCCCACCCCAAGATAAAAAGCTGATAAAACCAAAGCTCAGAAAAAATATAGAGTGAGAATTGCATTCGTATGATTAAACTCTTATTTTAGAACAGAAATTACCAACTTTGCCCTTACCTGGGTTAATTTTAAAATTAGCACAATTTTAACTTAAATTTTAAAATCCTAAGAGACATTGTTTCCTCTCATAGTGACTGGACATGACAGGGCCTTTCACGGGTATTTTTCAAGGAGTATTTACACCAACACCTGGTTTAAGCAAAATAAATCACCTCCAGGGAGAGAAAATGAAAGCATAGATAAGCAGCACTTGTAGGGTACTTGGGTCCTAAAATAATTCTTCCTGTGATTTTTTTGTTGTTGTTTTTGGTGTTTATGATACATTTTCATAAATTATTTCTTTCCCTAGCCAACTAACAAACTAAGTATAAGCTCTAAGTCTTAGAGGCTGTTCCCTAGGACATCTACACTGTAACTGCTGGCTCTGTGTGATTTTACTACTTCATCATTTTGACAATTATCTGTTGTGGCTTAAGTGCTTGCAAAGCTTCGAGTAAACAATAATGCAGGGCATTAAAGCATTTATTTACTGTGTGGTGAAACTAATTCTTCTTAGTAGTTCTTGCAATAGCTGACAGGAAATAAAATCTAAGATACATGCAAGAAACAATAGGCTGCTTACAATAATAGTTTAATCTTCTGGAGGCTACTGAGTAAACTTAGAATAAAGGTTTATTTTTCAATTATATGTATCCATGCATCTTAGAGTTTAACATAATCTTCATGAATAACAACGACACTACATGTATCTCTGATTTAAATGAAGTAAGGTTTGTACAAGCTGCTTCAACTGGGTGCAGAGTCTGCAGCCTTCAGTGGCAGTATGACACTACTCAGCACACACCACCATGTAAGACAATCTTTGGAGCTCTCCCATTAGGTTACAAATGCCAGGAAATTTTGTTCAAATAGAATAATTTACACAAGTCATGAATCAAAACAAGCAATAAGAATTTGTCTAACATTACAAAGAAATGTCTAATATTACAAACTCACACCCCATCCCACCATGGAGATTACTGAAAAAAATGTATGCAAATTAAAGCTGTAGTAGCTTTAATTTTGCAGCCAACATGCTAAACTTCAGATCTTTCTCCAAATCAAGAAGTATTCCAGAGTCCTGTTTTCATGGACATTACTATTTGTTGTTGGGTTATATTGTATAATGGAATCAAAATTCTAAGGTTTCTTCTTACCAGTTAAGTAGAACTTTTTGAAAATATTTTGTTCTATTACATTTCCAAGAAACTTTCACTTGGTTTGAAACCTCATTTAAATTAAGACTTCTAAGAAATCTAAAAAAAAAAAAAAAAAAGTCAATATCTTTATCTTACAGAAAGGTTGGGATTTATCTTTTAGAGCCACTGACAATTCTCCTTCACCAGATAAAAATTCCTCTGACATGTTGATTTTTTCTAAAAAAAAATTATGTTTAGTTTACACAATATAAATTTCTTAAAACTAATTAGAACTCACAAAAAAATGTGTCATGGGTAAGTGTTACAGGCAAGCTATATAAAAAAAGTTCTCTTTCAGAAAATAAAATTGTTTTCTGTCTTCCTCAGGATAAAGAGAAAAATCTATATTTTAAAAAGACTGCTAATTAGGCTAACCCTAACTATTAGAGAGCAAGTAGCCACAGATAACCCTAATCCTTCATGAGTGTGAGAGGATGAGCTTGCCTGTGGGTGTGTGCAAGCCTATAAAGAAAAGTCCTAATATTTAGGAAGAATAAAAAATATTTTGTAAGGTGGTATGGAAAAGACATCAAATATCTGTCTACTGTCTCATGCAGAAGCTAGTTTGGGTGCATAAATGCCCTACATACTTTATAGGGTTATGACTCTGATCTTTTGAGAGCTAATGACCACATTCAAATATATGTCCTCTGTGGACTCAATTACCCATTTTCATCTTAGTACATGTTATTTTATTAGTTGAAGGGTTCTAAGAAAATAGAATAAAGACAAGGATGCTAATGCAAGGTCAAGATAGAAGGTTTTTTTCCAAAGGTGGTTGCCTTAGTTGTACCAACTAGTAGAGAGCTTGCAAATGCTCAATGCAGATACAGATTGACTTTAGATTTGAGAGTCCCTAATAAAATGAAGCAATGACTCACTAAAAACAAAGCCACTACTCCATATTTTGCCCTATCACTATTATATTTTTCTTTTCTCTTGCCCTCTGAATATTATCAATTTAAATACATACATATATTAGTGAGACAATAAGCCTGCAAATATTTGCATTTCCATAATGTTTTTATTTCATGATTGCTATTTGTAAATACCTTTCTTGATTATACCTAAGAATTAATTTATATGTAAATAGTGGTTATACTTTATAGGCCAATCTGTTTCTCTCCCAAAATAATATGCAAATTTATTTATAGCTTCTCTTTTTTTGGAAATATATCATAGATAAATAAATAGATGATAGATTGATACTTGTTTTACTAAAATGAATGAAAGTTTTATTCACTAAATAATATATCCTGATTCAATTATGATTACTAATATTTAGTAAAACAATATCCAATGGTGATTTTTTTTCCTTAAAACATATTTCAGATATGTACCACTGTCCATGGCTCCCTTAAAAAATTCAATACAGAAAAAATTTTGATTTCAAGACTCAAGAATAAGAAGGAACCACAGTCTCAGAAAAGATGTAGTTTTCCTTAATGACAATTAGAATGAAAGTATATGTATCACAGTTGATATTTTCACCAAATTACACTCTCACCATTCTGTATTGTTTTTCAAAAATGAGAATCCCATCAAATGTACCAATAATATAATTTTTATACTTACTCAGGATCTTATAAAATTAACTGAGATTAACTGGCACTCAGTATTCCCTTCACACTGGGTGTAAGTTCTGGGAGATAAGTAATAGCAAAACAGGTGTGTTGATCATAAAATCAGTCCAGTGTTTCACAGGTAAGTATTCTGAAATATTGGTCAGTTTATAACAGTTAAACAATATCAAAAGATCTGAGTCCTAAGTACAAAGATCTCACAGCAAAAAAAAAAAAAAAACCTCAATAAATGAAACTGCTCCTATGTCTCAAATATAAGAAGAAAAGCCTTTTATGGAACAAATACAAGTGAAAAGAAGTGTATCTATTTATTTTTAAATGGCACTTTTCCTATCATTTTTCTGTATGTTCTTGTTGGCATTACCCATGGATAGGCTTGGGAAAATGTTGTCATTGCTCGGGGAAAAAAAAGAAAAACTCTTGCCACCTGTAAGTCATTAGGCCTGGGATGAAAATCAAGCCTGAAAGCTGCCAGTGGCTCTACATTTAATTTTAAATGAGAGGGGGGAAAGTCAGAAGCAGAGAGTGACTCTGTGTGTCCAAGACCCATAAGAACATTTTGGGACTTCATGCATTTAATCAGCACCACCACATTGCTTGAGCCTACACCTGCAGAATGTGTTGTCTGTGTCATTTGTCCTCTTGGAGAATAAATGGACCTGATGGAAGTGAAGCTTCAGGGATTGGACGCATATTACAGGAGTGAAATTAATATTTAATACATGAAAATACAATTAGATCATCTCTTTTAAGAAAAAAAAATTCTTGCATTTAATAAAAATTCCAAATTTGCCATCTCTAATCATGCAAGTGAACTTTCAGAATCAGAAGTTTCCACAATTTTTTTTCAGCAGATTGATATGGTGGGGGGAGGTAGAGCCTAATGGTAGGGTTTTGATAGCTTCTGGAATGCTGAGTTTCTATGTGTGATAATTGCCCTTTCATCAAATATAATTGCTCGTGACTTGAAAAACAGTAAAAAGACTATTGTATAAAACATTCATATAGAAATTAAAACAAGTCAGAGCAAAGAGCAATTTTATAGCTTCTCTCATGTCGAGCACTTCAAAAATTGCATTTGCACTTTAATTCTACCTCAGTTGCACTTAGAAATTATGAAATCAGCTTCCAGCCATCCTTATTATCTAGCATAGGGTCTCAGAAGTGTCCCAACAAAACGAATTATAAAGCCTGCTAAGTGCATTGCAGGAAATTGATCCAAATTAAATGC
The DNA here is from genome assembly GCF_052094955.1 of Ictidomys tridecemlineatus. NCBI lineage: Eukaryota > Metazoa > Chordata > Mammalia > Rodentia > Sciuridae > Ictidomys > Ictidomys tridecemlineatus. The sequence goes on from NC_135477.1 coordinate 101,336,917, forward strand.
CTCTCTTAAGCAATGACCAATATATTCATGTATCTCTCTAAATTTGTTAATGAAAGTTTTAGAAATACTTACAAATACTTTGGCATTTTTTGACTCATTTATGGACAAATACTTCTAAGATTTGGCCCATCCTCTGATAATACAAAACATATTTAGAATAACCAATGACCTCTTTTAAAATAAAACGTTCAACATTCAGCAAAAGTACAGTGTCTTAGTAAAGCTGATAACTACAACCAATATGTTTCTCCTATTTTTTAAATCTGTTTCCAAACAAACACTATCATCTTCATTTTTTTCCCTTCTTATCTCCTACAGGACTTTTCTCCATCAGTTACATACTTATTTGTCAGTTTCTTCTTCTCCACTAGCTCATTTCCTATCAATCATAAATAAAGACTGGTTTCTCTCTTTAAAAGAAATGCATTGAAAATAGATATTAAAATAAGTACACAAATTTTTATAGCAGCATCGCTCACAATAGCCAAAATGTAGAAATAAGTCACATGTCCATCAATGGATGAAGTGGTAAACAAAATGTGGCATATACATAGAATGGGATATAATTCATCTCTAAAACTTAAGTAATAGAACCTGCTACACATGGATCAACCTTGAAAATGTACAGACAAATTAGATACAATATTTTATAGTTCATTTATATAAAATATTCAGAGTTGGTAACTTTATATATATAGAAAGCAGACTAGTTATTATAAGGTTCTGGGGAGGTAGACAGTGGTCATCAATTAGGCCATCATCTGTGTCCTGCTTAGCAATTCTTGAGAACCACTTTTACTATCTTTAGTTCATTTGACTATAAATCCTTCCAAAATGGGCACTGCATTTGTCTTGTTCATTCATTTGTGACCCAGTATCTGGAACAAATTCTTAAAAAAAATAGGTACATAATCCATATGCACTGAGTTGAAGTTTAGTAGAAATTTCTTCTCCAGATTTTGTTGTCTGTGTCTTTTGACATTATTGAGCATTCTCCTACTTCTTGACTTCATTCTGAGCCTCTTTCCCTTTCTTGTACTTTACCCCTTGGCTCCCCCAATTTTCTATCCTTATCTCTGTGCATGAAACATTTTACTCAGGTGCTTCTCTAGAGCACTGTCTTCCATTTTCTCGTTTTCATCTAATATTGATCAATCATTCTCAAATCCATAAAATAAGTGTCTTTCTCTCCCTCCCCCCACCCTCTCTCTCTCCCCATCATCTTTAATAGATGTTCCTCATTTTTCAGGCCTAGAGTCAATTGTAGCCCCCTTAGAATAGTCAACACCATACTGCTCCATCAGTCTTCAAAGATTGGATATCCTTCTTTCCCCCCTTTATATCACCAGATACTCAGCCTTTGGATTAATAAAATTGAATACTATTTGATTATTTATCTTACTCTCCAAATAAGCTTCATGAGAATTGTGAGTTATTTATTACTTTATCTCCAGTGCCTAACACACATTGAAAAAAAATCAGTTAAATGAGTTCATCTTTAGCTTCAAGCTTTCTTGTAAGAATTTATTCAATTCTTACAACTGCTTATTTGATTTTCTCTGGATGACTTGTACATTCTCTGAACTTGGAAGTGAATTCGTTGTCCCTACTCACATCCCTGACAAACTTCCTAAATTCTTGTCCCAAGAACATCTTCCATTCAATAAGCGAACTAGATACCTGAGAATCGTTTTGAGAGTGTCTTCTGCTTTGTTCCTAACACTCAGAACCCAATCCTGTTCTGTCTCTTTTAAGTCCATTCTCTATTCTCATTGCTCTGCCCTAAATTAGTTCTGATTCTCACCCACCATATCTTCCTTGGATAACAAAATAAAACAAAACAAAAAAGTAAAACAAAATCAAATCTTGAACAAATTTGTCTTCTTTTACCCACTCTTTCAGCCCACAACCCAGTTTCTTCACTGCAACAAGTTAGCTCTCTAAGCAGAACAAATTATGTCACTGCCTAAAAACAGGATGAGGTACAAATACTTCAATGTAACATAAAATATGCTCTAAAACCTATTCCCTATTTACATTTCTATCTGTATTCATTCCAATAGAAATACCTTACTTTCAAGCTCACACTTGACTACAAATTGTTTATAAAACCTACAGATTTCTTTCCTGCCTTTATATCTGCATCTGTTATAGCAATATTTTACTCCTATTTCAAGGGCCAATACAAAGACCCTCACTTAAAGGACTTCTCCAACCTTGTCAGAAAGAGTTCCTTCCTTTTTGTTCACTTTTAGAGTTCCATCACAATGCATTATAGATTATCACTTGGAACTGATCACATTAAAATTATTTGTTTCTAAGGCTTCTTCCCCACCCCCTCTTAAAGCCAGCTCATTTTGTACAAGTCTTCTTGGCTTCATTGCAGATCTGGATATAGACTAGACACTCAATGAATGTTTGATGAATGAATGAGTGTATGTGTGTATACATACATGTATTTATTTACATATATACATATATATAATACATTGAATATGAAAGTAAATTTGATTATATTTGATTTAAAGTATATTTGTAATTTAATACATCTGTGAATTTCCAAGTAAATGTTACACATTCTGAAGTAGTTATTAAAGAATTCACACTATGGACAGATGGTAAAGAATAACTGAGAATCCTGAAGGATACATATGCGTTCACACATTCTCCTTCATTCTCTCTAACTCACTTATGCCTTCCTGGCCCCACCAAGCCTGTCACTTTTCATCTTCCCACCCTGCCAATTCCCATGATCAGAGAAGACAAACTGAAAAGGGTGCCATTGGAGAGGGTAATGGTTACAGAAGGGCAATGTAGTCTTGGAGACTTGGAAAGTATGCTGTTCTATATAATAAAAAGCAAGTACTATAAAAAGCACCCCTATTAACCAATCCTGACAGCTAATGAGTTTCCTAATGCCTATATCTCATTTCAGATTGTAGATGGAGATCTGTAGCAAATTACATGGGAAAAACTTTTTATCTTATCTATTCCTGTTATGATATAGAAGAGTGTGTTTATTCTTCCAAGTAGCACTTTTAGAGAAACTGGTAACTTTCATTTGTTTTTCTATCTTTGACATTTTATTACTCACAAAAGAATTAACATTCAAAATGTAAAAAAAAAATGCCTTGATATATCTTGATAATGCCTCAATACCACCTCAAATACCTAAATTCAAGGTAGATTCCTTTTTTTCAAATAATGGATATCATAATAGTCATTATAGATAATAAAAACATTCACAAATATTCATGCTCTTAGAAAATAAGGTTTGGAACTACATAAAACACACCAAAAAATAAAATTAATTTAAACTCCTAATTAGAGAATCTTAACCAAGAGTCATATTTCTGTTACAGACAAAACAAAACAAAACAAAAATCTAAATTCATCTACATTTGAAAACCCAATGTTATAGTGGGAAAGGAAAACCAAGCTAAAATAATCAAATTATCAGATATTTATGAAAACAATCATCAAATCAACTCATTTGTTGTTAATGAATTCTATCCACAGAGGAATAACCCATATATTTAATAGTTTTGATCAGAGGCAAAAAATGAATATTCAGAATAATATATGAATATCCAAATTGATGTTTGGGGAAGCAGTTTTGAAAATAAGGCATAATTACTTGAATTATTAAGTTGTTGATTCACCCATAATTATTGTCAACACAAATCAATGAATAATCTTCTCATCCACTTCATGTTTAAATAGCATCAACAATCATGGCAACAACTCACAAAGAACCATGGCACCCTGTCCTTCCCAACTTGATGTTTCCCTGGAGTGGCCAAGTCATACCTGTAGGCCACCTGTGGATATGACCATAGATCAAGGTGGCATAGCTTCTAAATAAGTTCTGCAAATGAGGCTATTGAAACAAATAATAAAAGTAATAAAAATAGATTTATTTCTGAGCAAAGAGAATTGAAAGAAAGAATGAAAAGCAGGAATGAGATGTTGTGAAACTGAATTTCAGATAAACCTATTATGGATTGAGGCACTTGTTAGCACTATGATCTTTCCTCATACCCCATGTCCTTAGCTTCTATTACCCTGAACACTCCAGTTCTTTAAAATACAATCACACCATTTTTTTCAAGATTAATATATAAAAGAGTAAAAGATTGCTCCTGGGCTAAGATCCCGTATGCTAAGTTTCTGCCCGGAGCACATTTTTATAGCTGAGTTATAAACCTTTGAAAATAGGTGTTTAGAATGGAAATGTTAAGAGACCTCTAACTATAGTGGCACAAATATTACTGGCATCATTCATCTAGAGAAGGCACATAGGCTTCTGTAGTATTATAGTTTATACTTCAGATAAAGGAGCATGAAAGTGGTCTGGCTATATTCCACCAGAAATATAATCACCCTTTAGAAAGAAGTTCCAGTGACGGAGAAGAGGGGCAGTATCAGGGAAGAGAGGGGAAAGAAAGGTTGACAAGTCATTTGGATTTGATTCTTAACATGCCATGCCAATTTCTTACAACAAACTGAACTGACTAAAACTGACAGCAACAAATAATGATTAGAATCATCACATTGTAATGAATTTTTATTGCTCTCAAATCATGTAATATTATTTAATAAATTCCTTAAATAAAGTTATGTTGCCTTTATAGAAAGCAAATTTTGATCCAGAAAACATTATGTCCATAGCCCTATAATAGAGGAAAATGGGAGAAAAAAATAAATATCAGATTTATAATAGCTGAAATGAAATAGTGGAGCATTTGGAATCTTGTAGATTGTCTGCCTGTTTCTATTTTCCTTTTGGAAGTGAACTTTCATGTTCTGAAAGGTAGCAGTTCTTCATTGAGTTTGCCTAGTTTATATTTTGTCTTTTGACATTTGGGATATATTTTGTGATATATCTCCTGTTTCTAAATATCTTTTACTTCTAATATAACTTATCTCCTCTCAGTAGTTTCCATGGATTCTCAGAAGACACAGTTTTTCATCTATATACTTTTTTCCTGTGCAGATAATATAATAATGTTGTTTACAATAAGATAAAGCTATGCACAATATCTGAGTACATGATTACTCGGTAAACTTAGTGTAAAAGTAGTAAATGGTGGAATGGATGAAATTAGCAATTAGAACTCATAAATGCTAAAATGATTAAATCATTCACTTTCATAGCTTTTACTTGCCCATAGGAAGAAGCAAAGGAAGGGGAAACGAGGAGAAGACAGGAAAGATAATTCATCTGTCTTCATGAGCAGATTACTTCAAGTAAATTAAGTACATAGCAGGGAAAGGTATCAAGTTACTGCTAAGGCTCTGAACTTGTAGTAATTGTAACTGATAGAGTAACAAGCTCATAGAACTCCTAGATCCACTGAAAACATTCTGGTACATGAATCCTCTGATTGAAATCACTATGTTAAAGTTTGTGAGTGACTGTAAAAGAAAATGTAGTGACTCCAAATTATGTGATTCTTCCTATTTGGACTGAGATTTTGTAATATGCTTACTCAAATGAGAGGGAAAATTATTAATCAAATTCTTCAAATACTGGATACTAATCTTTTGAGAGCATATTCAAAATGAATTGGCAAAATCCACAAAACTTCTTGATGGAAAATACAGCAAATCCTACGTAATTATCACATATAACACATTAACATTCTCAATACTAACTTTTCAAACTACTAGATAAATAGATTTAAAACACCTACTGACACTGCATAAATAAGATAACAAACAGATGAGTTTGGTTTGGATGTTAATTTTTTCTTTCATTCATTGTTATAGGGCTATGAAAATTAAAAATAATTAATGTTTTTTTATCTAACATACTGAGTTAATAGATAATTAAATTAGTAATATACCTATGATTCAGATACCCAAGCAGCTTGAAGATATAGCATTTGTATTTATTGTTCTTTGTTCAGCCTTACTGCATGATTCAAAACTGTCTTTATTAACAGAGATACCGAACTCAGACTCGAAAGTTTAAAAAAAAATTATGCAGCTATTCACCTCCAAAATATACTGATCTGTCATTTTTAGGATTCAGTATTTATCTCCTCTAGTATCTCAAATAGTTAAAAACCAACAAAAGAAGAATTTTAAAGAAATATTTCAGCTCTTTAATAATTTAAAATGCTGTGGATTTTAAGAATAGAAAAAAATATGGCTAAAAGATTTTTTTGGGGGGGTAACATAACCCTTCAATGGATCTATTGTGGGTCTTAATATTTAATAAAGTTGCTGCAGGAATTCATTCATAATCAGGATATGTGTCATTTGCCCTTGAGCATGGTCTATGGAGTCTGAGAATAGTGCCAGGCACATTCCATAGGTCATGTAAGACGGCCACCTTGTGACTAACTGTTATAAATAAGGGCTCTGGGGTCAAACCTGTCTGTTCTTTGAAGAGGTTGTGAGGTTTCACCCTGAAAGCAGCACCAGCCCTCAGTCTGGAAACCAGGTCCCCAAGGAGACCCTGGGCAAGCACTTTCAGACATCGAGGAGTGAGAGAGGAGGCACAGCAAATGTCAAGTTACATAAACCCATAAGAGAAGAGATGAGAAAATAGTATCCTTTTTGCAAGGACAGAAGTATAACTTTCTTAGAAAAAAAAGTGCAAAAACTGGGGACACTCTGAAAAAAAATATTAAAAAGTAGGAAATGCTACTAAATACACCCAGGTATTCACCTGAATTATAGGTAGACAAAGGGTTTTGGTTAAATAACCTACCAGAAGGAGAAAAGACACATGAATTTTATGAGTTTGACTTTCTCTGTCAGGGACAGGGGCTCTTTTCTGTTTTTGTTATTGTTTTTGTTTGTTTTCAGCGGCTGTGGACTTTTTATACAAAGAGGTCAAGAGGAATAATCACTCTTATTAAAGAAGATAGACTGAATAAGTATATTTATTATAAAGACGTACAACAATGTCACTGATATTTATAGGAAAATACACACCAAGGGAAATGCATAATTCTATAGCCCAAAGGATTATGAAATGTAAATTTCCCCCAAAGGTTAACCTTTTGATGCCCGCCCTGACCAATTCTCTCTTGAATTTCTAAGGCGCAGGATATTATCTCCAGGGTCCTCTCCAGGACCAGTCCATCATTTCCATTTCATTGAGCTCATAAAATCATTGTCTCCATTACCTCTCCCATTACCTGTCATTCTCATGTCTTATTCATGTTTTACACTTAGTCTTTCTCTCTCTTTCCTAAGAATCCTAAAACCCAAGCTTACTAGACCAATTGTATGCCCAGGGGCTAGACAAGATCATTTAGGTTTTCCACATATTCTTTTGTGCCAAAAACCCTAAACACCATGCATTAGAAGATACATTTTAACCTACAAGAGATTTGTCTACCCTCACTATGCAGGTATTTATAAAAGTAAATACATGTATATAAATTCAGTAATTCTTTTTTCTATCTGAACACTACTGTATTAATCACAATATAGTATCCACATAGCTTAAGGATAATATATGATTTAGTGTTGTTATATGTATAAACAAGACTTAGTATATATGTATTTGAGTCCCTTGGAATAACTCTGTCCCAACCTCACTGTTAATGAATACACAGTCTCCAGGCAGAGTTGCTGCGTTAACCATTCACATGCTGCATTTGGTCAGCCTATATGGGGAAATTATCTGATTCAAATCATCATCACTGTCTAATAGAAATTTCGACCACAGTTGTTTTACAAAATACCTGGACCTTGGCACAGGCCGACTGAATCTGAGTTTCACACATCCCAAGGTAATCTTCTCCTGCCATCTCAGCAGTCCATGTTACCTCTCAATTGCAATGCCCTAATGCCCTTGGCACTATTGTACTGATCCTTCTTTACAGACATTAAAGTTTACTTGACATAGGTCCCAATTCCTCCTGGCTTTCTGATAGGAGTAAATTAAAGGGTTATTATAGAGTAACCATGTAAGATCAATGGTAATGCTGAAAAACAAAATGCCTCATACCAAAAACAGAGAAAATAACTTTTTTTTTTCCTCAGTGGCCTTCTGTTCCATGTCAGAAAGTCTCCATAAGCAAGTTTGGCCAGAACACTTATTAATGAGAGGTACTGGACAGAACAAGGCACACCTGAATACAAACAGAAGTATAAACAGATCTTAATTCTCGTCCAGTGGTCCACCAACTTGAACTTGCACCCATTATGGGAATGGGGTAGTGCTAAGTGAAGAGTTCCCACACTCCAGAAATCCAGTGATCTTCATCAGGCTTAAGGCAAGAGCAGAGAATTTGTTTGTTTTGGAATATTCAGAATGAGACACTTTGTATCTGTACATTCACTCACCCTATGGTTTTACAGCTATTATTCCAACATAATTGCAATCCCCTGAGGATACTTATAAGCAGGATCAACATTTACTTAGTTTTCCCAGAATAGCCCTGGATTATACCTATAGTCCTAAACACTCCTTTTCATGCCTAACAGTATCCTAATTTGGAGGATAAATTATATATTCACTCTAATTATATTTCCAAGCATTAAGCATTCCAGAACATTATATAGGATCACAATGTTTACATACTGATCCAAATTTGGCTGGTGAAAGGAGTTCTCTCAGAGTCATTCTAAAATGCAGATTCCTAAGCCTCAGTCTTAGGAAGAGACTTGGAAATGACTTTGTTTACCAATTGCTGCACTGGATTCTTCTGAAAAATAAAGTGTGCTCATTTTCATTCTCAAGAACTCCTGAGTCCTATCTCATGTGTTATGTTTAACTACATCACTATTCTTTACACTTCCTCTTTTTCTTTTGCCTTAGGTAGAGTTCCATTTCCTAAAACATCCTGAACTTATCTTAAATCTGAAGTGACTTTGAGCCTAATTTATTACATTTTAGCCCCACTCAGCTTTTTCCACGTTGAATCTGTCTATCCCAAACAGGTACTGGAGCTAGCCAGTACCACTACTCAGGAGCAGGTACATGGATCTCTTCCCCTCTCAGAATATCATCTTGGTATCTTGAAGTTTTCCATTGTGAGAATATTTACACTGTCCAACAAATGCTACAAGTAAAACTTTCCTTCCAGAGGCCCTCGTTAATATAATTCACACATCACTTGCTAAACATTTACTGCTAGTTATTCTACTCCCCCTAGACAAAAGAAACATCAAATATTCCTATAGAGCCTTCGTTTTACATATATCTAGGTGTGTTAAGACAAAGAAAAGATTTCACAAGAGAAAAATAACAGATATCCTTTATCCTTTATCATTTTATTAGAAATTTGTCATTTTTTAAGTATAAAAAATGTTTTTAAACAGCAAAAAATTGAGTTCAAGTTCAAACTATCCTCCTGAATTTTAGGGTTTGTTCAAATTTACAAGTAAAAGGATAATTTTTATTAGTATAAAATGGGTGCACATTCATTATAGAAAAAACAAATTTCTCTTAGTCCCATTACAATGAGATACCCATTATTAACCCTTTGTTTTGTTAGCTAGCTATTTTTCACTTAATATTTTGTCATGAACATCTTTCCATATTAATGAGTATACTTTCATGTAAATATAAGAGCTATGTATGATCTTTATACATAATGAGGTTTATCTGACAACTTATTGTTTATAATATAGGTAGTTTCAAAATCGTGTTACTAAAAAAGCACTCATTTGAAGATTATTGAAGGTTTTTTCCTGTGGCTCATTCAGAAAGTTTGCACCAGTCTGATGAACCAAGCCTTATGATCTAATCAATGATCTTCTATCATTGTTCATAATATATTTATTAAAGCATGTTTGCAACATACATAAAAGCTATATATTGTATGTGTCTTTACATCCTCCTGGGTTATGATATTTTCTCTCTGTGATTGAAATGACCAAGTCACTAGGAAAATAAAGATGTTAAATTCATGAGAGATTTGTTAAAGTAACTATGGATTAAATTTGACATTTACAGCCTAAGCTTGGATCACAACCAAAGCAAATACAAAAGTTTCTTATTGTCAGAGGTCTCACATTATTTTTTTTTAAAGAATATACCTCACCTTCAGCAATAGGGTCATTTGCTATTGTTAATATCAGGAGAGAGACAGACAGACAGACAGACAGAGACAGAGTGTTCCATTTTATTTTTTAAGATAGGAAATTAGAACAGTACAAATTTTACAGAATCTGCAGTGAGGAACAATAGTTCAGCCAATAATCACAGTCTAATAAAAGTGCAGTGTGTTTTTTTCCAACAACAAAAAACAAAATAAAACCATAAATTCTATAAAGATCTTTTAAAAGGCACTTAAGCACAGTTAAGTTAATATAAATATTTAATCTTTTATATGCATGGCTGAGGTTCCCTTGGATTTTAACCCACTTCATTTCTTAAATAACACATCATTATTTTGCCTTGTTGAAGAATTGTCATGTAAATATTGGTATTGTACTTCAAAGGAGAAAAAGACTGTTGATTTTCAACATGAATATTCAAAGATTTCTGATATCTTTGATAGTTATTCAAGCAGGTAAGCTCTGTGGGTAAGAACTTTTTACTGGAATTTGTCCAGTTATTAAAAATCTGTCACATGCTCTTATTGGATATTGCTCATTTAGGCAAAAAAGAATTAATATATTTCTCATGTCACATAATTCCTAAGATACAAGAGATAGTATAATCCTGCCTCTAAGGGAACATACATTTTGTAGAGAAAAAATATATGTATCCAAAAGAAAAAAACATAACTCAAAATTTTATCCACTTTTTAAATGCACATGTCACATGTTTCCCTCTCTCACTTGTTTGACTACAATGTTTCTGGACCCCTTATGTGGATTAGGATGTCACAAAAATATTTTATGCTTATTAAATTTTAGAATTTTAAGCAGTCAACTCTTTCAATTTATAAAATTATTCATGCTGGAGGCAAACCCCTTTGTATTCCATGTCAGAGACCTAGTGGGAATCCTCAAATAGAAATAGTAAGAAAAAATGTCCACTGATTATAACACATTTCCTTTTGGATAAAAATCCAATGTTTTGTTTACAAAAAGGGATGTCTTACATATCAAGAAAAAGGCCTGATTTTAAACAGAACACAATAATAGTAATAACAGACCCAATTAACAAACCTCTGAAAAAAGCCAGAAGGACGCACAGGGTCTCCCCCCGCTCCCTCTCCCCACCCCCCACTCCTCTCTACCCTTGCTCTCCTCACTTTCTCTCCTCTCTGCTGCCATATTCTTGACTAAATTCAAATCCAAACAGACAGATTTTTCCATCAGAATTAGTCTACAGACAAATTAGTAGAAAAAACAGAAGATGCACCCTCAAAGACAGTGAATTTTGTACTCCCTATACCTCTGTTAAATAGAAAACTATATCAATGAATAGTAAATTGAATAAATTATCTTGAGATATAAGATCTGGTTTCTTCTAGGCTCATTTAAAATAAATGATTTCTTCATTTTTCTCCTTTCCATGCAGACATTTTTAACCATTACATTTTTTGTTTATGATGATATGATAACAAAGTTAGCTAGAGGTTAAAAAAAAGTACTGTTATGTAAATTCAAAGACATACAAATAAAACAGTATATAATGAATGACTAAATTCATGAAATGATTATGCAAAACATCTTTGAATGCCCCAAATTCCTAAACATATGTCACTAACCATAGCCGCAAATTAAATATGAATTTTTCTTTTATCTAGGTTCTCAAAAACGTGGTAATGTAGAAGAAACAAGCTTTGACAATTTACAAGACAGATTAAATTGACACAACAGTTTCTGTGCTAGAGGAAATTCACTAGAAACCTTTTATTCTAATTCTTTATTGAACACAAAATCACATATTCTTTCTTTCCATCTTTTGATGTTATCTGCACAAAATAACCTGATTAAATGATCTAACCCACCAGAAAAGCTAGTTGGTACCCTGATGCCTTCAAGAGAAGTTGTTTCATATCTAAGAAGAGCAACAAGAAAAGTCAGGGGTCAGCCAAGTTCTGAGCTCATATGAAAATTTGCCCTGTTCACTGAACAGGGTGATAAAGCCTGACCACAATTCAGAAGTGTTACAAGATGACTAGAGTATACGCACAGTCTAGTGAAAAGGGCACTGATATTGACATTAACCCACAAGGATGCAGATTCTGGTTCTACTTTTGTTACTGTGCAAATTTGAGCACCTTATATAACATCACTGAGTCTTCAGTTTCTCATCTGTAAAATGTGAAGAATAATAATATCCACTTTTTAAGAGCTGTTTTGAGAACTCAATGAGATGTTTGTAATGATGTTCACACTGTAGCTGACATAATAAATGTGAGAATTTACTTTTAGAATCACTCCAAATCATGCCTTCTTATACAGAACATGCTGAAAGGACTTTTTAAATTATTATTCTAATTATTTGAGACTTAATTCTATAATTTTGGATGCAACCGGGCTAGAAATTGTTTTAAGAGAGAGTTCTATGGCAAACAAGGGCAATTAAGACCGTTATCCACCTCCTACCACCCAGCCCAACCTGGCCAGAGTTGATTCTATGGACCTAGGATATCCCCAGAGTTGTAAAGGCTAGGAATCTGTAGAATGATTGTCACCGGACATGGGTCTCAGAGTCTCTGAAGCAGGTGATCTTGTGGTGAGCTGATAGGCCAGAGAGGAGTATAATGGGAAAGGACTTGAAAGCCCCACTGATTCAAGCCTGTGTTCCCTATTGCTTCCCAGGAGCATCACCAACTCTTAAACCAAAGGTGAGTAGGATGTTCAGAACAGGTCATCACTCACGGTAATTAAAGTACATGTCTATGTTCCATGAAAGGGGCCACTAGGAGCAGATTGGCACAGATTACTTTGTCAGATTAGCTTGCTGACATTTGGGGCCCTGAGGGGAAGAGCAGAAAACTGTGAAAGGAGATGGCAGAGAGAAGGAAGGGTGTGCAGAAGGGAATGGAGAACCTGTGAGGTGAGCAGAGGGCAGCAATAGTGAGGGCCACTGGACCACACTGCCCACACTTGGTCCCAGGAACCAAGAATTGCTTTATAGAGATACAGGAGATTAAACTGGGTCCTCAACAAAGTCCCAGAAACTCAGAAGAAAAGAAAGAAAACCTCCACTGAGAGTTGAGTACCTCCTCATTATGAACAAGCCTTAGAGCTTTCTCTAAAGGGAAAGTATTTTTGCTTATATTATGTCCAGTACTTTCTAGTAATATGAGCTAGAATTGATGAGAGAGGAAAATGAGGTTTGTCAGCAAAGGAATATACATTTCTGAATAAACAAAGGAGAGAGAACTCCATATAGAAAAAAAGCCTCCAAAGCAGTTATGAATCAAATGTCAGCCTCCCTTCTGCCCTCTTTGACTTAGTTTTGGCCACTAACAGCAAAATACAAGGTAGGAAACAACATGATAAACATGGCCTGATAGTCCAGATCACCTGCCACATAGCTGACAAAATCTTAAGTGTATTAAAAGAGCCACTTTAAAATGTGTAAATATGTTACCCACCTGCACTTTCTTTCATTTATCAAAGTTAACGATAAATTGTTTGTGGCAAATAGCTATTTTGTATCATCTAATTTCCCACAGGAAACTTGAAACTTGCGCAGTCATTACGGGCCCTCGTGTTAGGATATAAATGTTAAAAAAATATGAGAAAATGTGCCTGGCTCTTATTGAGTTCATTGCATATGTCAAAACCAAGTAGAAAATTAATATTTTGGAAGTAAAGCATCAAATTTTGAGAAAAGGTATCTGTTCCATAAGATAAAATATGCTGGCTCATTTTTTATTCAAATACTATTTATTTTTCAGTTTTGTAAAATAATCTTGGGCATGCAGAACTATTTTCTCAGCAGGAAAAAATATCTGATATTCGGATCTGAACCAGTTGACTAGTTATGAGGTAAGATGTAACATTTGCATCTCTTTAAAAACTTGTTTATATATTTGTCATCACCCAGAGAGGCTTTGTCCATTTATCCAAAGCAAACTTCAGCAGAATTTGGGGAGTGAGTCAGAACATCCCCAGGAGCCAAAAAGACAGTTTGCTCTCCCCATCTTCTACACAGAGGATCCAAGCATAATCAAAGGACACCAGTATCCTTCACTATTTCAATAAATAAACATGAGTGAAAGAAAACACATGCAAAAGAATTTAATCTCTGAAAGTCCTTTGCTACATTACATATTCAGCTTTGAGCTCAGGTTTTAGAAATACAGTTTAGGCTTGGGAGATATTACTTTTCAGGCCATCTAGTCAATTTCCTATAAATGTCGAATGGCTAATCACAGAATAATTTTATAGGGCTTTTTGCTGAGTTATTGTTGTTTTCAATGTTCAGTTAAATGATTTACCAATGAAGTCAGCAGTGAAAATTGTTATCATTGGTTTAAAACCTTTCTGTTTTTCATTTGGGAACATAATTTTGTTATTCTTATTCTCTCAGTTGTGTTGCTAATGACAACTAAAAATAATTGTTGTATAATCCCTGTTATTCAGAATTCACTAAATTCAGAATTTAGAAGCTTTAAAAAAAAAAGCCATTGACTAGAAAGACAAGACATGAGAAACAGAAGGAAGGTGACATGGCTTTGTGGATGAGCTTCCCTGGTGTAGTACATTCAACTTCGGTCATTAGGACACTAAGTTCCCTTCCACTTTACATGGATGGCATGAGGGAGTTAATGAACTTCCGTCAAAGTGAGCAATATGGTCCTTTTTCACTGATAAGATCAAGACCAATACCTTTCCCAAGTAGTATCGAGTAGCAATGAACTTCGTCATCCTTGTGAACAGAGCTTGACAGACATTGTCAGACTCTCACTCCTGAGGTATCATTGTCATTCACTCTGCATTAACCCCGCTAGGAGCTACTGCTGGATTTAGCCTTCAAAGTCTCCTCATTATTTGACAAGTTAGAAGAGGTAGTGGAACTACTAGTAATTGGGGAACTACAACTCCATCCCAGCAAGTGACCTTGTCCCCAAACTAAGCTCTGGCTGGCCCCAGGTAGAACACCTTAATTGGCTGAGTAGTTATTATTGCGGCTCTTCAACAGGCGTATTCCAGGGACGGAATGGGTGAGAAGAATTTCAGCACAAGGCAGTGTGGAAGAAATGCTGATAACTCCATCTGAGGCTGGCATATTGTGTGCAAGTGTCACTAGCTTTGGATTTATCTCTGTCACTTATTTTCCATCTCAAAGAAGAATTTGATTTAGAGCTTCAAAAAAAATCAAGTGCAAATGAATGAGAAATGAACATATAAAAACAAAATTTTAAGAAAGAGGTCAGGATCCCTTCTGTTCTCCTATTTAACACTCTGAGCCCTCAGCAGAGAGCCAAACTGATGTTAAGTTGATGTTCAAATAACTTTGGTAAAAACTTTTAATTAGTTTTTACATTTTTTTTCAGACCTCTAGGCTCCCAAGTCCCATCTGAAGCTAGAAACTACAAATAATATGGAGGCTATTTCTTGATTCCTAATGGTTTGTTTTTATGATCAAGTGGATTAAACATTTTAGATCTCACTAGAAAGCTCTGAAAACTAAAGGGGTTGAATACTAATGAGACCATTTTCATAAATACCTTAACCTTGAGATGTCTTGCTATAATTAAATATAAATCAACATGCAGAAGTTTGTTATGCACTTTAAATTACAGAACATCTCTTCGGTTACTTATATATGAAATATTCAAGTTCTATGGGATATTTTTAACTATGCCTCCAAATTTTTTTGGTTTCCTAAAGCCAAAGCATAATTATATTAGTTTTGGGAAATAGAGAAAAATGTGTAACAAACTAATTCCTGAAATTTTGAAATCTTTCTTTGTAACTTGGTGTCCAATGGCAAAGACCTGAGAGTTTATCTTCATACTATTAAAGAAAAGAGATCCAGTCTCATCTTGTGCCTTATCATCACGTAGCACTTGCAGAAGTGTACAATAGGAACATCAACAAAATGTACGTGCTTATTGCTGGTCCCCAAAATAACTCAATGCAGGAGGTGTTAGTTTTCTGAAATAATTTCACATGTTTTCCAAGGAGACTATGATATTATTCTTTGTTATAACTCATGGATCTAAGTAAAGTTTAAAAGACCAAGTAAAACTACTAAATATAAGTCTAAATTATCCAAATCCATGGAACTATTTTGTAAATCTTGTTTTGTCTTTGTCAGACAAATATGACCTAGGTTGAACTTCGCTATGTGCAAATGTGTATGCAAAGCAAAAATTTCTGACCTTATTTTAAGGCTACAAGTGTAACACATTTGAGATCTAATTCCAAATTTAATACCATGCTTTCTTTAGTGCCTTGTAGTGTATGTTATTGGCTATCATTTAGATAATTATCATTACATTCATGCTTATTTTTCCAATTTTTTTTTCTGTATTAATAGTTTAAATCCTGGGCTTGTCCATGTACAGAAAAAAAAAGTAGCAACTTTGGCATGCCCAAGAACCCTTCAACTCCTGAGATATTAGCTGCAACATTAACAAACCTAAGAAACCCTAAGGATTCAGGGACACAGAGTGCCTAACAGTCCCTATTTGCTCAATAGGAAGAATTCCTAAGACAGAAGACTTGGAGTGTTTAGTGTAAAACTGGGAATGTCTTGGGCAAACTCTGGCCACCTTTAAGGAGTGAGCACCTTAGCTAAACTCATATAGCTATATTTATCAAATTTTTCTTTGGTAAACATGTAGACAAAAAAAATTCTCTTCAGCTTAGGGAAGTAAAAATGTAGTGGGAACTTTTGGTAGTGCTGATTTTAAGATTATAGAAAATCGGGAAGATGAGAAATTTTTTGTACTCTCTTCATTGGCTTTTTATATGTTTTTAATGCATTTCTCAAACTCCTATTCTTTAACATTGCCAAGCCTTCATTAAAAATACAAGCAGCTCTGCTGAGATAAGAGAGTCGTGTTTTATTGAGAAATAGCAGAAAGCTAGATATAGTTGTATACATTCCATGTTTTTTATCCCAATAAAACACAATGATTAGTTATGCTGTTTGTTTTAAAAGTCTCAAGATTCTGGTTTTTTTCTTTATAGCCATAAACTAGGGAATTGTCTGAAAGAAGCTAACACAATGATGTGGCCTGGACCAATAAAAAAGGAGCACATCAAGGTACTAGGTAATGGCTGAAAGATTGATAAGTATACAGGTTCGGGAAGAACATCTAATAATTTCTTCTCGGTAGTCTTTCTGAAGGAGCTGAGATCCTCAGCTATAGCCCCTGCTAAATTAAACATTTCAGCCCAGCTTACTAGCACCACAATACACAGGTAGAAGTAATAAGTAATAATGAGTTTTGGGCCATTGAAGACTGTGAATTTTCCCAGTGTACTGCAATTATAGAAACATCTGTGCTAAATAAGTTCCTACTGAAAGCTCAGAGTGTTTAATAATCCTCACAATTTCTCATTATCAACCCTAATAGAAGAGAGAGTAAACTCTGCAAAAGTTTACCATTTTCAAAGAAAATTGCCATGAATGTGATCATTTCTGGTACCACATTTCCCTGGACGATAAAAACACCAGAGACAACCTCCTTGGAAAAGAACATTAAACAGCAGCTTTAATAACATGTACCATAGCACAAGGCAAATTATACCACTTGCAATAGCCAAACCATTCTGGCTAGAGTGTCCCCTGTGCGATGGCCTGTCAATTTAGGAGATTGATGGTGCTTCTCAGCTTTCTCTACTGCTTCTGACAGAAGAGTGGTGGCCCAAAACACACACAGGTTTCTCAGTCCTGTCCTAACCACCAAAGCCCAATTGAAATAGCTCCACACCAGCTGATTGCTTCCCACAGGGCTCATTCCAAAACAAATCTAGATGTCAGGGCCAGGATCTGAATAACATTAACAACCACTAAGGGTCAGTTGTTGCTACTGAAAGGGAATGTCACTCCTCCAGAGAAATGTGAGTTAAATGTGAGAATCAGTGGCTGAATAGGTTTCTCTTAATTATTTGGGGAACAATGCAGTAGATATTATCTTGGAAGAAGATGGTGGATGAGGGCCACTGAATGTCCATAGCCAGAACTGGTTTATGAAGAAAAACTGACAGAACCAGTCATAGTGCATGACTAGTAGCAAAGAGAAAAAGTGATTTGCATCCAATCCTGTTAAAATAGTTGCTAGCTTGAGTTCTATGTCTGAAATGATTATATTAGACAAGATATTGAAATTCTTATTAAAGCACGGTTAAGGTGCTTTGGAACTGTGATGGTGGATTTTGTATATCAACTGAGCCAAGATACCTAGCCA
Organism: Ictidomys tridecemlineatus; assembly: GCF_052094955.1. Lineage (NCBI taxonomy): Eukaryota > Metazoa > Chordata > Mammalia > Rodentia > Sciuridae > Ictidomys > Ictidomys tridecemlineatus. Next base: position 101,355,168 of record NC_135477.1, read on the forward strand.
TATATGAGATTGAGTACTGTTCTGGATTTTTCTGTGAGGTTGTTTTTGGATGAAATTAACATTTTAATCAGTGAACTTAAAGGAAAGCATAATGCCCTCCATGCTGTGGATAGCCTCATCCAATCAGTTGAAAGCCTGAATGAAAAAAAGAGACTAACCTCCCATAAGCAGGAGGAATTCTGGAGCAAACTGCCCTGGGACTTGATCCACAGCAGTAGTTTTTCTCTTGGAATCCAGTTTACTGGCCCACCCTGCAGATTTGGGACTTGCCAAATCCATAATAATGTGAGCCAATTATTTAAACTTCTTTCTATTGGTTCTGTTTCCTCTGGATAGTCACACCTAATACTGGGACAAAATCAATATTCTGCCTCTATCCAATTCCTCAGCCTTTTCTAATTAATACTAGCAACTTCTAATATTTATTATATGCCAGGCACTATCCTAAGTGTATTATGCCTGATACATGATGCTATTCCTGTGTTCATTTAACAGGAAAAAAAAATAGCCTACAGAGGTTGGCTCTATTGCCCAAGTCATAGAGGCAGTAAGTGACAAAAGCAGAGTTCAGATTCCAGTCTGGCCTCTCCAGAGTCTGAGCTCTCCAACTCTAGACAGACTGCACCTCCCATGAAGTACTAGCAACAAGAGAGATGATAAGCGTTCAAAGCATGTTCAAAGTATGCACAAACTGTTAAAAGTATACATTGTGGGGGTGCATATTTTTATCTTTGACCACTTATGTTTGCTTGCTTTGCAAGGAGGGAACTGAAGACTGGATTGCACCACCCTGCATGCTCCATCTAGCTTGCTTGACAACTGGATGCATTACCTTACTTAAATTATTTATGCTTTTAGGCCACTGTCTTACTCATATGTCAAATGTACATGACCCTGGACAAATCCCTCAACCTCTCGGGGAGCCAACCATTTATCCATTTTTAAAAAGAGTATTTGAGCTAAATTATCAGTAGCCTTCCTTATAACCCAAATGGTAAGACAGCCTCAGTATGAATAGGAAAATATTACTTGCTTTAAAATTCTTTTGAGAACTAAATAAGAATAGATTTGCTAGTGTGGGGGAAAATGAAAAAGCATTAGGCACATAATTGATCTTCTAAAACCACTTATGAGAAAGTACTGACTTTCTCACTGTGGGAATGCAAGTAATAATCGGAATAAAGTTCTGATTCCTGTGATTGTGATCAGTGAAGCGTTTTAACATGGAAGATCCATAAGTGTAGTTCAAAGAAACCTTTTTTGCTGCTTTGTGGACATGCTGCATTCCAGAAGTCTTTTTATTGTAACACATTTGCATGAAGCCCTTGGAACAACCCAGAATGACCTACCCATCAGTTGCCCCCCACTCCCCTAAATTGTCCCATCAGACTCAATCATTCTGAGAATACCTCTGACACCACTCTTGTCTATGTCATTATTTACATACTTGTCCAACAAATTCCATTCCCATTTAATGGTATCACAGAGGTAGAAACAATTCCTTTATTCTTCAACACTGATTGCATAAGAACACCTAGTAATCAATTAGATCATAAGTACTCATGTTTTTAAAATGAGTGAATAAATGACTTCGAGACTCAAATTAGCGTCTAAATGACTCATATTGTATTTTAAAATTACCATGAAAGCTAATTTACTGTTTATTTGTGCCCTATATGATTTATATATAATATCTCTCTTAATCATTCTTTATGAAATAAGTAAAACTTGGCTAGTATTCTAAACACTAAGTCATTTTAAGCAAAGATATTTATCATTCTATCAGCATACCTAACATACCACATGCCAAAACATTTGGCAAGAACCTCTGCAAGTTCAGGATCTGACATCCTCAAGTTTCAATGAATGTTTACTACTTTCTGGTTACCCAACATCTATTCCCACTATTTTGGACAATAAATTCATTTCAAAATTCATTTTGAAAAAAATATTAACAGAAACACCAATCAAAATGCCCAGCTTTTGCCTTGCCACAGGGAAGCACATGGCTCAAGTTTAGCGGATCAGATGATGATGATGATGATGATGATGATGATGATGATGATGATGATTAGATCTGTGACTTGAGCAAATTAAAACAAGGAAGAGGGAGGTATGGGAGCACAATGATTGGGGCCCATACCATCCAATAGCAATTGTTCCTCAAAGTCAATAGCTCCTTCTGTCTGAACTATTTCCTGTCTTTCCTCAATCTGGTCTTTGAAATTTCATTTTCATAGGAATACGTCAATATTTTCCCATAAATTTTTCTTTTGTTTTTCTTGGAAAAGTCTGGTTTTTGCTTACAACCATAGGGTCCATGCTGACACATAACCCCTCTTCCTAGAGAGCAAATTCCTCTCTCTCTCCCCATTCCATAAGTCATAATGCAATTCACATTCTGGAGAGTTCAATAATCTTCTCAAAAACTTGTTTTCACTCAGGCTATGTGAGTAGGATGAAGCAACCAGGAACTGACAGTGGAGACTGTACAATATCTACCCTCACAGATCTACAAGCCCAGGGTGGTTCCTGAGAGCACCTCCTGAATCTTGGAGCCTTTGTGCCTCCTTGCCTCACTCTAGTCCAGCCCTGTTTCCAAGCTACACCCAGAGACAGATGTGTGCTTCTTTTATGGGAAATGTTTCTAGCTGTGGGCCTATACGACTTCTTATTACACTAATTCTTTCCCAGATAATAACAAACGCTGAGACACAATTGTGGTCTGAGGATCTGGAAGCACTGAAGGCTTCAAGGGGCTTGAGGATGCTGAGGGGTTGCCTGATTAACTTCTTAGGCTTTCTTCCTTGCTGTTTCCTACTGTCATTATGCACAGCACAAATCATACAAGATCCAGAGTGAACACAGGTTGGTGCTTTATCACCGCAATATTGAACAATGGGAAGGAAATGTGCTTTCCAAGACATTTAATAAAACATTTTAGGAAGACCAAAACCCCCTGGGGCCTCACCAAAATCAGGAAGGAAAATGTAGGTGCTCCTAAGAGAACTAATGGAAAATGGAGCAAGAAGATTTCAACAGGATTTGAGTAGGAACTTCTTAATTAGGGGAGTGATAAAACACAGGAGACTTGTAAGTGAGGTTGTGAGCCCTTGAACTCTTAAGGGCTTTATAAAAAGCCTATAAAACCATCTCTCCTGTTAGACATTCATTGGCCTTACTAGGTAATTTTAATTCTATAGCTTAAAACTCTTTTTTGTTTTTTTTTTTTTTTTTGGTGGTTAGCCACATGTTTGGTGAGAGTTCAGAAACATTAACACTAGAAGAAACAAAAGCATTAAAAATGCATGTGTGTGAGCATGTGTACCTCTGTGTGTGTGTGTGTGTGTGTGTGCATGGTTTCTGTGATGTTGAATACACTGTTTGCCTCATACTTTTTAATATTATGTTGGTGATAATGCTATTTCATACATTATTGGCTTTTATCTCTGCTAAAAGAATCCTATGGCTGAAATTTTCCATGGCTCAACAGAGCACATATGGCAATGAAATATGTAAAGTCTTGCATCTGTAATAAATAGTTTTTGAAAGAAAGAGGTCATTTCTTCACTTGGTGCAGGCAGCTGGCACAAGCAGAGTGGGGAAAATCAATTTATTTGAATTAGAACTTCACAACTATGAGTAATTGTGTATCACAATTACAGTGATCCTACAGTAGGGCAGTAAGCACAGTCCTCCTAAATAGAACATAAATAAAGCAGAGTTGTAGCTTCATCCAAAGCCCCTACTTCTACAAAGAATTCTCAGTCATCCTTAGGACAAGCGCATCCTTTCATCCCTTTTTGGAACTCTATCTGTTCTTTTCCCTCAATTTCCTTTTCATGGCAGCCACTTCTGCTTATCTCTTCAGAGCTATCTTTTACTTCCTTCCTTTCTTTTATTTCCACACTCAGTCACTTACAAAATTCCACTCTCTTTCCACCATCCCTTCTTTCCATACTCCTGCCATGTACCTTCTGACTTCCCATATGCACAGGTATAGTAAGTAGCCTCCCTTCCCTAACCATCTGTTTTCCTTAAACCTACTTTACTATCTTTTCTTCAAGCTTCAAATCAGTTTATGGTTCCCCCATTACCTCAAAGATAAATTGCAAAACCATTTAAATAACCTCCAAATGCCTCCATGATCTGACTTTCGCTTACTGTGTTTTGTCCAAAGATATCTTAGGTGGTTCGGTTCATAGATGATTTTATGCTCACTCTTCCAACTCCTGTGTCTTAGCCTAAGTAACTTTCTTGATTCATGCAATTTCCTTCAGTTGGAATGCCTTCATAAATCCTGCACAATTGTCAAGTCACAACTAAAATATCACATCTTCCACACAGCTTTTCTTGACCATACCAGCCAGAAGAAGTCCTCTGAACATAAAACCATTTCTGTAAATTTTTATGAAATAGATATTACAATTATTCATTCCCATAAAATCTGTGCCTGTTAGAGTAGATGTATATTTATGGGAAAATCCCTAATTAATCTTTACTTTCTTACATGGTCAACTAGCCATATACCTTTCACAAATAGATAATGAATTAACATTAATGGATAATATATAAATATTGAAGAGAGAAAGTAGGTGCTTAAATATTTTCACAATTCCATTTTCTGTTTTGCCTATTTATAACACTTGTTCAACTGTGTGCATGTTCAACTACTGTGTATTTCCTTAAGTCCTACACAAATTAACTACTCTATTTTCATAGATCATAAAAGAGGATAATCTAACACCTCATTCTTAACTACTTCCACCAGTTCTGGATGCTTGATCCTTCCAGCCCAGCATTGGAATTATTTAGAAAAGTGTAGTATTCCAAACCTGTAAAGTTATCCCTTATTCAGAGAACTCCAAAGGACTGAGGACCACCAGGACTCATTAGGGCAAATGCCACTGTGTTGGCCCAACACTGCTACCCCAGCTCTCAGTTCTACTAATCATCAGACATGAACAGCCATTCCATACAGCAGAAAAATAAATAAATAACAAACAGAGAAGTAGCAGCATCTACTCTACCAAGACTGCCAAATCTTCAGCATTTTAACTCCATTTAAAAAAAAAAGTGCCAACTCACTTCTGAAATCCTGTGTATCAGAATCTGAAGAACAGGTTGCTGTGAAATGTGAAATCAACATACAGGTCTTGTGGTTAAAACTAAATCAGAGCAAATAGTCAATGACACAATTTAAATAAAACCATTTAATTCTAAAATATTTTAAAAGATGCTTAGGTTTGGGGCAGAATTGTTTGGTTTATAGGTTGAAGCAGAATTTAATTTTTAAAGAAACTTAAGAGTCTTCTAGAGCTTCAAAAATTCCCCAAAAATATTTTATCTTACATTTTCATTAAATTAAATTATAAAATACTGCTTTTATTTTTATCTTTCAATGCTTTCATTAGTGCATTATAATTATACATAATAGTTGGGTTCATTTTTACATAAATATACATGCATGGAATTTAATTTTTTCCATTTCAGCCCCCCATGGCACCTCTTTCCCTCCCCTCTTCCCCCCCCATGCCCCTTCCTCTACTCTACTGGTCTTCAATTTATTCATTTATTTTTAAGTTCACTTTTTATAGATAAACATAAAGGTGGAATTCACTGTGGTATATTTATACATGTTCACAGTGTAATCTTGTCAAATTCATTCTGCATTTCCTTCCTTTTTCCCATCCCTCATTTCTACCTGTCAATTACCTTTTTCTATTTCACTGATCTTTCCTCTATCCTTATGCAATCTAACCTTCCCCCACTTTTTCCTTTACTTTGCTATAGCTTCTCAATATGAGAGAGAACATTTAGTCCTTGACTTTCTGAGTGTATTTCTTTACCATGATGTTCTCCAGTCCCATCCATTTACCAGCAAATGCTGTAATTTTATTATTTTTTATGGCTGAATAAAAACTCCATTGTGTATGTATACCACATTTTAAAAATCCATTCATCTGTTGATGGGCACCTGGGCTGGTTTCATAACTTAGCTATTGTGGATTATGCTGGTATAAACAGTGATGGTCCTTTATCACTATAGTATGCTTATTTTAGTTCTTCTGCATAAATACTGAGGAATGGGATACCTGGGTCATATGGTGGTTTCATTCCTATTTGTTTAAGGAATCTTCATACTGCTTTCCAAAGTGGTTATACTAGCTGGCAATCCCAACAATATACGAGTATACCTCATCTCATCAGCATTTATAATTATTTGTGTTCTTAAATGATTGCCATTATAAATAGAGTAAAATAAAATCTCAGTATATTTGCATTTCCCTGATTGCCAGAGGTGTTGAATTTTTTAATATATTTGTTGGCCATTCATGTTTCTTCTTTTGAGAAATGTCTCTTTAATTCTTTGGCCTATTTTTTGATTGGGTTATTTGTTTTTGTGGTGTTAAGTTTTTTGAATTCTTTATATATGCTGGGTATTAATCCCCTATCAGAAAAAGAAACTGGATAATATTGCTTTAAATAAATATTATGACCTGTAAACTCTTAAAGATATTTTTTTCATTGATCTAAAAAAAGTCTCCAAAAAATTAAAGAAACTGTATGCATCATTTGCCTGTGTTGACTAACATAAGAGAGAGAACAAAAGTAGAAACTACTCATGTGGTAAATATGAGGAGAAAGAATTAAAAAGAATTGGTAAAAAGTTATAATAGAGATATTTAGAATGATGATTTTACTGATGAGTGTGGATAAAGTGGAAATTTTGGAGGGGCATCAAAATTATTTGTATATCACATGCCATTTTATTAATTAAGAGATACATGTCAACTGGTTGTTTTCTTTAATGACATTATATTTAATAAATAACATTTATATACATAGTATACATGGTAGAACTTTTCCAGAACATAACTATTTACCAGATCAACACTTCTATTTAGAATAAAATATTATGTAAAAATTTGACCTTTTTCAGTTTCAAAGTTATTAAATACTAAAGTTCCTAGTGCTAGACCCAAATGAATCTAGACTCCCCGATTTTATCATGAAATTATTCTGCTACGAATTTTTTATGGAAAATTATAGCTTTCCCCTCTTTAGTTGGTGAAACATAAGTAAGAAGTAAATAACTTGGTACTATATCAATTAGAATTGTCTTGGTTACGTACGGTAGATACACTCATGAAAATCAGTTCTAACATGATATTCATTGATTCCCATAACTTAAAAACATCCAAGGCATGGCCTACTTCTGGCATAAATGGACTCAGCAATCAAACATCAGTCATCTGGGTGCATTTTCCCTCCATCTCTCATATCTGGCCTCTGCTGTGTTGGTTTCAATTTCATCACCACCTATTGTTAAGATCATTTTGGCAGATCCCACTGTTTTTCTGCCTTCAAAGTACTACTAACAATTTCAGGGAATCTCATTGGCTCACATGATCACTCCTGACCATTTGCTATGTCTCAAGAGAATATAAGTTTCTCATTGGTCAGGTCTGAATTACATGGCATCCTTGGAAGTGTGCTATATATGTATAATAAGAATTGTAATGCATTCCGCTGTCATTTATTTTAAAAAATACATACATACATAAACAAAATATTTTAAAACATACCATTTAATAACACTACTTATGGCTTTTATTTTATGTATTTGTGTGATCAACTGATTGTTTTTCTCCCACACCAATGCATTATATATATATATATATATATATATATATATATATATATATATATATATATTTCTGCTTACCACTGTGTCCCCACACAAATAGTTCTACTTAGTTCTATCAAACTTAGTTCTACCAAAATTACAAGAACTACAAATGGAAAAGTAGATCTGCCAATACAGTGGGAAAAGTGGATGGTGGGTGTTCAAAAAACAACAAATGTTTACTACAGGTAGAACCTAGAAGGAACCTAGGAACCTAGAAGAAATGCCTTTTGTAAAGGTCTTGTCATTGGTTCTCTTCTGCATTACTCAGTGTTTTAGCTTCTAACCCACATGTATCCCCTTCCAGTCCCTTCTCTGCATTGCTCCTAGGAAAAAGGTCCAAAATCCAGAACAGTGCCCTTTATGATAAGTCTTCTACTTTACCTCCCCAGTCTCTTCTAGAACTCTCTCCCAGTAACTCTTTGAACTCATATCACTCATGTCTTTTGTTAATTCCATGCCATAAACTTCTTATAATAGGTCCTTTCACACACTCACCCTCGTTCTCCTTTTTCCTGTTCACTTGGTGGTTCCCACTCAATATTCAGATAGTAATTTGAACATTATTTCCACAAAGAAGTTTTTCTAGCACCACTTCCAGTGGGGTCAATATCCCCTATAAAAACACCCCAATAAAACCTAGATTCCCTTCAGTGGATGAATGGATAAAAAAATGTGGCATATATATACACAATGGAATTTTACTCAGCAACAAAAGAGAATAAAATCATGGCATTTGCAGGTAAATGTATGGCGTTGGAGAAGATTAATGCTAAATGAAGTTAGCCAATCCCCCCCAAAAAAAAAAACAAATGCTGAATGTTTTCTCTGACATAAGGTGACTGACTCATAGTTGGGTATGAAGGGGGAGCATGGGAGGAATAAATGAATTCTAGATAAGGCAGAGGGGTGGGAGGTTAAGGGAGGAGGACAGGGGATTAGCAAGGATTAGACATCATTATCCAAAGTACATGTATGAAGACATGAATTGGTGTCAACATACTTTATATACAACCAGAGATATGAAAAATGTGCTATATATGTATAAATAAGAATTCTAATGCATTCTGCTATCATTTATTTTTAAAAAGTAAATACATACATAAACAAAATATTTTAAAACATACCATTTAATAACACTACTCATAGCTTTTATTTTATATGTATTTGTGTGATCAACTGATTGTTTTTCTCCCACACCAATGCATTAGTTTAATGAATATATCTATTTCTGCTTACGACTGTGTCCCCACACATATAGTCTATGTTCAGTAATATTTGTTACATAAATGAGGAATAAATAAAAACAATTTGTGACAAAGGATTTCATTTTCTTGTATCTAAACTAATAGGGTTGAATTAAGATCTAAAACCATGTATTTTAGCGCTAAATGTTCTTATTCTAATTAAAACCTATAAATGCTTTATATTATGATTGGGCTAAACATTTTTAAGTAATCCTTCTTATTAAAAAAAACACTAATGAAGCATGGTTATTTGGTCAGTGGATGTTGTAGGTCAATCTTTTAAAACCTCTAAATGAGTAAACTATTATAATAACCAGTTCTACATTTCCATTGACATAAGATTAAAGAAACATCTTTCACCCTCACATAAGATTACAGGTAGTTTTAAATTGTTCTATGTGTGATTATTAACATCATGAAATTCTTTGGAGAGGGGAGGGCCAGAGTTAGCAATATAATTAGGTAAGTAAATTTTATACTCCATATGGTTATTCTAGTTTTCCATTTAACACGTTGGGGCCATATAAAACCATGCTGGCTATTTAAAAAATTGGCCCTTTCATTCTCCCCATTGACTATCCCTATATTAGAGCCCCCACTTCCCAGTAAGATCTGTGTAATACCCACCTCCATGCATACACAGTATGAATCACCATCTCCTTCTCTATAAGACTTACCTGCCCTTGCTTCTATTTCTTCAGAGCCCTGATCTTTACTGGGTGTCAATGGTTGTAATGGGTTATTAACAAGAAAACTCATTCATTCTAATATGTTATATAGTTAATTAATGTTACCTCCCTCAAGATAATAGGGCATATGTCCTCTTAAAGGCTTTTAAGAAATGACAGTAATGGTGGAAATTTCAGGCACCACTGCAGATAGATGAGAGAGATGGATTTTTAAGCATGGGGGCCTCTCACTGATCCTCAAATTATTCCATGTAGGCAGCTGCCTACTCTGCCCATGAGAAAGCCAGTCTCTCTTTAGAGAACTTTATAAACAGCATGGATTTCACTGTCTGACATGGGTGAAGTATAGTTCTCCCTGGAAAAAAGAAAAATAATTCAATATGTTGCCTGTTTTTGTCTCTGTGGTTTAGATGTTCTCAAGACTGGGATGATACCCCTCACTCCAAAACGGAACAGGTCAGCCTGCCCTGAGAGACAGCTGAATATGAAGGAGTCCTTAAGCAGCCGGCTGATTTACTTGTCATTTTCATTTTGGATTCCTATTCAAGCTATATACACTGCTAGAAATTAAAGAGAAAGCTGAAATCCCATTGTGTGCCCTGCTCTCCCGGAACATAATTTTTCCCTCCATCTGTGAATCTCCTGTTGATATCAGGGGGAGTCACCACGTGCAGAGAGGGGAGACACATGCCAGGAGAGGGAAGCCCATTATGTAGTTGAGAGCTAATTTTGCTTAATCTTCTTGATCTCCATAAAGAGCATTCTGAGACCCCACAGGATTTAAACAAAAAAGATAAAGATGAAGAGGGACTGCTCAAGCAGAGCCAGTGTAATACTTATTTATTAATGTCGTCCATCACAGTGTGTTTACGCGCCTAACCAAAATTTAAAACTGTCTGATTGAGAACAGAGGAGGAAAACGGATTTCTGTATCAAGGCAAAACACTCATTCCATCCCTACATACTTTGGAAAATGAAGTAAAATAATATGAGCGCCATATTAAAGACTTGTGCTTCCGTTTAAAATGAAAAGAAAGATAAGTAAAAACATAAATCTGTGACCCTGAGCTTATCCTTAGATAGAAAGTTCATCATAAGAAAAAAACTCTCTATGCTTAATAACAGAATTAATATTAAAGGAGCCTCATTCTTCACTTTACTCCAGTGCCCTCTGGGGAAAGAGAGGGCTACGACAGGGGACTCAAAAAGTGCAAGGGGAAGTGGGGGGTCTCAGCTTAGAGGACCAACTTGGTTCATAGAATCATCAAATCAGAATCTCAGCCTTAAGAGACTACCTTAAGGGTCTCTGGGTTCAAGCAGGAGGTAGTGCATTTGTGCTTGAACTCTTGCAGTGACAGAAACCCTCAGGCTGCTTGTCCTAGATCTGGATAGCTTAGCACACTGGAAATTTCTCTCTTGTAATATTCTGAAATCTATGCCCTATAATTTCTCCTTATTGCTCCACTTCTGCCCCTTGGAGCCAACAACACAGAATGAACTGGAAGTATCTAAGACAGTATGAACCTTCAGATATAAGAAGATAGTTTTCTGTGTACTGCTTTTTCCTCCTCATTGTCTTAATCTGCAGCTTAATAACTATGATACCATTGATAACAGTTTTCTAAACTTTCTGAAGCCCTCCTCCTTCCAGAGACTCATGTTGTAAAGTCAGACTTATTTTTCCATGAAGTTTGGATATTTGCCCTTTTATTTGGGTGGTTAGTTTACCTGTAAGACTGTGTACTTCAGGTAACAAATTTGAATGCTATAAGATGAAAAACCATTTGTTGCAAAGGAAAGCAAATGAGGTCTTTTGAATCCTCTGCAGCATCTATACCTAGCATTCATAGAGAAAAAGGGCTTGAAAATGCATTAAGGGAACAAACGATCAAATGAAGAATTCTTGTATTTTAATATTTGCGTAGAGCTTGACTCCTTATAAAGGAATATAGTTCACTATTTATATGTCACAATAAGCTTAAGGGGTCAGTAGAGAACGTATTATCATTTTATCTTGTAAATGAGAAAATTTCAACTCAGAAATAAGTTCATTTTTGAAGAAAAGTCCTTTATTAGGACAAGAAAACTTTGGACTTGCACTACTCTGTATACTGCAGCATATATTCATAGAATCTCAAAAAAAATTTTTTTTCATCCAATGTGTTTACCTTACAAGTAAGTCACTAATTTTTACATTACATTTTTGTTTTTGTATAATACATTTCTTGGCCAGAAGGTAAATACCTGAAGATATTTTTTTCTGATGTAATGAAAAATCCCCAATAACAAATTATGCATGTATTAAGGAGATCATCTATTTTTTAATCTCAAAATTTTACAATTAATATCACGTTTATAATAAGAAAGCTACCCTTTTTTAGATGAGATATGTGGAGGAAGAAAAATTCAGTTTTATTAATTTGTTAAATAAACACTTACTGAAATTCTATTGTGTCCACAATAAATTAGAATAATAACAAAGGACACAAATTACAATAGACAGGGGCCCAACCCTATAGGGTCAAATGACCTAAGGGACATAGGTACATGAAATAAAGAGAAAAAATAAATAAATGCATGCTAAATCAAAAGAATGAAGCCTTTTCAGGAAATTCCTTGATGAATTAGTGTTAAAAGATGGAGACAAAGTACCTTCTGGGTAATCCAGATGACCAGTGAGTCTTTTATAACAAAGTGAAGGCCTCTGGTATGACTTACATTCCCTTCATTTTCCATCTCTCATTCTTTTCACGAAACCTTAATCATACCTAATGACACCATGCTGTGCAGGGTTCACAGGTAGAAGATTGCCACAGTCTGCCTGCAGAAAAATAACCGGGGGTGATGAACAACTTGTGTACATTGATATAGCAGGAGTGGGAGCTGTTTATTGTAGGACAGGAGGGGTATATATACATTCCACACAGCTTATCTTAATTAACATAAACTAGATACAGCAGTCAACCAATAAGAAATCTCTACCCTTAATGGCTCCCTGGTGCCACCTCACAAACCACTCCCCCTGGCAAAATGCCAGGCATCATCTCGACTTGTTTACAGACTCTAACATTTCCCCCTTTTGTTTAATTTAAATAACAACCATAGTGGTTTTTACACAAACATCATAAATATTCTGCTACAAGCAGAAGGGGAGGATACAAAATGCCACAATACCAAGCTAATTGATGGCTCCATGCAAGAAGCCCTTAGAAAAATTATACCAGCAATGACACCATTTGCAAAGATACTGAGTTACAATTTGTTGTAGATTACAGTTTGTTGTCTCAGTCCAGGTAAAGCAGTGTCTCAATAGATTAATTTACAGTCCAGGTAAATCACAGTCCAGGTAAGTTCCACAGGCAGCTAGCTTAAATCACAGTCCAGGTAAGTTCTGCAGGCAGCTAGCTTGATCCAAAGTCTCATCCAGTTCTCAGCCGAAGTCTCCTCTGGTTTTCAGCAACACTGGAAATTCTTCCATTCTCATCCTCACCGGCACTGGGACAAGGCAGGAACTAGCTTCCAGGTGTGGGAGAATTATTGTAGTTACTGGCCTTGGAAATGATCAAACTTCAGGGACACGGCTGTCTTTCACCTCCAGCATCCCGGGCAGCCCCAGATGGCCCCAGGAGAGTCCAGGAAGTGTTCCGGACTCAAACTGCCACTGGGCACAGGGAGCAAGAGCCTGCGAGACTGTGCCCTGAGTCAAGTTTGGATTTGGGCTCTGGAAGTGGAGTCCCGCTCCCGGGCGGGGAAGAGCCCTCTGCCGTAGCTTGGAAAGTCCTTGCTGCGCCGTGACATGCACCCTCCAGTAACGAAAAGTATTTAGTAATAGCCTTTTGCTGCAACTTTTTTCCTGATAATCCTTCTTCTTCTGAACTTTCTTTTTCTTTCTGACTAGAGTTCCTGGGCTCTTATCAACACATGCCCTAACTATTCTTGGTTCCATTGGGGTGCCTCCTTCCCTTAGTAATTTACTTTTCACCCCTTCCATATTTTCATCACAAAGACAATACAACATTTTAAGACAAAACAAGACACAAACATACTGTATCAATCTTCTCCATTTTTTCAAAATAGCCATTTTTCCTCTTGCCCTATCTGCCTAGGGACGAGCAGATTTGCTCCCGTCCTATCTATGGACGGTCAGCTTTTTTTTTTTTTTTTGTCACTTACTCCTGCATGTCCTTGGGCTCCCCGGATGGGCCACCATCTGCCGCAGTCCAGTCCGGCTGCAGCAAAATAACCGGGGTGGGGGGGTGGGGGGGTGACGAACAACTTGTGTACATTGATACAGCAGGAGTGGGAGCTGTTTATTGTAGGACAGGAGGGGTATATATACATTCCACACAGCTTATCTTAATTAACATAAACTAGATACAACAGTCAACCAATAAGGAATCTCCACACTTAATGGCTGGCTGGAGCCACTTCACAAACCACTCCCCCTGGCAAAATGCCAGGTGCCATCCTGACTTGTTTACAGACTCTAACAGAAGATAATGGAGGAAGGGAAACTTTTTTAAATACTGACATAGACTTCTTTTGTTACCACCTGATTCTGCAATCTGTATCTGGGGTAAAAATGGGAGTTCATAACCCACTTGAATCAAATGTATGAAATATGATATGTCAAGAGGTTTGTAATGTTTTGAACAACTAATAATAAAAAAAATAAAATAAAAATAAATTTTTTAAAAAAAGATTTAAGAACTTACTGAGGTATGCACCAAGTTACTGTGACATGAGTTTCTCAGGGTATCAGAAATCTGCAGAGCTCACTAGGAGTTTCTGTATGCTCCCAGGAGGAATTCTCATCTCCTGTTCTCCTGGGCTGCCCAGCACCCAGGCTCCTCCTCCGATCCTGCTGTTTTGGCTGATCATCCAGCAACACTCTTCTGTGCCACTGTGCACCCCGACAAAATGGGGTGAAAAGTCCCCTCCTGACTGTGGTCAGGCATGAAGAAACCCCTCCAAGGACACCTACAACCATCCAATCACTCTCTCAATTAAATGGTCCCAATGAGGTAGACCTTTGTAGGATCCTCCCCCAACTTATTCAAACTGACTGATTAGATTACTTTTCAGCTCTATCTGATGATCCACAAGTTTTTAAACTTTTAGTTATTGTGTTTATTTTATAATTCTTGAATTCCATTTGTGTTTTGCTCTATAACTTTATGAAATTTATTTGTATCTGACTTAAAATTCAAACCTAGACCCAGGGTGTCCTTAAAACCATTTATTTATGATGAATTGTTTCTTTTATTCCTACAAATAAAAGGATTTCCATAGCTTCTCCAACACTGCACAAATATTTCATGAGTGATGCATGCCAAAATGAAGCTCTCACTCTGGTAAATAGTGGTTTGGCATACATGCCATCAAAGCATTTGCAGACTGATAATATCTGTTAGGTATCCAGAACATGGTGGACTGATTATTGCAGCTGTACAGAGAGGGGAAGAGAGAATTTCAGATTTAATCACAGCTCCCCTGCACACATTTTGGGTTGCTGGACAAGCTAGTACACCTCATACAATAACTAGGTGTAACAAAAATTGTGATCTTGTCACAGTTCCTAGAACAACAGAATATTGAACTTAAAAAATGCAATGAAGCTATCACCATGAAATGATGACTCGGGTGGCAACTGCTATATGATATGATAAAATTATGATAGTCACTTCAAATATATGAAAGAGAGAAAATATGTTATTATTTGCCTTACTTAACTACATATTCAAGCTCCAATATAAAATAGTTCTATAGTGGACTATATCATTATGTTGGTTGTGTTAGCCCATTTTTTGTTGCTATAACAGAATACCTGAGACTATGTAATTTATAAATGAAATTGGTTGTTTAGCTCACATTTCTAGAGGCTGGAGGTTAGGAGGTCACATCTCAGCTTCAGTGAGGGCCTCTGCATGTATGGCAGAAAAATGAAAAGGGAAGTAGATAGGTAAAGAAGACAGAAAATGAGATCAAACTCCTGATAGCTAAGTCATTTTGGCAAGAAAAACATGAATCCATCCTTTCATGAGGGAAGATCTTGCATGACCTCAAATACCTCTTAAAGGTCCCGCCACTTTTCAATATCATTTTACTGGAGACCAAACTTCAACATGGGTTTTAGTGGGGACAAACCATATTCAAACCACATGGATTTACCAAAGATTATTTAAAACTCAGAAATCATGATTTTTTTGTATTTCAGGAACTTGCTTCCTAATTCTTAAGTTGATTCTTAACTGTTCTGATTCAGAAGGATAGCTCACAGACTTCAATATATGAAACTCCAGAACTCTGAATTAGATGAGTCTCCATCTGTGAGCAGCACATCACACACATGTCTGATTTCCAAAATATAGTCACCTCTCCCATTTGTGACCTCTCTTTTTCAACATTCTCCATTGACTCACGGGGTGGTTTCAGTCCGTCCTTTGTCAGCCCCTGACTACAAGGATTCCCATTCTGTCTCAGGAAACTTCTATGAACCTCTGGGCTTTACTTTATCTTAGGTACCATCTTTCCAATGAGTCTCCATCCTCTATACCAGAAAGTTGGTTTTTTGTTTGTTTGTTTGTTTGTTTTTAACTTCTAGAACACCAACTTACTCTTAGAGGGATATTTTTTCAAAGGTCTTTGGAAGCATTTGTGTCTCTCTCTATTCACCCTTGGAGTAGCCTGTCATTTAGTAAGACCTGGGTTTTTTTTTAAAAAAAAAAAAGGAAAACAATGCACAATGCTAATAACTGTGAGATAACTTAATAGATATGAATGTTTCACAAAGGTGTTGCACAAAAAGAGACCTATTAAGTTGATGTGCAAATCTGGAGGAGAATAAAGAGTAATTCTGTTTAATAAGAGGTTTCCAGCATTATCTTACTAATTTGCTGAGGAGCAGGTACAAGGCCATACAGCACTTACAAAGTAATTAGAAATCCATGATAATTGTTTTTTTAATTAACAACAAAATTTGAAGAAAAAAAAAACCTGCTACCCATTCCCACTTCTCTTCTGGATTAATTGTGTTAGATTCAGGAAGGCCGCTTATGCACAAGAGATTTTTCCATTCCAAATTACAGGGTGAAGATAAGTAGATTGGATACTCTTATGCAATTTATGAAGCCAGAGAGGGCCCCTTTATTCCACCCTTTTAATGTTCCAACAAAACCTGCTGATCATTTCTGACAAACTTTGTTCCCTTATTAGGGGAGAGACGATCTCACTATAGACACTCACTTTCCCCTCAGCCCTTCATGTCATGTTCCATCCTCAATTACTGAGGGTTACTGAGTTGCATAAATCTAACAAGGGGAATTCTGGTCCGTCAGCAGTGATGACAAGGCCATCAGCATAGATATAATGAGACCTGCATGATCTACAGGAAGCCAACAAGAATATTACTGTGATAAATCCAGGCACTTCATACTGTAAGCAAATGACTGATCACTTAGGTTACCAGAAGTGGCCCCCATGTGTTTAGGCTTCCATCTTATTTCATCTCAGCCATTCAGCCTACTCCTGTGTTCCTCTAAGCTGAGATCAAACATCCCTTCCTATAAAGAAAAACGTGTTGATGGGCATTTCTCTGAAATTGAGTTCATCCTCTCTTAGACTCTTACCAAATTCTGAAGTTTACAATTCACAATTCTAGACACCTCCTAGAAAGTAATTTACTTTTCTAATATTTTTACCTGCTCCTTGGCTTGATGGTGCTTCTGTGTGTGCTTTTATCTTTTGTATTCCAAAATGAAAAAGGACACCGTTGTTTCTTCATTCTCTTCTATGCTTGGGAGTTGAGATTGTGCTTTGAGGTGAGATGAAGATTATAGGGAAGACCTCAATCTGTTACACATATAAAAAATACAATGTGGGGAAATGTAAAATGCCCTAAATGTGTTGGTTTTTGCTTCTTTCATGGCCACTGAAGGAGACGGAAGTCACGTTGTCACACTAGCAAACAGTCATTCATAAAATAAAAATCTATTTATAGCTAGATGGCTTTACACTCCCATCTATCCAAGTATAATCTTGGCTAATGCCTGAAGTCCTGGCATAATTATTCAAAGTGCCCTTTTTTACCCTCAAAAGTGTCCCAGTTTAGATAATAAATAACATGGTGATCCCATTTATAACCAAATTAGAAGAGAGAATTCTTCAAGCTTCTTAAAGTGATCTTCTGGGTCAAAATGATGTTTCCACTGGTACTCAATCTCAAAGAAAAATGCTTCAAGACTTGGATTCTGATTACATCTATCTTTTTTCAAATTTTTTACCTTCAATAATCTAATCTCTATACATTTGTAATTATATGCAAAAATCATCCCCTATGTCAAAGGGTAGGCCAGATTTTTACTCTTTGTTAGTTTTACATTAACTAAAATAAACAAAGATAGAAAATCATGAACCATTTTATCCATTTTCACCAATGCTTGTAGACCCCAAAAACTTCCACAAACATCCCACATTCATTTATTTATTCAATGGATATTTAATGAATATGAGGGACTGTACTAAATGGCATGGGTCATTAAAATCAAGCCAGACACAAGGTTGCCCTCATAGACTATACAGGCTAGTAGATAAGAGAATCAAAAAATCTGATCAATGTCCACAGAGGGGAGACTCTGTAGAACCAAGCCCAGTGGGAGGGAAGGGGACATTTTTATTAGGAGAAATTGAAAATACACTAAAATAATCATCCTGGCTGTTAAAGATTTAGCATGCTTCCAAATCAGCTGATAAAAAGAAATTCTCCATTTATTTTGACCTCAGATCACCTTATGATGCCCACAGGAGCCAGTAAGTAAGAGTCTAGGTGCAGTGCTATTGCGGATGAGAACACCTAACAGCTGCTGAGCAGACTGCTGAGGCAGCTGCCACCAACACAGTGAAGACAGAGGTGGGCCTGCAGACCTATGGCTTTGCCATCAGCATTGTCAGCAGGTCGTGAGCATAGGCTCCCTAGATTGGTCATCTGAGAAATGCCAGCATTCAGATGCATACCCAGCTACACAACCTGCATGGCAACATCCAACCACCTTCAGCTGCAACCAAACACCAGGCTCCAAGGGTCATGATGACTATGCCATTTTATTCCTTGTAACAACACATCTAATGATTATAATATAGCATTATTCTCTTGATTTTTACTATATAAGAAATGACCACATGAATACATTTTCTGCGTCTTCTCTAAAGCCCACTATTAAAGATATTTTCTTTTATTACAGTAATCTATGGTTAGATTCTTGTTTGAGTTTATTTCCGGGAACATTTTCTTCTTACCAACTGGCATATATCCTTTTATTAGAAAATGAATACTACATGACTCATAGAATTTCTTTTTTGGCCTTTGTGACCTGCACAGGAACTAAATTTAATGTGCAATTGCAGAAAATATTCCTAGCTTAAATTTCAGATCCAATGATCTCTTCCATTCCTTTGTATGACTCTTAATATTTCAACAATGTTAATGTCTTATTGCATATGTGTTACTCATATCAACTCTAAATAGGCAGCGTCTATCAAGTATCAGCTATATTTATGCATATATTAAATAAAATATAAAATCTTTTGAAATCTTCATGAGCATTCTAAATAGATGAAGTATTCACCCAAAGTCTAACTCTCTTGTGTGGAATCTCATATAACTGCCATTCCTGAGTGCCTACCATAGTTCTTGGCACAGTTTGTTGAACAACAGAATAAATGAATACCACATTGTAAGAATATATTCTTAAGATTACAGGAGAGGTAAAAAAATCACCATTTTGATGTCAAAATCCCTTCATTTTCTGAACTAAATGTGTGATAAACATTGCTGAAAGTAAATTAACCATCAAGTCTGTGACTTGATTTTTTAGATATTTCACAATATTTGATATAGCAGGGATTTGAACTGGAATTCAACTTAAAGAAAATCCTGTATGAAATATAAAGGAAAACTTTCCACTTAGAAGCAGAATGCCCAGTATATCTGCATCTCAAGGAGCCCATTTATTTTCAGTTCCCAGAGCTGAGGTTCCCCTTTGGAACTATAACAAATTAAGAGGTGTGTGATTCTTGGAGCTTTGTCTCTTTTACATTAATAAAGACTAATCATGTTTAAACATGTTAGCACAGCAAGTCCAGGGATGTGGGAGAGGATACAAGCTCTAAAGTGAAATTAGTAGTGTGAAGGAAGCTATGTGAAAAATCGTGGAGAGAAATTGATTGAAAATGAAAATGAGGTGTCTTTTGAAGAAGATGGCCTGTAAGCCTGACAGTGTGAACTGAAAAAGTAAGGTTAAAAATATAATCAGAAAAAGCTGGCCTCTGTGAGATTAGAATAACTCCTTGGCCATTCACTACAAAGCAACTGTATTTAAAGGAGGAAAAATCATACCTACCATGAGCATATTGTACAGAAGATAGTTTTCTGAAAGGAATCCTGAAATTCTTGGATGTACAAGAAAACAAATGAAAAAGGAAGAAAAAAGTGAGTTCATCCTTTAAAACCAGATAAATCTTTCTCTCTTACAAACACACAAACTACAACATACACACACACACACACACACTCCCTATCTTGCTCTCTCCATCTTTCTTTCTTTTTTCTTTGTTTGCTTATTCTTTTCTTTCTTCTCTCCATCTTTGAAGTTCTTGGATTGCTAGGTATATATAAAGCTTTCCCACCACTCTGATAGGTCCCTTCTAACAACATGAGCTTGCTGACCACCACCACCAGCAGCATTTGTTGAGAAACTCAGTTCCTTCTCCTGTTACTGCTTGCATAAAATATTAACATTTATGATTTGTTTTAATCACTCTCAATGATGATGTGCTCCTACAACACCCTCATGATTACTAGGGCAGATTAAGGCATCACCATGACATGAACAGCCATGTGACCACATTAGGATACAAAGAGTGAAACCTACACAATTTCTTTGAAGCTCCTTTATGAGGGGACAAAAACACATGCACAGGGTACATATAGTAAATCTGGCTATAATGAGCCACACACCGCTTATATGTTGTAAGCAGTTCACAAACTGCACTGCGAGAATCACTGCCTTAGGGTAAGTCGTCCTTACAAATAAGGAGTCAAGACCTCTGAGGACCATATTCATTTTGCCATAATTCTTTCATGCCAGGAAGGATTTCTTTATTTAGTTGTTTATCTTCTTATGTTGTAGTCTACGCAGATTAAACATTTGGAGCCATTTTGCGTTACTACAAATTTCCATCATGATATGCCTATTTCAGATAGTTATTTAAATCTGTAAGAATGAGAATGAAGAGAAAATAATTTGTTTATGCTTGCTATCTGCTAAGAGCTTTCTGTGCATTATTTCATTAGAGCCTCACATCATTGAAGCCAGGATCGTTTCTATCCATATGTATGTATATAATGGATTTTTTTAGAGTTTTTTGTTTTCTCTTTTTTATTGGCACATTATGGTTTACATTAAAATGGAATCTGTAGTTACATATTTGTACATGCAATGTAATTTGGCCAACATCACACCCAGCACTTCCCATGATCGATTTAAAGAGATAAAATCTGTGCAGCCATGGTGAACCTGGAGTTAGCTTACCAAACAGGAAATATGTGTAGCTCACAGAACCCAAGATTGTTTTTTCATATCTCTCTTACCCCAAACCAACATTGCAGAAGATCTCTCACCAACATGATGGTCCCTAGCAATGCAATGCTTAGTTCCCTTCATTTAATTAGTCATTTTAATGAAAGTAAACAGATAATTAAATAATCAGGGAACCCTTCAATTACTATGAATATGCATGGACCTAAAAATTCAGTGTATTTAAGGATGTCTGTAAATGTGTTACACGTTGTCAAAGCATTATATAGCATAAGTACAATTACTACCTCTCAGCTTGGGTTTGTTTATTACTTCAAGGGTCTGCTTATGAAGCCATTCATCTAAGGGGGAAACCACAGAGTGTTCTCAACAATGTATCAATGACACTAGGGAACCCAGGTATTAAGTGAAAGGGAAAGGTATTTCCTAACTCCTTCTCACCCTGTTTCCCCCTTCCCATTGAATAGTTGACAAGCTGACTAGCTCGTGGGTGAGTGGATCAGTAGGAGTGAGTGGAGGAGGCTGAGGTAGACAGTTCTCCTAAATTAGCCTGCTGCCAGTCTTGGTTCACTGGCACTTTGACACAGACATTAGGACGCAAGCTTTATTGCAGTGGCACTTTGGCAGGATACCATTTCACAAGGAGCTTCCAGCTCAGAGAAGGAGAGCAGGCCTGTTATTACCGGATGCTTTAAATTCATGGGCCTTGCAAATGGAGAGATGTGTTTGTCAAGGAGTCCACATTTAAAGAAATACTTGATGTTGACTTTTTGTGTGGGTGAAACTCACTTAACCCTCTGAGATCTCACATTTCAGCTAAGAAAGAGCAGTTATTAGCTGGATTCAGAAGAAGGAATGATAAGGATTATAAATAATCTTCTAACACCCAAATATACTCAAGAATGCACAACAGTAATGAACATTTATAAATGCCAAGAATAAATCATTTAGTGTGAAGGCTGATGTTAGATTGTACCTATTTGTCATAGGATTTCACTGGAAGCCTTTTAAGTAAATTCTTCCAGTTCTAGCAGATAATTTGTAGGTTGACACAAAGCTGTGATATGTTGCAGATGCTGTAAGCCCTCTAAAGCTGAGAATAAGAGTACGACCAGCAGTACCCCTCCACCGCCACATACTCTTTTTTAAGTTGTAAGCAGAAAATCATTGTCTATGGGCCACAAAATGAGATATAAAGGAAGGGACCAAATCACAAGTACAACATGAGAAATTGGCCTCGCTCATTCAGAATTGTAGCCTTTGAAAGTAAGGAGTTGACTTTTAATTAAACTCAACTAAGCAAAGTTGACCCAAGTGCAAGAAATGATAACTGTTATTGAATTATAATTTTCCATAATTGGAAAGTAATTTAAAATATGACTAAAATTTTTATCACTATTTCATCATCATAACCTGCTTTTCCCTATGATTCCTTCAGTATTTGAAATCAAAATGAGTACAACCATGCAGTTTTCACATTTAGCACCAATACACCTATCA